>NW_027397070.1:21247732-21311543 GCF_003265705.2 Callorhinus ursinus | reverse complement strand
AGAAAGAAAGAAAGAAAGAAAGAAAGAAAGAAAGAAAGAAAGAAAGAGAGAGAGAGAGAGAGAGAAAGAAAGAAAAAGAAAGAAAGATCTTCCAGAATTGCTCATCTCTGGTGTTAGACCTTAAGTTGATTTTTAAATGCCTTATCTCTTCCCTAAGTAGATGGATAAGAGGGTAGTTCATCAGCCCTTCACAAGTCAGAGCACTAACCACTATAGCTCAGCAGAAAGAAGAGATTTATTCACCTTTGAATCACTGAAAGAAATTCCTATCACTAATACTTCTCCTATCAAATAGCAATCCTGCAAACCTCCAAGAAAATAAATAATGAAATGGTAAACGCGTGCCCAAGGCTGCTATCCTTCCAAGACTATTTCTCTTCTGTTGCTTTGCCCTTTTGTACTATTGCCCCTAGATGCTTCTCACACCCTCTTTCAATACTTAGAGTGAAGTTGTTATGTCACAACCTTCACCCTCACTTGCCCATGCCATGTGCCCTGCTGCTAATAATACATTCCATTGTTAAGAATCCAGGGGCAGCTGGACACAGTGATCAGAATAATGCCTCCCACTATATTATTGTTCATTATTGATCCCTGCTATGCATATACCTGAACTACTCAAAAAACTAATTTGGGCTGGCTTCATCTCTAGCTCTTAATCACAATAAAACATTCTCTCTCACCTCATCAATTAGCATATGTTCATAGCCAAGAATATAGCACTTTTTAAAAGAAAAGTTAATTCTGATACTTTATTTAAAATAAAAACATTAATTGTTACCCCATGCTATGTTGGTAAAACATTAAACTCAAGCTCCTGAGGTATACTGATTTTATACTGCAGATATTGAATTGTGACCTTTACCATTATAGACTAATTAAAAGTGAAATTTTATGGTATCCCAGCATGCAGTCTTCTTTTAAAGATAAAAAAATGAAAAGAATGAAGAATAATGAATTACAAGGGCAGTTGGAGCTATCAAAAAGGGCTTAATTTAAAAAAAACATTTCCCATAGCCGTGGTACAAGATGTTGGTGCTCATAGTTAAATTAGTTTACAACTCACCTGAATCAAAGTCCTTAATTATTCAATTATTACCGTGTATATTGTTTAATGAGGCCAAATGACCTTCAGGATAATTGCTTTCTTTTTTGTTGTTATTTTCAATATACACTTAATTCCTTGAAACAGACCATCAAGTATATCAACAGATTTCTTCAATAAATAGTTTAGCTTTATGTTAGATAGCCCAACAATATTCAGAAGTCATGTACCTTAAAGACACCCTGTGATTTATTTTCCTCATGTAAGGAATTTCTGATGTAAGGAATAGCATGTTGGTGTTCATATTTGTATGAAATAAGTCATAACACCACTTGATCATGTAAGTATCCACTATATTAACGACTTTGTTTTACAACTACACATTTAATTTTCATGATCTTGCTACCCCTACTGGTTTAACTTCATATATGTACAGATTAGGTCTCTAAATATTTTGGATATGGAAAAAGAAGATATGTAACATTTGAAATAAAACAATATTAAAATAGACCCAACCTAAGTTGTATAAAGTAGCCTTGCAATAAAGGAAAAAGAATATAGAGTCATCCAAATGCTTTGAAAATATTATAGACCTTTGTTACACCCAAGGATGTGTCCTGAGCCCTTCATGAATCCTAAATTTGTGAATATACAAAAGCATATCATCTCCTTCATAAAATTCAATGAGGTACAACTGAAAAATTTAGGTGATTACTTCAGATGTTTAATGATTCCATAAATATGAGACTGGAGTCATTTGTAAAACTATTAAAATAAATTCTGCCTCTAAAATAAACTCACCACTACATCATGTCATTATAATAACGCAACACAAAATTAACTGAGTTTCTACATTCTTATAGCTTAAATTGGGCCCTGCCCAGGCATGCATAGCCAAGCATTATGTGGGAGCTGAAGTCCACTTGCCAGGCTGAGCACAGAGCTGCATAAGGCCAGCATCAGCCTAGTGGAAAGGGAGTCTTTTTCTATTCTCACAAAGGCTCTATGGATTCTACTGATGACCCTGCTTCTACTAACTCTGGACAAGCCAAAGTTGAGTAATAAATCATGTAGCTAGAGCCCAGATTGTCTTTCCTAGTCCACCTGTTACCATTACTGCATAGAAGGAAACACCAAATGCCTGGAAACCTGACCCAGGGGAAGATGACTACTGACCAGCAGACACCTGTGTAAGGACTCTGCATCTGGGCAGACACATGCTTGGATTGTTCAGCCTCTCCTTCCATCCCACCTCCCTCCAGGGAAGATAGGAGGGTGAGTCACTTTCTGTGGTACCAGGTAACACAGCTCACTGACCAGCACTGAAGACGATGACAAAACTAGAACAATGCCTGGCATATTCTCTGGGATGGAGTTTCCCAAAAAGATCATGCTAAATACAGGCCAGTTTATATCTGATCTGTCTGAAAAATCAGTGGAGGTATAGGGCAGGGAAAGAAGACAGGCCAGGCATTCAGCTGTCCAAGGCAGAAAGTTCTTTTTGCAAGATTTGTCCATGGTGCTGGCCAAAAAGGTAAAGGCTTGCAAGGCAGAGAACCAGGAGTCCTTCTACAAGGTTTGGCCATGGTAAGAGCCAGGATAGCTGAAGAACTAGAACAAGTGTGGAAAATCTGGAAGGTAATGATGCTGGGACAGATAATGCCCATGCACTCTTGACCCAAACCAATTTGACAGCAGGAGTGAAAAAGCAACAACTAACTGCTGAAGGAGGCATTGTGCCACACGTTAAGGAAACCAGGAAAGACAAAATGAAAGGAGCTTCCCCTCCTCTTTCTGCTCAGGGGAGAGGGTGACTGTGAGCAGTGCGGGTACTGGGATGATCGGAGCAGATCTCCAGATGAGGTCCCCAGGGGCTTCCAAATACACTTAGCCAGGGGCCCAGGGTTGTTAAATCACTATGCCGAGAAAAAGTGATGTCACTCATATTAGAAAGCAAGTCAGGAACTTGAGGCCAATTACTTGAGGACTGATTCCCAAATACTGGGTCCAGTCCTTGATCAAGGAGGAATAGGAGAAGAGGGAGGCTAAAGGTGGCAAGGGAAATCTCATCTTTTTCAAGTAACTCTGCCCTCAAAGACAAATGGGAGAAATCTCTGTTAAGTGGTCAGAGATACAGAGTCCCCAAAGGTACATTGAATAAATGCCAACAGTTTAGAATGGTAGAGAGAGCATACCTAAAGCTAAGCTATTTTCCTGGCCTTTTCTGAAGAGGTGGCTAAGCATAAATGAAGTTTCCAAGTTAATGCTTTATCTATAAGTAACTGTATTAAAATGCAGGTGCCAAATCTTTCTCCAAGTCTTTGAGATAGTAATGAAAACCAATTGCTTTACATGTGCCCAGAGGTTTCAGAATTCGCTTCACTGAGAATATACATGTATATTATATGTTATTGTATAAATGTATATTCCCTTTGATAAGATTAGAAACAAACTTGAAATTCTGCTTGGAATAGGTCTATGTGGTATAATATGGAGCCTGACCAGGTGGATTGGTTAGATATTTGGTCTAGGTGTGAGGGACAGTGAAAGTCCCTACATTTAATCATTTCCAGGATGATTGACATTCCCTTGTACGCTGAATTGCAATGGTCTTAAGAAAAGTAAACTAAACGACATAAATATGTTTGTTTTAAATTACTAACATGTCCATTTCAGGGATAAAGTTTCAACTGAGGCCTGAATTACACCCAACAGAAAGAGATAAGAGAGGGTATAATTTGGCAGTAATATGCCTAGAAACAGGGGTATCAAAATGTTCTTCCCAGAAGCTAAGACTTTTGAAATATATGTTTTTATTCTCTCTGTTACGTCATTCTGGAATGTTGGCGTGAGTCTTATGACTTCTGAGTACAATACCGCCATCTGACCACCCTCTACAGCCCTTCTCTAATACACAGTGATTTGTTAAAGAGGATTACAAAGGTTTTCTACTTAGAACTCTTTAGCATTAAAATTTTTTACTATAAACTAAAGATAAAAGATGCCATAGAAATGAGAAAGCAAAATTTTTACTGCTGGGATTTGTTTACCCTGTGCTTCAAACTTAAAATGGAATAAAAAACATTGTTATATTTAACTCTTTTATGTGATTTCATCCTTTAAATATTATTATCTACTTTTTCCACTAGGTGATCATGCAATTACCACAGAATATAAAATTGAGGATATGACATTAGTTAAAATTATACACATATATAACACACATATTATATATTTCCAAAAAAAGTTTAAATAATGGAGTACAAATGGAAAAAAACTGAGAAAAAGACATTAAATAAAACTTGAAAGCCAATGTTTGTCTTATTTTGCCTTTCATCATTATCTTGATTCAGTGTGCAGGAACTCTCTGAAACCGAGCAGTGAGAGATAATTTTCCCCAGTCTCTTGCATTTTTTGTGAGTAGGGGCACTAATAGCATTTGCTCTGGACTACCTTTTCAAGGATGTTTATCAAGCCAATACGCCATCCAGTAAAATAAAGTGATCCCCCTCTAGAGCAAACTTTGTGCAGGTTTGCCTGTAGCTCCTTACAAAAGATAGGGGTTTCTAAACCCAGATTCCTCAGCTCAGATGCAAACCACTGTCTGTGCAGCACCCACCTGGACCTGCACCATGTAACCCTTGTGGAACTCAGGGAGTATGGGGAACTGAGGGGAACATGAAGCTCATGCTGACTGCTGCGCTGTGAGTAACAATGTCCTTCATATCTGACTCAGAAATCCTGTCTTCTACCAGCATTGGTGAAACTGTGCAAGCTAACCTGTGAGTTTGCAAACAGAGTAAAACCGTAGACCCTTCATAGTTCTTGATACGGGACATACTATACTTTAGGGGTTCTCTTGTATTCCCCTGGAGATAAGCTGGAATTTTTTTGCTATTGTTATTATTATTATTCAAGAAAGTTTAGTATTGAATGATGGTGACAAGATGCTCTTGGAACCATTTCCAGGATGCTAGAGCCAAGATTCCAAAATGAAGCAAGAAAAGGAAATGGAGACTTCAGACCTTAAAGAGCAGATAGTAATTTAAACTTATGAGTTGGAGAGCCAAGAAGGAATATAGTATACATTACAATTCGCTGACAAAGGAAAAAAGCAGTAGCTCATAAAAGGAAAGAAAGAAATAATACGCTCTTGAACTTAGTAAAAGCTGAGATAAATTGGACCCATTAATCTCCAGATGCACTCATGACCTCTTCTCTTTGATTCTCACTCTGTCTAACCCATGGGCGCTGGTTTCTCTCTTTGTGACGTGACATTCCTTTCAGCCTCGCAATCTCACCTGGGGGCTTGAAACGGACTCTGACAACCGCCAGCAAGAGATTTTAAGATGCCATAGGGTAAATAGACTTCTTTTGCCTGTTTGATTTACATGTATTTCATTTATTTTGATAAAATGCTTTGATTTCTGAGCTACTAAAGAAAACTATAGAATGTAATGGCTAAAGAGAGAGAGACAGAGAACAAGACACAGAGAAATACAGAGAAAGAGAATTTAAGTCTATACCTCTCATTGTATAGATAAGGAAAGTAAGATCTAGAGAAATTAAAGCATAATTTGATATTGCTATATTCATTATGACAATACAGGAATCCATATCATAGGAATCTCTAAAACAGAGAAAAGAAAGGCATCACTTCTCATGTTTTTATCTAACAGTATCACTTAATTATTTTTGACAAATATTTCTTTAATATGGTCTACAGAGGAAAGTTGCTTACATTTGAGCTATAGAAAATCTCAGTTTAAGATCTTTGAGACTTGAAATGCATGTTTTAAAAGGAGGGTTTTTTTAAGATTTATTTATTTATTTGAGAGAGAGCGCGCGCATGCGAGTGGGGGGAGAGCCAGAGGGAGAGGAGAGAGAGAGAATCCTCAAGCAGACTCCCTACTGAGCACGGAGCCTGACTCAGGGCTCAATCCCAGGACCCTAAGATCATGACCTGAGCTGAAATCAAGAGTCAGCCACTTAACCGACTGAACCACCCACACACCCCTTAAAACGAGTTTTTCCTTATGGCAGTATTTATTCTAATCATGAACATTGTAAAATGGCAAATTTCAAGTAGATTTTTAAACTGTGTTCAAAATTGTGAGAAATTTTCAAAAGTCACCATTGGGTCAAGAAGGATCAGTCCTTTAAAACAATCCTAGAGAATTGTTTGAATCAGCCCCACATTAGCTCCCATGTTCCAATCTCCCCGAATCTTGACAGCTTTGGATACTTTTTAGGTCATTTTGGTCTGTAGTTTCCAGTATATCTCAGCATCTACTAATGCTCTTCAAGGTAAGCTTATTTTTCTATTCACCATCCTGCCTCCAAGATGACAAAATAAACCTGTCACTCATGCAGTTATTTGCAGGACTGATACTATGCACCCATGACTGTCACCAATGCTAGGTCAAATGTCTTTCCTAGCCTCTCTTCCTTTTATATTTTTTGTTGTTGTTGTATTTTGCTTGATGCTTCTGACTAAATCTACCAACCATCCAACCTTAGCTCAAAATGCAATTCATTTGATTGCTTATATTACAGTAGTACTTCCTCTTTAACTTACTGAATCAGTCTTCCTGGCCCCAGGGCAACCAGCGCTAGTAAATTAAAACACCAAGACACCAACAGCAGTTCAGTTCTTTATCCCCTCAGAGGTTATTTTGGAGATTTTATTCACTTGCAGGCAGTGAAGTGTCCTCTTAAAATCCCTTCACTTTTTTAGAGCCTTAGATTCCTCCTTCAAATATTTGTTCTATCCTTACCAATTTTAAGATCATTTTTTTCACAGAGAAGATAGAAGCAAAATTGGATTGGTTCATTTCTTTTCTTTTTCACCCAGTGGCTTTTCCATGAGTCCTAAGCAGAACATATCACTTCTTTGATTTTCTTATACTCTAAATTTTTTTTAAACTTTGTTAACTGCATCATTTTATAAGACTCAACTCATCTGAAGATATAATCCTTCTGATTCTATTCTTAAAACTCTATGACAGTCTCACGTCCATCCTCTGTCATGTGCTCCTTTTTCTATCTTTGGTCATTAGGAATCCTCAATGTATCCATGCTGATTTATTTGGGTCCTTCTTCCTCTTCTCCCTCATTTGTAATCATGTGGCAAGAATGGCCTTTTTGATAATATTCTAAACCTTTAGCTCATTTCTCTTTCAGGAACTCATGCCATGTAATTATGCCTATTTTTCTCTTCTCAACTTCATAAATTCTGCCTTCCTAAAATCTAGGCTGTTTATTATGCCCGGTCTTCCTCTCACTGGTTATCATTAAGTACGCAGTCATGCAGTCACAGCCAAGAGGCTAAGAGTCAGAAAGTCTGGATTGTAATCCCATATTTTGTTCATAATTCAACCATGGAGATCAGTTTTTTAACTTTTCTGAGCCCCAATTTCACCATTGGAAAAGTGAAGCTAAAATTCTAATACTTACCTCATAAATTACTGAGTGAAAAAAATATAGTCTATAAAAAGTCACTGCCATTGTTATCTGATAAATACCCTCCCTCACTCATAATCCAAACATTTCTCTTGTTGGTCAGAATTAAGTTCCAAGTAACAGATCTCTTAACTATTTAGATGAAATTATCAGTAAAACAAGTCAAGAATATGTCAAAGTTTTGGTTTATTAGAGATTTGGAATGTTCTAGATAGCTGAAAATGCCCATCACTACCATACCTTGCCTTTATGGAAGTTTTTGTGATCTGATCACACAAACTTACCATCCATTCTCCCATTTGGCAATGTGACCAACAGTGAAATTCCACTATAATATTGTTTCTCTTCTCTCCTTTTTCCATGGGTTTTCTCATGGGCTTTTGTCATTGCTCACAGCAATATTCCTCCTCCACTTCTTAACATGTCTATTTCTTTGAATAACATACTCTGTTACCTGATGATATTTCAGTTCTGAGTTTCAAACCACCAGTGTTTCCTAAGTTTACTTTGTTGATTACTCATACTTAGTATAACACTAAGGAGAAATTCAAGGATATAAGTAGAATTATTGACATCTTCCTAACTGTTATATCATCTGTATGAACCATCATCTTCACTCTTTGCTCCAAGTCATATATGGCATCATCATTAGCCACTAGTTTTCACTAGTTTATCCGAGTATTTTTCTTTCTTCTTTTATACTCAATTTAGCACCTTCTCCTCAAATTAATTTGGCTCTATTCAAATATATCCTCTCCTATTTTTATGAAATGCATTAACCAAGAGTTCAATATACTAGAATATTAATCCATAGGACATGAGTACAAGTCCTATTCATGATATGCATATACAGCTATTTACCTTCCAGGTCATCTTCTCTCTTCTTATGTATTAAGTAGGAATAAGTGAATAAATTAACAGGTGAGTTCCTAATTCCTTCTGCTTCCATTATAGTTAGGTATTTTACAATGATCATATTTTACTTTTATAATCAGAAAAAAATCAAAGATATTTAAATTTTAACTCTAAGGACTTTGGAGAAACACTCACCTTAGAAAAGCAAAAAATCTGCTAGAAAACAGACAAAATCCTGCCTAGCTGAAAGTTGATGATTTATCTCTGCACTACTACTCAAAATTCAGCAAAATAGTGTTTTCAGGAACAGTTACTGATTATCTTATTATAGTAATCCACAAAGAATAATAACGATGATCATCGGTAAGATATCTACTATTGGTCTCATTTTCTGCTCCTCACTCAACCCCAAATGGTGGATATCATCCCCTTTACTTTCAGCTTAGGAAACTGAGACTAGGGGACTTGAAGGGACTTACTTGCCGTTGTTCAGCCGGTAATGGGCAGAGCCAGGATTTGAACCAAGTTTGTCTAATTCACACCCTCTCCAGAATGTCACCATGGCTGTCTGTATATTGAAATATAATACAAGAACATCTCTGACTACTGCAGGCCCATCTTTTATGAGGCACCCGAGAGAAGAAGTTTTATACAAAAAATCAAGAATCAGAATAGAGTCAAATTTCTCAAGTGCCACTCTAGACACTAAAGGTCAATGACAAAATGCCTTCAATATTATTTCCTAAAACTTATTTATTATTTCCTAATATTATTTGCAAGAATTCTATAACAGCTGAACTATCAATTAGATATGAAGATAGAATATATTTTCACCCTTTTTGTGCATCTTCTTAAGAAGATGAAATTAATGGGGGCACCTGGGTGTCTCAGTCAGTTAAGCATCTGCCTTTGGCTCAGGTCATGATCTCAGGGTCCTAGGATCAAGTCCCACATCAGGCTCCCTGCTCAGCAGGAACTCTGCTTCTCCCTCTCTCTGCTCATGATCTCTCTCTGTCTCTCTCAAACAAATAAATAAAATCTTTTTTAAAAAAAGAAGATGAAATTGATGGAATACCTGATATGTTTGAACATACTGAGAGGAGATAAATTAAGACGTATGTACAAAATAAAACAAGCCATAACCTCAAGGAAAACAAAAAGTTATACATATATGTCTACTACATGGTTCAGCTTTCAATAGGAATGTAAACACCAAATTTTAAACTAACTAAAATTACAATATAGCACTATTAAGAGGATAAGGGACAAGAGGGGACACACTAGTATATATATATACTAAGGAATGTGTGTGCTGAAGGGGTGTGAAAAAAAACTAAATCCTTCACTTAAAAACCTATCATCTCTCACAGGAGGGAGTCAATAGATAATGCCTAAAACTAAAAATTTAAGAATAAAATATTGCTTATTTGGCAATAAATGATCAAAAGAAAATGGTTAAGTTGTTGAAAATGGTTCCTATGAAAGTGGCTAGAAAGCAAGAGGACAGGAATTCTGCTCCTTTTGGAAACAAGCTTGGTTTACTATTTGACTTTTTAAACCATGTAATTAAAAACAAAAAGAAAACTAATCTTCACAAAGAAAGAAAAGGCAGTTGCTCTCAAGGTTTCCACAATTTAATGGAAGACATCAAATAGTATTTGGTTAAGTAGTATTAGAAGCATGTACAAAATGTTTGCGGGCGGGGGGAACATAAGGAGATACATTCATTCTTCTTTGGGCAGAAGGAGGTGGTAAAAAGCTACACAGATTAGGTTTTCTTTTGTTAGAACCTTATTTTTTTAATGTTTTTAAGTTGTTTTTAAATGTTTATGGTTTTCCAGTCAAAATAATAGGGAAAAGATTCAAATCTAGTCAGGGAAAATTGAATTAGCAAAGGCATAGGAGCATGAAAATACTTTCACTTCTCAGTAACTCGGTGTCATTACTATGGGTAGGCTGTGCTGTAATCTAGATAAATGCCAGGTGATGGGGCTAGAGAATTTATTTGGGTAAAGACGGCATAAAGCCTTGGAATGTCTGGGTAGCTCCATTGGTTAAGTGTCCAACTCTTGGTTTCGGCTCAGGTCATGATCTCAGGATCTGAGATTGAGCTCAGAGTTTGCTTGAGAGTCTCTCTCCATCTCCCTCTTCACCTCCCCCCAACTCATGAGCACATGCACGTGCACATGCTCTCTCTCTCTCTCAAATAAATAAATAAATAAAATCTTTTTTAAAAGATGGCATAAAGCCTTATACATCAATCTATAGAAAAATATCCTTAAAGTCAGAAATCCAAGAATATATACTAGATGACATCACCATCTAGCCAGTGGCTTCGTCGATAACTCAGGAGTCATCCTCTTAATCCACATTTCTCATCTATCACCAACTGTCACTCACTGTGAGTAGATAAAACCTATGGGCAAGTGACGCACAGAGCTTTTGTGCAGTGCATTTTCCACACAACTGTATGGGGCAGCCCTGTCCACCTTAGTCCAAATTCCTACCATTTCCTAACTAGGGATAACTCCTTCCCTTCCATTCTCAACTGGCAACCAGAGTGATCTCATCAAAATGCAGATCCTACTATGTCAATCCTCCTACTTATAATATATAGTGACTTTTCATTTCTCTTAGGCTATAGGCCAATATCCTTAACATGGTCTTCAAAACTCTGCAGGGTCAGGTCTAAGCATCATCTCCCCATCTCCATTATGTCCCCCCATTACATGGAGCCATTGCTGTCCTCCAGCCACAATGGCCTTCTTCCAGTAATTTTAACCTTACATATGCCCTCCACTACTGGCCCTTTGCACATATTGCTCCCGCAGCTTTGAACGCTCTTTCAGTACTTCCCACCACTCCCATCACTATTTTCACAGTTGCCTAATTAATTTCTATTCATTCTTCAGATGTGCACCCTCAGGACATTAATGCATATATCTTTTGTGGCACCAATCATGACTGTGATTTTAAATTCATTTATAAAATTATTTGACTAAAATCTATCTTCTCTCCTAGACAATAAGTTCAATGTGAACAGGACCTGTATCTACATTAATACATATTTGAATTAAACAAATATGCTTACTGAAATTGTAAAGAATTCTGTAAAGGCTTGAGAGAACAACAGATAATTTTTATTTGCACAGCAACAATTCCAGAAAAATTGGCTCCCCAATACCATGTACAATTGAAATGGATAAGTTGTCCTGAAATGTCAATATACAAAACACAAAAAAAATACACAAATAAACATACGATATAATTGGAAGTGAGCTCTGAAATGACACACTTAAGATTTTATGTCCTCTAAGCAATGTGACAGGTTTTTACCATATTTTAGGTGACCCATCCTTAATCCTCTCTGTTTCCTATTTTCATCTTTTTAAATATGCTAAGAACAGTCTATAAGGAGATTGATAAAAACACAAAACCTATTCAGTAAGAGTCTCCTCTTCCATTTCCCTCTGAGTAAAAATAAGTGTCATCCTCACAAAGCTTCTAGCCATCAGCAGGCCAGATAACCCAACTGTTTTTTTAATTAAACAGACGGAACATTACTTCATTAGAATTGGACACTCTCCAATCTTTCTAAAGTTTTTCTATCCACAGAGATGTTTATCTATTTTAAAAAATTCAGGAATCATACCTCATATTCGCTCCTTTACTAAAAGTAGAGATCCTGATTTGCCAATATATTTACTTCCTTAACCTATTTGAAACCAGATGCTCTTTCTAAAAGAATAATGATTAATGTTTTAATTTAACTAATTAAGGGTGTTTAAGTGCTATTATATCTTCTCTTTTTAGATGAGTAGGAAGAGCAAAGTAATGAAGTTACCAGTAAACGGTTAGCAGGAAAATTCCTTTATTCTATTAACAATAACTCAATAAGTCGCCTAATAGCTAACTGTCATGGTCATAAAGGAATTAATTGCCCACCTTCATTCATTCATTTGTACAACAAAGTTTTATATTAAATACTTGTCAGGCACTCTACTTAACTTGGGAAAAGAGATGAAAGTTATAGTCCCTGCCTTCAAGGAGTTCAGAGTCTAGGGGAGGAGAAAGATAATTAATACAACTTGATAGGTGCCTAGATAGATTTCAGTCATGCCAGTTGAAAGAAAAGAATGATCCTAATAAAGGAGACAACAGCAATTTAGGTTGAATAAAACTTCATGAATCTTTAAAAATTAAAGGGCTGAAGAAACTCTTAAAAGATGAAAGTAAAGGCTAGAAAAGCAAGTTGGATTCATGTTTAAAAAAAGACTTTGGATATATCACACTGGAGAGTTTTCATTTTATCCTAATATTGAAGAGAAAAGATCATAAGAACACTTGTGACATCAAATTTCTCATTTAGAAAAATTATCTTGGCAGTAATATGGAAGATTAACTTGAAAGGAGAAAAACTTTCCATAAAGTCTAAAAACAATAACTCCTAAAAAAGAAGACAGTTTCATATTACCATAAAAATAAAAAGAAATATTATACCTAAGCTATCTAAAGGTTTGAAATACTCTTCCTTGCAATGCAAATAATTTTTTAAAGATTTTATTTATTTATTTTAAAGAGAGAGAAAGACAGCACGAGCAGGAGGGATAGAAGGGAGAGAAAGAGAGAATCTCAAGCCGACTCCATGCCGAACATGGAGACTGATGCAGGGTTTGATCCCAGGACCCTGAGATCATGACCTGAGCTGAAACCAAGAATTGGATGCTTAACCCATGGCGCACCCAGGCGCCCCACAATACAAATAATTTTTTATAGAAAATCAGTGCCCCCAGCTCTGTAAAGATTAAAAACTTAGTCTCAAAATTATCAACACTTAATATCTAATTTTATTTTTAATGTGACCAAGACAGTCTTAACGTTCCCCTCAGCTTGACTAAAACTTAGGTTTCTTCCTGAATTTAGGCCCCTGATCTCCCTTTTTCTTAGAGCATTTACTTTAGAAAACTTAAAATTGTAAATTCTTTCTCTGCCTCTTTGAGATGTAAATCTCTCCCAGACTGTTGCCAGTTTTATAACAAGGATTTAAGAGCCATCACTTTGAAATGTAATCATCAAGAAAGATAGTGCCCCCCCATCTCCCAGTCTCTCTAGGACGGTAGGAGCCTAACTTCAATAAATGCCAATTAGCAAACACAAATGGCCTTATCACATTGACCAACTTTCCCCCTAATGTCCTCCAGTACTTTTCCACTAACTCACTCCAATACCTAAAAAACTCTCTTACCTTTTGTTCCAGTAGAGTTGAATTCAACCTTTCTCCCCTTTTGCTCTTCCTAGAGCATTCATCCATATCTTCTTTGATTTACTAATCCTCTTCTTTCTTCACATCTCGGCTTGAATATCACTTCCTCTAGGAAGTCGGCTGTGCAACCAGGCCTCCAAGTCTAGAGCTAGGAACTTCCTCCACTTTATCTTGTATAGTATTTTTTATGGACAGAATGTTTGTGTCCCTCCATGTCAAAGCCCTATTCACCAACATGATAATATTAGAAGTTGGGACCACTGGGAGGCAATGAGGATTAGGTGAGATCATAAGAGTGGAGATCTCATGAATGAGATTAGAGCCCTTACAAAAGTTATGAAATTGCTTGATTTCCCTCTCTTCTTTCCACCATGTGAGGATACAATGAGAAGTCAGTAGTCTGCCATCTGGAAAAGGATCCTCACTAGAACTGTTACACTTTATCAATAGCCCATTTTCTTGTCTCTATCCCCTACTAAATTCATAACTTCATCAAGATAAGGAGAATATTTGTTGTGTTCTTTATAGAACATATAATATTAATGAATAAATATTTGTTGAATGAAGTAATGGATAATTATGAAAGTGACCCAGCCTTTAGTGTTGAAGCCAGGACACTGATTAGGCTCCTGAACTCTCAATATAGGATGTTAACTCTGTCACCTTCGTATCTGTTTTCATGCTATGCAGTCCTGCCTTCAATCTTGAATAGAAAGTGTCAGCATTCGATGCCCTTATTAGAAACTACAACCTCGGGGCGCCTGGGTGGCTCAGTCATTAAGTGTCTGCCTTTGGCTCAGGTCATGATCCCAGGGTCCTGGGATCGAGCCCCGCATCGGGCTCCCTGCTCCGCGGGAAGCCTGCTTCTCCCTCTCCCGCTCCCCCTGCTTGTGTTCCCTCTCTCTCTGTGTCTTTCTCTGTCAAATAAATAAAATCTTAGAAAAAAAAAAAACTACAACCTCAAATTGTAGCCAAGAGAATTTAAGACAAATTGCCCTAGGGGAAAGCAATATACCTTTTCCTTTACATGCGCTAAACTATCTTTAAAAATTTTAAGAGGAAGATAGTTTCATATTACTATAAAAATATAAAAAGAAGAACCAAGTTGAACCAACAAAAAAGTCCACATATTTGGGCCATACCACTTTAGTCCCTCAAAGGTTCACCTAAGGCCACTACATTTGAAACTCCAGGGGTAGAGCACCTGGGTGGGTCAGTCAATTAAGTGTCCAACTCTTGATTTCAGTTCAGGTCATGATCTCAGGGTCATGAGATCAAGTGCCAAATGGGGCTTCAGCCTGCACATGGAGCCTGCTTAAGATTCTCTCTCTCCCTCTCCTTCGGCCTCTCCCCACCATACCCCCCTCCCCCATGTGTGTGAGTGCATGCACACATGCTCTCTCCCTCTCTCTCTCTCGTAAAGAAAAAAGAAAGAAAGAAACTCCAGGGGCACTATATACTTAAAATTCTGTGTGAAAGTTACACTCCTTCCCCCAACTCCCCCTGTATACACTTTATAGTATATTTGAATAGCATCTTGTGGAGTTTTACAAGGCAGTGGTCCTGGAATCACTTCCACTGAGTTGCTCTTTGTGTTAAGCCTCTGGCTTTTATAAAAAGCTGGAAATAGACACAAGAAGTAGCTCCTGCATTTCAGTATACATATTGTTAATGATATTGTCTTCTTCATTAATCAGTGTACTCCATATGAAGTCCCACAGAGATATAGATATATATATATATATATATACACATATATATTTTAAAGATTTTATTTATTTGACAGAGAGAGAGAGACAGTGAGAGAGGGAACACAAGCAAGGGTAGTGTGGCAGGGAGAAGCAGGCTTCCCGCCGAGCAGGGAGCCCGATGCGGGGCTCGATACCAGGACCCTGGGATCATGACCTGAGCCAAAGGCAGCTGCTTAACAACTGAGCCACCCAAGCGCCCCAAGAAATATATTTTTTTTAATTTGATGTTTGTACAGATCCAAAGCTAGTTTCTTCAAAGAAAAGTAGTAAAATGCATGAAACACTATCAAGTCTAGAAAACTAGTGAATCCCAACTCACTGCATCCCTAAGTTGGAAGAAGTTTGCTGTGGACTGGCCAAATTCCAAAATAATCTTTGAGTTATGGTATTAAGTATCTTTTGGGAATGTCTAACTTCAGTGATGCTGGAGATATGAGATGGGGGCCAAGTGTTTCACTTCCTTGGAAAGAAGTAATCTCCCCACCTATATCTCATTGCCTTCTTCCCACTTAAAAAGCCAACTAGGAACCAGAGTAAACCTGAGGGAAAAGAAGTATACTTTGATCTGCCTAGTCTAAGAAAAAGAAGTACTTAGAACTAACCTAACTCACCAGCACTGGGGATTCCAATAGACTTTGAGTCAAAGCTGAGGTTAGAAAAGAATGATATTCCTTTTTCTGGTATTGTCCCCTATGGGTATATTTCTCCTGAGAGGTGGTAAGATGGATTGAATATTTGGTACACTACTTTATTTCCACAGAAGTATCTATTCTGACAGATTTAAGAATAGCTAAAATTGTTCAAAAGAGAAAATGAAGTTTTAGATACCAAAATATATTATAAAACCATAATTGTTCAAATGTGGCATTTCCAGACAGATAAATTTTTTTAAAGATTTTTATTTATTTATATGCCAGAGAAAGAGAGAGAGAGAGCACAAGCAGGGGGAGCAGCAGGCAGAGGGAGAAGCAGGCTCCCTGCAGAGCATGAAACCTGATGCGGAACTCGATTCCAGGACCCTGGGATCATGACCTGAGCCGAAGACAGATACCCAACAGACTGAGCCACCCAGGCGTCCCTCCAGACAGATAAATTGAACAAAATAGGGGTTTTTTTTAAGATTTATTTATTTATTTATTGAGAGAGAGATGGGGGGAGCAGTGGGAGGGGCAGAGGGAAAGGGAGAGAGAGAATCCATAAGCAGTCTACCTGCTGTGCATGGAGCCCAACACAGGACTCCAACCCAGGATGCTGAGATCATGACCTGAGCTGAAATCATGAGTTGGATGCTTAACCAACTGAGGCACCCAGGAGCCCCGGAACAAAATAGTTTTAAGCAGGGGAGTAACACAATCAGATTTACATTTTGAGGGGCACCTGGGTAGTTCAGTCAGTTAAGCATCTGACTTCAGCTCAGGTCATGATCCCAGGGTCCTGGGATCAAGGCCCAAGTGGGGCTCTCTGCTCAGCGGTGAGCCTACTTCTCCCTTTCCCTCTGCCCCTCCCCCTCCTCCTACTCATGTACACACGCTCTCTCTCTCTCAAATAAATAAATAAAACCTTTTTTAAAAAAAGATTTGCATTTTGAAAGAGAATGTGGAAAGTGGATTAAAAGAGGGCAAGCGTAGACCCTGGAATAACACTTTTTAAGCCTTTGTAGTAATCCAAGGAGGTAATAACAGGGGACTGAATAATGGAAATGGCAGAGAGAATGGAGATAAATGTACAAATCCAAGAAATACCTCAAAAATTAGAATCATCATAACTAGCAAGTTGACAAGATGATGGAAGTAAGAGAAAGGAAACAAGTGAGAATGGTGGCAAGATTCCTAAATTCACCACCTGGTGGATATGGTGTCATTCACAGAGATGGGAAACAACAGGAGTATGAAGTTTAGAAGGAAGATATTCATTAGGGTTTTGAGATAGTTTTAGTGTAAGATAACTGTATGATACACAAAAGAGATAAGGTAGTTGTTGTTCGAGTTCAGAGAGAATTGTGGCCTGGAAATGTAGATTTGGGAGTCAGCAACATAGAAGTAATTCTTAAAGCCATGATAGTGCTGATAGTGCTCCGTCAACAGATGAATGGATAAAGAAGATGTGGTATATATACACAATGGAATATTATGCAGCCATCAAAAGGAATGAGATCTTGCCATTTGCAACGATGTGGATGGAACTGGAGAGTGTTATGCTGAGCGAAATAAGTCAATCAGAGAAAAACATGTATCATATGACCTCACTGATATGAGGAATTCTTAATCTCAGGAAACAAACTGAGGGTTGCTGGAGTGGGGGTTGGGAGGGATGGGGTGGCTGGGTGATAGACATTGGGGAGGGTGTGTGCTATGGTGAGCACTGTGAACTGTGTAAGACTGTTGAATCACAGATCTGTACCCCTGAAACAAATAATACATTACATGTCAAAAAAAAAAGAAGAAGAAGATAGCAGGAGGGGAAGAATGAAGGGGGGAAATCGGAGGGGGAGATGAACCATGAGAGACGATGGACTCTGAAAAACAAACTGAGGGTTCTAGAGGGGAGGGGGTGGGGGAATGGGTTAGCCTGGTGATGGGTATTAAAGAGGGCACGTACTGCATGGAACACTGGGTATTATACGCAAACAATGAATCATGGAACACTACATCAAAAACTAATGATGTAATGTATGGTGATTAACATAACATAATAAAAATAAATAAATAAATAAAATTTTTAAATAGCCATGATAGTGCTGAATAGCACCCAAGAGAATGCGTACAGGGGGAAAAGATGTATGACAAAACTTTAAGGATTTCCTAAAGAATGGTAAAGACTGGTCAAAGGAGATGAGAAAAAGCAAGACAGAGAAACTGGATGAAAAATAGGAGAGTGATGTATCAGAGCCAACTAGGGAAAGAGGGATTTTTCAGAAAGGAGTTGAATGTGAAATTGGGTCAACAGTGTCAAATATTACTGATAGGTCAAATAAAAATAAAAAGAACTGAAAAATATCCTTTGGACTCAGAACAATGAAGTCAGGACCTTGACAGAGTAGTTTAGTGAAATGAAAGGAGTCTATACGACAAGATTAAGAAATGAATGCAAGGGGCAGAACAGAAGCAGGGAATATAGACAACAGTTTCAAGAGTTTCACATGTAAAGAAAAGGAAAAAAAGGGAGAAAAATAAGGCAGGATTAGAAGAAGTTAGACACTACAGGGAGATTTTATTGATGTAATTTTTTCTTTGGTTCATTGTTTGGTTAGTTGTTTTGTTGTACGTGTTTGTTTGTTTTTAAGATAGGTGAAAATTGAATATGTTTAAATGCTTATGGAAAGCATGATAGCCAGCCACAGAGATAAACCCAATGATCCCTGCATCCTGGTATTCACATAGAGTCCCCCCGACACACACTGAATAGTACAGATGTGTGCAAGTAATAGGAATGTGTAGAAATAATGGTGTGTGATTCCTAAGCTAAATGATAAAAGACATTATGATTTCTGCCTTGCTTTCTTGAATCACTAGCTCTGGAGGAAGCCAGCTGTCATCTTGTGAAGACACCCAAGCCACCCTATGGAGAGGTCCATGTGGCAAGGAACACTCATCCTGCTCACAGCTAGCAAGAAACTGAGGCCTCCTGCCAATACCTATGTAAGTGAGCCATCTTGAAAGAGATTTTTCACCCCAATCAAGCATTCAGATGACTGTCCCCTGAGGCTGACATCTTGACTCCACCTCATGAGAAATTCTGAGCCAAAATCTCCCCCATTCCTGATCTACAGAAACTGTGAGATAATAAAAGTGTGTTGTTTTAAGCTGATAAATTGTTATGCAGCAATCAATAACTAATACAAAAGGTTATAGTATTAAAAGGGAGAGGTTAAAAATACAAAAGAAGAAAGAAATCATTGATATGCAAGGTATGCAAGGGCAGGTAGAAAAAGAAAGTATTCCCTAAGTGAAATGATCAACTTCAGATCAAAATAATGGTGTCTCTTTTATTTCATAGGAGGGAAATAAAAGGATGAGTGTTTGAAATCAAAGCTGTTAGTGACAGGGAGTGAAGAAGCATGCATCTGATATTCTCAGTTTTCTCTGTAAGAATAAAGGGGGTAACCTCTTAAGCGTGATGAAGGAGGTAGAAGAGGTTTAAAGTTTGAAGAGGATGGGGATTAAGGAGTCCACTTGTGATAAGCACCGGGTGTTGTATGGAAGTGTTGAATCACAATATTGTACACCTGAAACTAATATTACACTGTATGTTAACTAACTGGAATTTAAATACTTTTTAAAAATTTTAAAAATATAAAATTATTTAAAAAAGAAAGAAAAAAATTTTACATAGCTCTATAGAGAATAGGAAAGAGGTGACCAGGGAAATGTAGAAGGATTTTTCAGTAGCATTGAGAGTCCAGTTAATGTCAGAGATCATGAATTTTTTAGGTAACCAACATGTGAATTCTCTCCAAAGTAGAGGTGAGCTACAGGAGTACCTGTTGGCAAAGTCTCAGAAAGCAGCTTTGGATCATACTTCAAATTAAGACAAAGTTGCCTGTACTGTGGTCTAATCACAGCTTGATGATTAAAATCGGCAAATGTTATTGAAGAGAAGCACAGTGCTTTACATTACGAAAAAATAGAAAACTGTTTGGCCAAGAAAATTCAGACTAATCCTCCAGCCATTGTGGTATAGAGCTATAAGCTATGTAACTAGCTTTTTTAAAAGGTCAACCAATCTAATAGTATAGGAAATTATTAGAAGTGTGTTCTGGGTATTATTAATGATTTATTATTTCTTGCTTTTCCATCTAAATACCTTTTAATTCTCTTCTAGTCTCTTTTATTCCTTTAATAGGCAATTATTAATGGAGTCTAATGGAATTGTCTCAAAAATAAACAAAAATTACCTCCCTTCATGCTTATATGTAATAAACTGCATTCTTCAGAATTGGCCCATCACACTTACTGCAATAAGCCCTGGGTGTTACATATAAGTGATGAATCATTAGATTCTACACCAGAAACTAATATGACATTGTATGCCTGCTAACTGGAATTTAAATAAAAATGTGAGGAAAAAAAAGAATTTGTCCATCAGGTACGTTTTACCTCTGCTGAACACAACATATACATAAATTTAATCTAACAAGTAATTGGAAAATATTGCTATGATCTAATCTACAAAGTAAATTTTCCCCTCTAAAATAAATACCCATCATTGGAATTCAAATAGAGCAGTAGTATACAAACCAACTTCAATCTAACTAGTTCTAGTTTGCCTCTTTAGGTACTTTTTTTTAATTCCCAAATAAACCAGGCTTAGCAAGATTTATACAATCCCATCATGCATTAGCTGAACAATACACGATACCCTAGATATGAATGCAGCTCCTTGTATTAATCATATTCATTAAGGGATAAAATATTTCATACAAATAAAAGTTTTTAGGCCCCAAGGTATGAAATGCATTATTTCTCAGCCATGACTATTTTTAAAGAAGCAGTATTTCTGAAAATACCTTGAGCTGTATTTCAGCAAACAATAACACACACTAATGCAAACAGATACACTGTCAAGTCATTCTTCCCATCCTTATTAAGGCAAATAGTCAGACCAACCTGAAGCACTATAAATAATGAGAGTGTTAAACTGAATCCAATGAATAATTCATGAAACCTAATTCTTCCAGCTTCTTTGGCAGTTCTCTCACAGCCAGCTGAAACAATGCAGAATGATTACAAAGATGTATCATCTGTACTGTTGGGGTATATGCCTTATCTATTAAACTAGCTCATTTATTTAAAAAATAATAATCATCTCATGGCTACTTTGCATTCTAAATGTTTGTTTCTGTAGGATAATGTGATGCAAATGTACCTTTTTGGAGTTTAAAAATGAGATAATGTCCAGGGAGTGTCTGCCTCACAATTGAGACCTGACTTAAGGGTTAAGTGGAGCTCCAAGAGTAAAATGGAATAGTCTGTGACTCTCAGAGGCATTGTGTTGCATTTGTGGTCCAACACTTCACCCAGCATAAAAAAATATAGTATCAACACTTCACCCAGCATAAAAAAATATAGTATCATCAAAAAGGATCCTGGGCGTTAAGTGAGCTGAGACACTAATTCTATTTCTGAATCTGCCATTGACTTGATTTGGCCCCAGCCAAATAATGAAACTTGTTTAGACTTTAATCTCTTACTCAATCACATTTAAGTATGGACCCAAATAACCATGAGGTTCCTTCCATTTTTTATATTCAAGAATCTACATCACCAACAAACCCATCTCCCAGCTTCTAACCATATTCTACTAGATTATAAGAATCATGAAGGCAGAGTTGGATCATTTTGTTCACCAACATATCCTCAGCACCTAGCATAGTGCCTGACCCACTGGAATATTTAAATAAATATTCATTGAATAAACAAATGAACCCATTCCAATTGAGAAACACAATATCAATCCCAAGTCTGTAGCTTCTTTCACACAATATTTGATATAGTAAAAGTTTAGAAGAGCCAAAGCCCCAAGTTACTGACAGGAGCTAAAGATAAAGGAATTTTCCACATAAAGTATCATATTAAAGAGGGCACGTATTGAATGGAGCACTGGGTGTTACATGCAAACAATGAATCATGGAACACTACATCAAAAACTAATGATGTATGGTGATTAACATAACATAATAAAATAAAATTAAAAAAAATAAAGACAAAGGAATTATTACATTCAGCAACAAATATCTTAGCATTTGGTTTTCTCACCAAATTATCAGAGCAATATATTTTCCAAAGTGTATTGTGGAGCAAGAATGGAATATGTTGGGGAAGGTATGGGCTATGGTGAGTGCTGTGAATTGTGTAAGACTGTTGAATCACAGACCTGTACCTCTGAAACAAATAATACATTATATGTTAAAAAATAAAAGAAAAGAAGAAAATAGCAGGAAGGGAAAAATGAAGGGGGGGAATCAGAGGGGGACATGAACCATGAGAGACTATGGACTCTGAGAAACAAACTGAGGGTTCTAGAGGGGAGGGGGTGGAGGGATGGGTTAGTCTGGTGATGGGTACTAAAGAGGGCACGTACTGCATGGAGAACTGGGTGTTATATGCAAACAATGAATCATGGAACACTACATCAAAAACTAATGAGTAATGTATGGTGATTAACATAACATAGTAAAAAAAGTAAAAAAATGGAATATGTTGGGATGCCTGGGTGGCTCAGTCGGTTAAGCATTTGCCTTTGGCTCAAGTCATGATCCCAGGGTCCTAGGATTGAGTCCTGCATCAGGCTCCCTGCTGAGCAGGGAGCCTGCTTCTCCCTCTGCCTGCCACTCCCCCTGCTTGTGCTCGCTCGCTCTCTCTCACTCTCTCTGACAAACAAATAAATACAGTCTTTAAAAAAAAAGAATGGAATATGTTTTTCTATTACTAGTGTAGCTAGGCTTAGGACTAGCATTCTGAATATCAACTGACTATCCTTTTCTATAGTAATCCTATTGTAAAGGAACGAATTCTCTCCCTCTCCCAATACACATGTATGAACATATGCACACTTAAGCCTGTATCTCTCCTCAAAACACAGACTCAAAGACTATACACAATAAAAAGAGGCTTAAAGTAGATACCATGGAAGTTTCCGGAAGAGAATATTCTGTAGTTGCTGCCAACTTCATGCTTACCATAGTCTATTTTGTATTTTATCCCCATTGTTTGATTCAACCTTTGTTCTATGGAATTTGGGCATTATATCCAAGAATGGAGGATTAGCACTCTGTTCCCTCCCTCAGGAATCCTTCCTGACTTAGGATAGCAGTGCAGGGGAGGAGTATTTTAACTTTGAATTCCAAAATATATGAAATTAATTCAAGCAGGTTATTGTAACCATTCAAAATATGAAAGAAAGACATTTTATATCCAAGAAAAGCCTCTATAACAGACACCTTGTACTATATTGTGCTTTGTATAATAATGATACAATATGAAAGATTATAATGAAAGCCATAAAGTATAGCAGAAAACCCCTGGACCATTTAATAAAGTCATTGTGGTGACCCTTATAATAGATACCCAATTTACTCTCCCATTCTTCCACTGAGTAATATAAGTTGCAACTTCAGAAATTTATTTAAGCTCAAATTTGCCAGTGGTTGGTTCAGGAATGAGTATGTGGCATAATTATTACCAATTAGACATAAGAGAAATGCTAGATGCTTTTAGAAATAGTATTCTTTTCTTCTAAGGCAGTGGCAAAAAAAAACAAAAAAACAAAAAACTAGTATCTCTCTATAGCTAGAAGTGAATAAGAAAACATATAGCCCAGACTGTAGCCAGGTAAAATCACAAGGGAACCAGCCTTGGTTTGAAACCCAGTACTACTGAGAGCATAATGGAAAAAACAAAGAGCCTAGGTTCCAATGACATTAGTGTATCACTAAAGCAGTTAAATCTGTAGCCTACTTTACTTCTGGATTTTCTTTTATTTGAAATAATAAATGTCCTCATTGTTTAGGTTAGTTAAGTTTGGGCTCTTTTTCCTTGCAGCCCAAAGAATCCTATTTGACACACTTAATTTTCTATAAGTGGAGGCCACCTACTATGTGATTTTAAATAAGCATATAATTAAGGTGATTTAAGATGATTTTTTAAAAACCAGAATTTAAAAAATAGCAGCAAACCAGTGAAGAATTCAGCCATACATAACGGCCCACTCTGAGCATATAGTATACTCAGCAAATACTTCCTATTTGATTTACCAAGTTTTTTTATTTGATCATTCACAAGCAATTTCTTTTAAATGTTAAACATAAAAGGCATCCTAGAAATAAAACTTTATGTGTCAGTCTGTCACTGTGGAAAGAACTTTATGGAAGTTAGAGATGGAAGACGCCTGTCTGATTTGTCCCTTTGTCAAGGCATGAGTTTCTTACGATGTATTTTCTCATTAAAATTATACAAAGGGTCTCAATCCTGAGGCTTTAATGAATAAGCTGACTTCTAGCTGGGATTGAAATGAGATTTTTTTTCCCCCTGAGGAATAGTACTACAAATGTGATCAAGTGAATTACTGAGGGATTTCACCCTACTCTGTAAGACTCCTGGTCTGTTCCAGGGTGATAATCTCTAAATACAGAGAATGAGGAAAGGGTAAATGTTGTATATCTGTAAGAGTAAACTGGAAACTCAAAAGAGAAATTAAATTCAACAGAAAGAGCTGCTCTCAGCTTCCACCACAGCTACAGACAGATATAAACTCCTTGTGGAAGTAAACTTTCTAAAAAATCATTCCAGTTATAAGGGCCATAAAAACAACCTCGATATTCTCACTTGGCCTCACCTCCTAACATGCATCAATCACACTAAAGTAGTTGGGCTTCACAGTTTCTTACAATATATTTATTCTTCCGTGGTTTTATTTGCAATGGCTCCTTTGTTTAGGATGAACTCCTGCTCCTCCCAACCCTTCCACAACTCCCTCCACTCCTGCCTCTACTCTGTTCTCTCATCTCTTCCCTATTCTCTCTTCCTCTTTTCCTCTCAGTTCTCACTCACCATTTCAGGTCTAATTCAAATCTGACCTTCAGAAAGGCCTCCCAGAGCATTCCTTTCCTCTGAATTCCTATAAAGGAAAGTGTATGTCACAAGATTCCGTGTCCTGATTTAATGAGGCAAAATGGTATAATGAAAAGCACAGTCTTTAAGAGGAAATAAGAATTCAGCTCTGACACTCAATAGTAGACCCTCAATGAATACTGCTGGTTATTATTATTAACAGCAATAACAATTAGCAGTTATTAATAGTTGATTTTGCTATGTGGTAATTTTATGATCCTGAGCAAGACATTTAACCTATCAAAACCTCAGTTTTTCTATCTGTAAAAATCAATAACATCTGTCCACTAACCTCATAAAATTGTAAAAATTGAAATGAGATGATGTGTGTGATAGTGCTTGTAATGATTATACAAATATTTACATGATAGATCCTAAGAGAGCTATTGAATATACTCATTGAAAGATTATTACTCATGTGAGAGAATGCTTATGTTGTAATGTCAAATGAACAAAAGAAAAATACACAGTTGCTCAACAATGTGATTAAAAACTACATAAAAAGTACATTTTATGAAAGAGTCTAATGAGACATTAGTCGTAGTTTTCAGGGCAGGAACTAAGGTAAAGCAAGTGGGGTGCCTGGGGCACAAAACTTAAGAAGGCACTCTCTTATCTCCTGCTTTTTAAAAGCAAGTTCAGCCTCCTTATATTTTGTGCCCTAGACTATATTCTGGATACCCAGATAAAGTTGCAATGCTGGGGCAACAGAGGGTCAATTTGAAGCTGAAAAGTAATGGCTAAATAATTGGCACACCAATTAATTAAAACTTTCAGTAGGAACACTACATCTTAACTGTTTTTCTTATAATCAAATTGTTTCTTCAAGATACATTCTGACAAAGTGCAAAGTCCCAAATCCCAGCCAGAAGAAGGCATAGAGCAAAAACAAAGGCCTACCATAGACTTCAATGTAGTGGAATGGCTTGCCTTGAGTTGGAAGCAGAGTCTGCCTGGAATTTTTTTTAGTCAATATATGACTTCATGGGCCTAGAACAATCAATTTTCCAAAGAAATAACTCAATAATGATATAGGTAGCATAATGTGGTTGACAGCATGAGAGTGCTGAAACCAGATCACCCAGTTTCAACTTCCAGCTCCACCATTTATGGGTCTATTCAATTAAGGCAGGTTACCTAATTTCTTTGTGGTTTTGTTTCCCTCATCTATAAGGCAAATATAACAATAACACCTACCTGATAGTGCTACTGTGAAAATTAAATGAGTTAATCTACATGCAGTGTTAAGAGTAGTGCATAAAACACAGTAAATCCTTAATAAATCTTGGCTACTATTACCAGCTACTGATTACAATTCTTCCTTTAGTTCAAAAAGCACAAATGCCTCTGGGGATAACACTGTAATTTATAGTTAGTTTTTTATACTAGACTAAATAAAAGATCTGAGGGCAGATTTGGGAGAAAACCATGAGGAATCAGGAGTGGAGATTTAGGAAAACATGTGAGTAGTAGGTTTGTAAAAAGTAAATAGAAGAAAGAAAACACTGTAAAGTCCACAATATTTTGCTCATGGGCATACAGCAAAGATAGGAGCCTCGTTTAAAAGTGGAACAGCAGTACTTGGATTCCTTCTTTTCCTTCCACTAAATTAACTAATAAAAAAATTGGGGGCAGTCTAGTAGTTACCTAGAGTTATGTAAATAAATAAATAAATAAATAAACAAATAAATAAATAAGTGTTCTCAAGAAATTCCCTGGAAGAAACACAATTCATAATAATGAAATAATTAGAGACTATCTCAGCATATAGGAAAAAACTAAATTGTCTGAAATAAACAGTACATACCACCAAAGTTTAGCTTCTACTTTATTGAAGCTACAGGAACCCATCTCTTGCCCCACATAATATTCCGCAGTAGCAATAGCTTCAGGGGTCCTGGGGTAACATAATTAAATCAGAGATAATTAGATTGGCAGAATTTGAGATTTTATTGGTGACTATAGAGATCAAAGATATGGTCTCAGCCTGACATAGAGAGAAACTTTCATGAAGATTTCTTAAGTCCCCACATTATAATAACTTCATAAGTTTCATAGAGCTCCCCCCTGTCCATATAATACCTACATCCATGTAACATGGAGAGGGAAGGAGGAGGAGAAGGTGTCATGTCAGGAAAGAAACCTTGCTGTCTTTTTCCTAAGAGGTTTCTAAAACTGATCTGGCTCAATGGCTTAACTTACTCTTTGATCTTTCAAATAGACCATGATGAGACTCCTTGATCCCTCAAGACAAGCCTCACAAATCTTAAATGTATAAAGGAATAAATGAAGGAAATCAGTCTTCACCATTCTACCTTAGCCTTATTTCCAGAAGGAACCATAACTGATTATCAGAAAATTAGCCTTCATATCTCAGCTAACTAGTTTTCAATTAGTGAAGTGTTTTTAAACTGTGCTTTGCAACTGTTTAGTAGATCATGAAATCCATTTTTTAAAATTATGTTATATTTGTGTTCAGGTTTGCATGTATTTGGGTCATGATATAAAATGCTTTCTTAGTGTGGGTCACAAGTCAAAATATTTGAAAAACACTATTAAGAGGGCATGAGATAAAACAAAGGAAATTCACCATACTGACACCTAGCTATACAATGCTATATTGACATAATTTTCAGCAGATGAGGGGAGAGGACAGGTAATCTGATCTGCCAGATCTCCTGATAATATCAGAAGAGTGTCAATTCTTTTTTTTTTTTTTTTAAGATTTTATTTGTTTATTTGACAGAGAGAGAGCCAGAGAGCACAAGCGGGGGAAACAGTAGAGGGAGCAGGAGAAGCAGACTCCCCGCTGAGCAGGGTGCCGGATGTGGGGCTCGATCCCAGCACCCCGAGATCATGACCTGAGCCGAAGGCAGCTGTTTAACCAACTGAGCCACCCAGGCGCCCGAACTTAATATGATTGTTCAACTTGCCTCCTCTCATAGAAGAATTGGGAGAGGACTCCAAACTTACATGTTGAGTTCACTCTCCCTCACTACTTATTATATAATGGTTGTCATTTCCCCAGGTCTACAAATAAAGGTATATATGCCTGTGGGTGCTGAAGAGTTTATGTGTCTATGTACAAAATATTTAAGTGTAAAATGGTATTTCTTGTTAGGATGGGCAATACTGGACCTGTCCAAAATAAATCTTGTTAATAAGACTTTATCTGATAGAACAGATATAATGTAGGCAATTACCTCAGAGGGTGTGGGGAGAATGCCCTAAAGAAGCAAACTGCAAGTTATGATAAGTTGTCCGTGAGCATTGAGTAAAGGCCTGCAGTCAGGTGGCCAATAGGGCAGCTGACAAGAAACACAGACAATTGTATGTGTGAAATGGCTTCCTTGTTCATTCCTATCCTACTGTTTCTGGCTTATGCACTGCTGGAAATGTCAGCCCCACTGATGCCAAAACTGCCCTGAATATTTATCCACCTTCATCACCATTACTGCTCGTTATTTTTATAATTTCCCTTTACCTTCTTTTTTAGATGATGTGCATTATATGTTATATGTTATCTGTGCTAACTGACAAATTCATAAAATTCATTGTTTGCTACACTTCCGGGCTGTGTGTATAAAGTTATTTGAATAACATCTTCATGAGAAAATCATTTTCTCATCCACACATTTTTCATCTGCACAAACTCTAAATCTAAAAGAAATGGAAAGGCTAAAGGAAGCATACAGAAATTCCCACAGAGCAGAATAAATCAATTTCACTTTAGTCTCACCTCTTTATCCCCAAATATGGTCATTACACTACCTAGAACTGACATAAATAGGAGAAAAAAATGCATGAGGGAGGAGCGACTGGGTGGGAGTACTATTAAATGCCATTTTCATAGCTCTTAGCAATTTTACAAAAGCACTTACATATACATTATAACATCTAATCCAGACTACATTTTGATGCTGTAGAGAATATTATTCATCTTCATTTTTCAAATAAGGAATGGAGGCTCTGAAAGGTAAAAGCACAGCCAAGATTCAAACAGAGTCCATCATCTGATCCTTCCATCTATCACACTGCTTCTCTATTGACTGAAGATGCTTAGGGCTTGTTCAAAAGGGATGAGTTAAAATCTTTTTGAAAAAAAAAATCAGTATGTAGGGTGGTATATCATCTCAATACCAACACAATCTTCTATCTACTCTGGTCATAGGTCTCTACTACTAATTATCATGTTCATAGTCATGCAAAGCAGCAGCGATGACTGTCTAGAACAAAGCAAATACTCTACTTGCTCCCATTCTCTCATACCAAATTACTTTCTGTATCTGAACCTAACATAATACTCAAAATTTAGGGCCAAAATCAGGAAATTTTGTCATGCATAAATACAGGGTACCCAAGAACCCAAGTTAAGGTCATCCTAGGATGTTTCCCTCACGTACATGGGTGTGTTTGCTATGAAATCAGTGTAGATGTGAAAAAAACCAGATTCTCTGGCAATTCAATCTTTCCCAATCTCTTATGTCCAAGAAAGTGATGGAAAAGATATTAAGCTATTCAGCAGGGGAAGTATGGAAGTCTTGAATCACTATATTGTACATCTGAAACTAATATTACATTGTATATTAACTAACTGGAATTTAAGTAAAAACTTAAAAAAGAGAAAAGATATTAAACTATTAAAAGGAGGAAATCACTTTGATAGATATAGCATTTTATTTTAAAAGAATTTATTGGACATCTCTAACGTGCAAGGCTGTACCTGCCCATCTACCACAAAAATAGTAATAGTGGTAGAGCTTTAGAGGCCTTGCTAGCAGTCCAGGACCCTGGCAAATGGACAATCATTGCTATTTGATATCTCCTTTTTTCTCCCTCTCTTGCTTTCTTCCGTAAAGCAATAGGCTATAAACATAACTCAGAACTAAAATTTCCTAAGTAGGACCACTCATATCCACATAGTGTTGCAGAAAGAACAACTCTGAATCACCTCTTGCCCTGATTCAATAGGTAATATCAACAAAGGGTTTGGTTATCCCACTTTTGGGGGAAGGTTTTTTGTGGGGTTTCTTTGTTTATTTGCTTGTTTGCTTTTGCTGTTGTTTTTCGTTTTTTTACAACTAGAACTCTACACAATAAAGTTTAGTAATGGAAACAATTTCCCAAGAATGACATAATGAGATTTTATATAATACACACACACACACACACACAACCTAGTCCAAATCCAAATTCAAAATAATCAGGATCCAAAAGGAAAAATATCAAAGAGACATCAGAGAGTAAATTGTATTTGCCATTGCAATTAACGAAGGCTTCATCTTTTCTTCCTTACCATATTTCTTTATTACAATATTCCTGATTATTCATCCTGTAATACTATTTAGTCCTCAATAGATAGAAGTACTGCTATTGTTTGAAAAGTTTTTATTGTGCATTCAAAACAAATCTTCTATTTTAATCATTTAAAATGAATTCAAAACACAATACTTAAAGTTAACCTGTGGTAAACCTTTTTGTAAAATGAATAATTGTAGCAATGCATAAAGTTGAGAAATTTCATATATTGGGTTTCATGTTGGCTTTTTTCATAACTGGAATATGTCATTTTGAATTTCATATTCATAACCAAATGTGATACTGCAAATAGGGTTGACTGTATGTCCATCAACATTTCATGTTAAAATGGCTGAAAACACCACATAACTGTCTTGACCTATCTCAGTATTGCTCACTCCAAGGGGTTTAGTAAGTAAATGCATTACAGATGCAACAAGGACGTCAACAACTATAGCCATCTGGTTCTTATAGATGGTATTCCTCACAAGAAAATAAAAACTGACAACCTAACTTGGTGTGAAAAGGTACAACCTAATGGTCTAAGATACCACTCTTTCTTTCTGACCTCAATCTATCATTCAATAACACAGTTTACCATAAGTGAACTGAGACTGAGATTTACACATACTGAAAACTGCTTTAGCATTTCTAGAACAGCACATGCTATAATGATGGGCACGCAAGCTTCTCTGATTTAGAAAGCTCAGTTTAGAAAGTTGCTCTCATCAGGCTTAGGTAAAGTAAGATCCACACCTTATTAACTAAAAGTCTCAAAACAAAACAAAACAACACAAAACAAAAACCCAGCCACTCATTTTCTTTCCTGGTTATTTCCAGAGAGGGAACGAGAAACAATACAAGGAAAAGGGAATTGGTTATCAATCTCTCCCTTAGGGAAGGTACTCAGTGGTTTAAAGAGAGGCTGGTTTTTATGCTTTATATTCTGCTTTCCCAGTGGCTTAGGGGAAAGGTAGAGAAAGAAGCTATATGAGAGAGAATGAGAGAGAACTTTTCATGAGAAGATGGGAAAATTCAGAATTTCTTAAAAGGTTCCCTACTTCTCTAGGTCAAGGTCAGATTAATATAAATTCATCTTAAATTAAGAAAGGAAGAGAGAAAAGGAAGCCCTAATTCCAAAGAATACTCCTCCAATTGTTCAGCTCTTCTCAAAGCTGTGGTGCATGCAAAGCCTACTTGGTCAGCAATGAAGCAATAACCCAGAGTCCTGTCTGCATGGGGAGCCTGATCCCTGACTTGTGCCTGACTGACTCAGCACCACAGCCATTTGTCTTCCCACCTGAGCTGAGCTGGGCTGATGTTTTACTAAGTAGCAGTCCCATCTCTTCCAATAAGGAGAATCAGGCATGGTGTGGCATTCACTACAATAATTTCATAAGATCCTTTTAACCTCTTTCTTTCAGTAAGACACAATCATAAAATTTAACAAACAGTTCTAACCAAATAGATTAGACTTTCAAAAATTGTGTTCAAATATGGAAACCAACAGGTTTCATCTTTTTCCCCCCTCAGCATATAAGAAATAAAGAAAGTACCAGTAATTCCCTTCCAACCTAAACTTTTAAAGCTTTTCAACTTTGGAATATTTTTACCTTTCAAAAAACAGAAATGTTGTTTTAAGTATTATTTTCAGGACAACAAAGTATCATGTAAGATGAGCAATAGACTTATAGACATTTTAGAGGTTATAGGTTACTTTTCCAGAGCATAGCAACAATGTTTGAAATCCAAGCATCTTACAAGACTCCTTTGCTAAGAGTGCCTGAGTGGCCCAGATGGTTAAGCGTCTGCCTTCCGCTCAGGTCATGATCCCAGGGTCCTGGGATTGAGCCCCACATCTGGCTCTGGTTCAGCAGGGAGCCTGCTTCTCCCTCTGCCTCTCCCCCTCCTCATGCTCTCTCTCTCTCTCTCTTTCTCTTTCTATCTCTGTATCTCAAATGAATAAATAAAATCTTTTTTAAAAAAAAGACTCCTTTGCTAGAAATAAAATTTGCAAGGATGGTTTTATAACAAAAAATAAAACTGTGTGTTTGTTTCTGCAGATACAAAGGAAAAGGGAATATTTTATCCCTTCTTATCTTGCTGATATTTTCATCAGTAATTAGAAGTCCCTACAGTTTTAGTGCTAGTACCAGAATTTCATTAATTAGCATCAAGAGAAAAATAAAGACTGGCTAAAAAGTTGAAAACTTAGAAAGTAAAAAAAGGGAAAGGGCCAAATAAGATTATTAATAAGTGAAAATTGGGGCATGTAATGTTTTGCATCCTCATCTGACAACTCAATGACATTACAATTAGAAAAATAATAATTATTACCCATGTAAATGGAGCTCCATTACATGGGAGAATTATGATAATTTGCATGAATAGCTTAAGCTTCGAAACTCTGACTTACACATAAAATTTGTAGTTAACATATTAATTCTAGATATTTCTTTCATTAAAATGTTGATAAAAAAATATGTCCTCATCTGAACTATAAATGAATTTTTAATTCCTTAAAGGGATTCTGCATTATATAAAACAAATTTGAGAATTAGTATGCAATTCTGAGGATCAAGGCCCTTTCTAGAAGCATAAAATATTCAATTAACTATCCTGTAGAATTTTTAATTGTGACATTGAAATGCTAAGCAGAGCATTAACATCTATTATTCTTTATGAATTAATATTTTCCAGGACTGCATACACTGTTGGTTCTCTAATAGCACTTTAGGGCACTATTTAAGTTTTTGGTTTCATTTCTCAACCCATGTTAAAGAGTCGTGTTTAATTCCGACTAAGCTACTTTTCATAACCAATGAAGCATCATTTCAAACCAAGGAAATATACTTGTTTAATTTCAAAGGGGGGTAGATTTTTAATGTACTAGGACAACTTCTTTCATAATTTCAAAATCAACAAGATGTTCCAAAATCCTAATGCTGTGCTATAAGAAATTATTACCATAATGTGCTTTCTGGCTCATTTCTTTCCTTCACAAAAAGAGCAAAAAGTCCTCCACCCTACTTCCAGAGAACAAGCTAACTCTGCATAAAAGCGTAATCAGCACAGTATGGAGGTAGCCTAAAACAGTATTCTTGATACACCACCAAAACTTAAATGAAAAGAACTGATAGCAAATAATGGTTAAGAGTCTGAGTTACGAAGTCAGAAAATCAGACAGAGCTAATCTAAATATTGACCACCAACTTACTAGCTCTATGACTTTGGTCAAGTTACCTAATCCCTTTAAATCTCAGTCTTCTCATCTGTAAAATGGGAATAATGATAACACCTACCATTATAGGGATCCTGTCAGAATTATGAAATAGTGCAGATGTAATATTGAACCCAGTGCTTGGTCCTAGGGAAGGATCAGTAGCTATTTTATTTTAATTACATTAAAACTCTGATTAATCATCTGGACATTTCTAAACTCAATATAATTCCAGAATAATAAACAGGTTTTGAACTTATCTATAGCTATAATCAATTGGCAGCAGCTGCCTGGAGCACTGTGTTAAGAATAATCAATGAAGCATCATTTCAAACCAAGGAAAGATTATATTTGCTTAGTAAGAGAGTGGAGAATTTTAAATATATTATAACAACTTCTTACATAATTTCAAAATCAATGAGGTTTTTCAAATCTGAGTCTGGACTCAGCTGAAAAGAGTTATCAATTATTGCTCTCTACTATGAGTCCAGAATGGGGAAATAGCCATGTTTCTATCCCTAGTATAGCTCTGCATTTTTTGTCATTTAAGTAATTTTTCCTGCTGATGAGTTTTGTTTGTTTGTTTGTTTGTTTTTTGCTTTTTACTTAGTTTGCCTTCAGGCAAATAAGAAAATCCATTCACATGTGTAACAGAAAAATTGTGAGCAGATCCAGAGAAAATTACTAAAACAGACTTGGTCCAGGATATACCAATTCAAACTGCCAATGCAACACTGCCAAGAAGGTTCAACTGACTGACAGATCATCACAATAAATGGGGTTTTCTTTGCATTGTTTTTTAAGTAGGCTCCACACCCACCGTAGAGTCCAACTCCGAGTTTGAACTCATACCTTGAAATCAAGAGCTGAGCTGAGATTAAGAGTCAGATGCTTAAATGACTGAGCCACCCAAGTGTCCCAATAAATGTTTATTTTTTAAATAAATACATATGTATAAACATTAGGTCAAATAGTTTAACGTATTGAAAGATAATGTGTTTATTCCTTTTTGAAATGTATGAAGAAGGTTGGAAATCACTTACATTAAGGTAGTTTTTTTTTTTAAGATTTTTTATTTATTTATTTGACACAGAGAGAGAGACAGCAAGAGAGGGAACACAAACAGGGGGAGTGGGAGAGGGAGAAGCAGGCTTCCCACGAGCAGGGAGCCTGATGGGGGGCTCCATCCCAGGACCCTGGAACCATGACCTGAGCCGAAGGCAGACGCTTAACGACTGAGCCACCCAGACACCCCTAAGGTAGTTTTTGAATAGTGGTGGTTTCTTTCAAGAAACAAACATTCAAAAGAGAGTCTACCACCCTACTGCCAACTTCCTTAGTTTAAAAATTGGCATGATTTTAATGGTTTCCTGTCTCACATTTAGGTCTTTAATCCATTTTGAGTTTATTTTTGTGTATGGTGTAAGAAAGTGGTACAGTTTCATTCTTTTGTATGTTGCTGTCCAGTTTTCCCAAGACCATTTGCTGAAGAGATGTTGTTTTTCCATTGGATATTCTTTCCTGGTTTGTCAAAAATTAATTGACCATATAGTTGTGGGTCCATTTCTGGGTTTTCTATTCTGTTCCATTGATCTATGTGTCTGTTTTTGTGCCAGTTCCATACCGTGTTGATTTTAGAAAAACAAGCAATGTAGAAGAGAATATAATTTTTAAAACAATTTAAAAACAGAGTTCATCTGCTAAACTCACATAAGTTCATTAGATTTACAAAAGATATTTTTCAACAGTTCATATTTAATCCTATTCAATATTTATCTTTTGCCTCAGATAACATATCAAAATACAGATTTTGTTACCATTAAAATAGTATAATTAATAATAGCATCCAGCAAGACATGAAAGATTAAGCCATCTTCCCCAAATAGCTACATAACCAAACACTGACATAGCATGTTAAATTTACCAACTGAAAGTTATTGCTAATTCTACTCACACAATCCATGAAATAAAGGGGTTTTATTAAAATACAATGCTATCACCCATAGTTTGACCAACATATATTTTCTTTTTAAATTTTTTTATGTCATAACACATCTTTTTTAGTAGATAAGCAGAACATTTCTCCTATCAGCTGCAAATTTATGTTTTCTTCATAAATGGTCCTATGAAGTACTCAGTATAAACCAAGTGGTCTAAGAAAATTTGTATGCAATGCTTTTCACTAGATTATTATTTTGAAGAAAAGTAAACCCTGTGTATTAACACTAAATAGATTGTATCTAAGAACCACAGAATCTTAAAGTTGGAAGATTGCTTAAAACAGTGATTGCTGATGATTTTACCAGTAAGAACCCCTTTCAAATGTTATCCAAAATAACTCATGTTTTGAAAATTTCCTATATCCAAAAAAAATGCATTTAGAGAAGTGATTACTTTTCCTACTCTTAATAAATATATGAAGCTATGCCCACTTTCCAATAGGCTTCAGAAATAGCTCATGCACCAATGTGAGCACATTGTGCTGATAATGGGTATGATATCCAGAACCAGATGCCCAGGTTCAATCCTAGATCCACCACTTACAAATTGCATGATCTGTGCTTGTTTCCTTAGTATTATAATGGAGATAATTAGAGTAACTACCTCATAGGAGTAAATACTAGTATGTGTTAAAGCCCTTAAAACAATGCCTGGCAGATGGTAATTATTCATTAAGTATTATTATGTTAATTTACCATTGTATTCCATGAGGAAGAAACCATCTTTGAAACTTATCTAGTCTAAGGATCCAGCCAAGTATCTTTTTCTACAACAATCTTGACTGATAGCCATCCATCTCCTTCTTGAACATGACCAACCAACAGAGAATGTATCAGCTATCGCCACAATAGTAGTGGATAACAAACCACCTAAAAACACAGTAACTTAAAAATGTAACTATTCAGTTTATAATAAACAAACGAGTCAGCGATTTAAACTGGGCTTGCCTAGGCGGTTCTGGACTTAGTTGTATTGAGCTTGGATGTCTAGGGGTCAGCTGGCCCTCAGCTGATTTATAAAAGCCTCAGCTGGGAAGACAAGGATGACTCATGTGCATCTCACTCTCCAGCAGTCTAGCCCAAGCATGTTCCTATGGTGCTGGCAAATATGCAGGAGAAAACAAATCCCAACATGCAAGCCTACATCGGTCCTCTGCTTGTGTCACATCTGCTAACATCCCATTGGCCAAGCAAGTCACATGGTTCAGCCCAGAGTTAAGGGGCAGGACAGCTCAAACTGCCCATAGTGGGAGGCACTGCTAAGTTACATGGCAAAAGATGTGGATACAGGAAGTGTGAAAAGTTAGATCATCACTGCCATTATACACAGGGAGTCTATTAGATAGAAGTCAGTCCTTCACATATACTTGGGGCTGAGCCAAAACTTCCATTTCTTTAACTTCTCTAATTTGTTCTTAGTTAACCCTCTGGAGCTACAACTGTGTAGCTCTAATCATTCTTCCACACAACTTTAAGTAGCTTTAAAATATTTGATTGGGCTCCTCATAAGTCATATCTTTTGCGAGCTAAAAAAAAAATACAACTCAGTTCCTTCTTATTGTATTTCATATCATTTGGAACAGGATCTTGCTTATATTGTCAATATTCCCTTTAAATCATGGTACTTTATACATGTCAGAAACACTCGTGTTATTCCATTATTGTCATTATTCCAGGTACTATACATCTATTATTAGATTTAAAAAATAGTATGGGCTTTTTTGGCTGCCATATCACACTATGAACTCACACTGAGCTTGCCAGCAAATAAAATGCCCTGGTGTTTTTCATATATTGTTAAGGGAAGCTCCTCTTAGTACGAATTTCCCATAGATTGACCCAAGAACAGACTTTCTGGAGTATATGCTTTAGTTAACAATAAATTAGTATGGCATCATCATGGTTTTCTTGTTGCCAATTTGAATTATCTGAATTGCTTGCTACATGTTTGTAAATTCACTGATTAGTCTATCCCAAATGCTGGTCCCTAGTGAACTGCCTATCATCTACTGCCAAAGCACTTACCATGTTATGTTATGAATTATTTGTTCATAGATCTCTCTACCAAAATATGAGCTCCAACTGGCAGGAATTATTCTCTCCTCCATTGTATACATTTTTCATTCCTTCACCTGTACCTTTTATGATGTGGCTTCAGCTCACTCTTCTCTGGATACAGTCCAGTTGGTCAAAGTCATTTTCAAAATATGAACCCAAAACTAAAAATCCACTGTATGTGTTTTACAGAGAGGGGAAGGTATTATTTCTCTGTGATAGGACCAATGATTGGATTACTACCTTTCTTACTTTTTTATTTTTGGGCAACTACATTACACCCTCAACTTATTTTAACTTTACAGTCAACAATATCCTTAAAAGTTTTTCACATATTTTCACATGTACCACATTATACACAAGGTTTTTTTGTTGTCTTTTTTTTCCCACTTAGGTGAAGCACTTTACATTCAGTTTTAGGAAATTTCATTTTCTTAGATTTAACCGCCCATCTCCCAATCCAACTAATCAGGATCATTTAGATTTTAATTCTATCATTTGACATATTAGCTATGCCTCCCAGCTTCATCATTTGCCAATTTAATGAGTATGTCATTTTAATAAAATAATTTTAAAATATTAACCCCAACATTTCAAAAGACACACTACTAGGGGCGCCTGGGTGGCTTGGTCATTAAGCATCTGCCTTCAGCTCAGGTCATGATCCCAGAGTTCTGGGATCAAGTCCCACATCAAACCCCGCATCGGACTCCCTGCTCAGTGGGAAGCTTGTTTTGCCCTCACTCCCCCTGCTTGTGTTCCCTCTCTCGCTGTGTCTCTCTCTGTCAAATAAATAAATAAAATCTTAAAAAAAAAAAAGACACATTACTAGAGATAAATTTTAGGCACTATTTGACCACAGTCTTCAAGCTAATTTCCGTGTCTTTAATGTACTATGTTTTCAAAGCATGTTTATATTTTAGTGTTAAACCTTTAAAAGACCAAAAACTAGGGCACCTGGGTGGCTCAGTTGTTAAGTGTCTGCCTTTGGCTCAGTTCATGATCCCACGGTCCTGGGATTGATCCCCGCTTTGGGCTACCTGCTGGGCAGGAAGACTGCTTCTCCCTCTCACACTCCCCCTGCTTGTATTCCCTCTCTTGCTCCCTCTCTCTGTCAAATAAATAAATAAATAATATTTTTAAAAAATAAAAGACCAAAAACCTGCAAGGCTAGTAGAAATTAATTTCTAACAATGAAATTTTGTGGGAGTTGTGGGAGAAAGAGTTCTGCCAGGAGAACTCTTGTAGTAGTTGTCTGTTTATTCATAAGCCTATACTAGCTAATAGCATCCTTGCCTACTTTTTTTTTAAAGATTTTATTTATTTAATAGAGAGAGACACAGAGAGAGAGGGAACATAAGCAGGGGGAGTGGGAGAGGGAGAAGCAGGCTTCCTGCGGAGCAGGGAGCCCGATGTGGGGCTTGATTCCAGGACCCTGGGAACATGACCTGAGCCGAAGGCAGACGCTTAACAACTGAGCCACCCAGGCGCTCCTTGCCTACATTTTTAATTCCTTCTCTTCACAATGGTAGTTCAGTTGTGCTGAGTTATTTATTAAAAGTATTGCCTTGAGTGAGACTGATGTGGAGGAGATATGATCTGCTGATTTCTTTTAAAAATAACTCTAATGCATATTATTTCTCATACTAACATCTGCGGCCCACAGCTCCACATAAAGAATCCCTAAGGGTTCCAGGTAATCATGAGGGCTGTAACAATACAACATTAAAATTATTTCCTCATGTAAAATCTGAAAGAAGTCAGAGCTTCCATATATTAGGCTTGATTTTTGGCATACCTAAGTTACTATGATCATCTTCTAAATTCATTTTGGATTCAGCAATTTTACTTCCATTTTTATAACTCTCATGTCACTGAATCTTCCCTAGAATCCCTACAACCCTGACTTGGTGAAAAGGAGGTGAATCACAAGCTATACTTGTTTTATTCTTAGTGTGCAGCACAATCCTGAGGGAGTTGCAGATGTTCAGAGACAAAAAAAAACAACAACAAAACAAAAAGAAAACCCTTGTTAGGCCAAAATAACAGTCCTTTGAGCCATAAAGAAAGTGCTTCTTATTGCCTGAATCTTAATACATGTCAAGAGAGAGGGGGCCGCATGACACTTTCAAGAGAAACTATGTGCCCTTTTTTGATGTCTTTTTCAGTGTGACAAAAGGCACAAATGGCAAAGAAAGAATACCACATTTATGAACCAGGTGAGTAGTCTACCACACAATTTCCTTTCTATTACTCACAGGCTGTGTGTGAGATGCATATGGAAAAGAAAACCAGGAGTGGCTCCTTTCCAGCCAAAACAAATCCTTTTGTCAGAGATGAGAAAACTTTGCTAAAATTATGCTAAATTAAAGCGTGTCAGAAGACAGGTTCCAAACATGACTCTGAAGCTATTTTTAAACAAAGTGGTAGCTACTCACTTGAGCAACAAAATGTTTGCCAATAATTAATTCTACTTTTTCTACCTTCTATTCACTTTAGAAAGTTTTATATTTTACCCAGACAGCTGTAAGAATTGAATATAAATGAAATCTGAACTTAAAATATTAGTACACAATTCAAGTGTTTTTTTTTCTTCCAAATCAGTTTTATGCTGATGAAATCACATAATATCAGGATTTATTTTTACAGCACACTGAGTGTTTATCTGTAGATACCCTGAGATGACTATAGCTCAGTAAAAATACTGCTTCTCTTCTCCTTGGAAAAGTATGTGACTACACAGGCTTAACTGGTAATGGGGACTAACCCCCCAAAAGAAAGCCCAAGTTTCCAGAGTGACATCACCTCAAGACATTGTGAGACAATTAACATGACTTACTCAGGAGAATTAACTTTAGTTTGCTGGAGTGGTGGGGGGTGGGAGGGATGGGGTGACTGGGTGATAGACATTGGGGAGGGTATGTGCTATGGTGAGCACTGTGAATTGTGTAAGATTGATGAATCACAGACCTGTACCTCTGAAACAAATAATACATTATATGTTAAAAAAAAAAAAAAAGATAGCAGAAAGGGAAAAATGAAGGGGGGAAATCAGAGGAGGAGACAAACCATGAGAGACTATGGACTCTGAGAAACAAATTGAGGGTTCTAGAGGGGTGGGGGTGGGGGATGGGTTAGCCTGGTGATGGGTATTAAAGAGGGCACCTTCAGCATGGAGCACTGGGTGTTATACGCAAACAATGAATCATGGAACACTACATCAAAAACTAATGATGTGATGTATGGTGATTAACATAACAATAAAAAATTAAAAAAACTAATGATTAATGTACGGTGATTAACATAATAAAATTAAATTAAAAAAATTAACTTTAGTGTAACTCATATAAAGCAAACACAGTACTCAGAAGGCAATGGTCCATTTTTTTATTTAAATGGCACACTCTATCAGTAGCAATTCTTGAACTTCCTGATGGATTTATGGACCATCTGTAAGATATGGTCAAATAGAAAATTTTTAAATTACAAATATTTATTACACAATTACAGGAATAAAATTTATGGGTATTTTTACCTGTATCATAGCACCTTGTTACTCAAAATGTGGTTTGTAGATCAGTAACATTGGCCTCAGCTATAAGCTTGTTAAAAAGGCAGACTCTCTTGCCCCACCCCTACCTCCAAGTCATAATCTGCATTTTAAACGGATTTCCAGGTGATTCCTATGCACATTGGAGTTTGAGAAAAGTAGACTTTAAAAATCTTTTCTAGCTCAGACCTTCCAAAGTCAGGACCCTGTGCTCCCATTTAAATAACTAAAGCACATTAATAATAGATGTATTGTTGAGTCCTGCATTCCTTTTAAATTAACTGGAATAAAAATTTGTATGAACTTGTCAAATAACTGATAGTGGTGGCAAGAATGAGCATTACAGGAAAATTGTACTTAACCAAGGAAAACAAATCTGATGGATATGATAACACATTCAGTATGCTTACTGCTTTTAAAGTTGCAAAGGATGCTACTAAATAAGATCAAATGAAGTAGCTATACTAAAATCAAAGAAGCACATCCAAGACAAAGGCAAGAAGAAAATTGTAATGTCAAATGTAAGCTTTCATTTGAAATAGGAAATGGAATTTTTTGTGCGTATTGTTGTGGAAATGACAGATACAGAGAGTCATGAGGTAGACCTTATTAACATCCTCCCCTTTGTCTTTCTGCCCCACTTGCCCCACGTAGGTATTGTGGAGAGAACCCTGTATCCCCTCTCTGAGCAAAACTGCTCCTAAACTCAAGCAAGTGATCACTTCAGGATTTTAAACAAACATTTTTAATTCCTCCCTATATTATTGCCAGAGTGACTTTTTTTAATGTAAACAAAAAAAAAAAAATCATTTCCAGATTGAACCCTCCAGTGGTCCAAACCCCTTAGCAAATACACAGATCCTTTCATTAGCTGCTTGTGACTTTCCAGGCTCATATCCTGAGACTTCCACATGTCCTGCCATACAGCCATCCCACTCTGCCAACTCAAGCAGCCAAGTCTTTGCCCTTTGCTCCTCCTTCCTAAAATGGTCTTCTCTATTGCTTCCCCCTTATTTCCTGGGTATATATCTTTCAAGTTTCAGGTTTCGGTAGAATTATTCTTTCCTCTGTTCTACCAATGTAGTAGCACTTAACATGCTGTATTCAAGTTTATTGACATCTCTCTCTTCCACTAAGCTAAGTTCCTTAAGGACAGAAATGCCTTACTCATCTTTTAAACCCAGTAACTAGAACACTAACAAACACTAGGTGTGTCTCCATTCCTGGATTCTCTAAATTTTTTTAAGATTTATTTATCTATTTTAGAGAGAGAGAAACAGAGAGAGAGAGAGCACAAGCAGGGGGAAGGGCAGAGGGACAGAGAGAATGCCAAGCGGACTCCGCACTGAGGACAGAGCCCAATGCGGGGCTCAATCTCATGACCCTGAGATCGTGATCTGAGCTAAAACCAAGAGTAGAGCGCTCAACCAACTGTGCCACCCAGGGACCCCTGGATTCTCTATATTTTATTAATTGCTTGATTAGCTGGACTCGATTTGATGACAGTTTGGTGCTGATTTCTTTCTTTCTTTCTTTCTTTCTTTTTTCTTTTTTTTTTAAGAGCTCTTCATGATCCCAGGGTTCTGGGGCGGAGCCCCACAGGGCTCTCTGCTCAGCAAGGAGTCTGCTTCTCCCTCTCCTCTGCCTGCTGTTCTACCTACTTGTGTTCTCTCTCTCTCTCTCTCTTTTTCTCTCTGTCATATAAATAAAGTCTTTAAAAAAAAAAGCTCTTCAATGTTCATTCTCTGAATCCTTCATATTTGGATGATAACATCGATGGATATAATATTTTGAATATTTAGACAAACATTCCTTTGTCTAAGAATGTGGTAGGCATACCTATTTCTTGAAGCATTTAATGTTTCTGCAAAAGACTGACATCAACTTGAATTTTCCCCGTTGTAAGCAACTTGCTTTTTCTGCTTGATGTCTAAAAACTCTTTCTTTTTTTAATCCTGAATACTCAATAATAACCAGGGCATGTCTCAATGTTGATGCTCAATATCAAATTTTCCTGTTAGATGTGTGCACTTCCTTATTAAAGCAATTTTCCATTACTATATCTCTGAATACTTTTTTTGCCATCTGTTGTCTACTTTAGAGATACCAATTGTCTTGTCAATCATCCATGTATGTCTTCCTCTTCTTAATTGCTTTCATCTGCATCTGCTTTGCATTCACTGTAATCTTATGCCTTTCTTCTATTACATTAATTTGAATTTTAACTATCATTTCTGTTCCTTATTCTTTTAATATATTTATTAGATTTAAAATGCTATCTCAGTGAGTTTCCTTGTGCACTTGCCCTTTTATTTCATTCTGTTGTTTTATATTCTTGTGTTTAAACTTTCATTTTATTTAATTTGCATTCATATAAAATTTTTCTACAAGAAGCACTCACAAAGAAACAGTTTGTTACTGAAGTTATGATTTTTGCAGACAATTTTCTCATCTGATATATGTATAGATATATCTTTGTCTTTCTCTGTACTAAATTTGCAGTTTTATGTCATTTTTTTCATCTTGCACATGCTTAAATAGGTAACACTGTCCAGACATTATTTGCTCTAGCATAGTGTTTTGCAATCATTTTTATTTCTTTATACAGCCTTTCACAAAGGTCATGCTAGAAGATTTAACCTTGCTAATGTCTGTAAGAGAGAAGAAAATAATAACTAATACTTTTAAACACTACTATGTGTCAAATACTGTGCTAAATACTTTGAATTAATTTACTATGTTTATGAAAAACACTAAGATGTAGTGGTTAGGAGAAAAGGCTCCGGATCAAACTATCTAGACTTGAACCTGGAGAGTTTATCTTGAGCTAATATATTATTTAACCTCTCTAAGCTTCCATTTCCCTATCTCTAAAGTGAGACTAATAGATTCTGGAACCTTGGATCCCAGGAAGTTTTGCAGAACACTGATGTCTATAGACTCTAACATGGACTTCATTTAAAGAAATCCACAGACCATTAATGCACAAAAACATGAATCAATTTGTATTGTGGCATTCAAATCCTAGCACTTCGGGAAAGCATTGTTCACAATAGCCAATATATGGAAATTTATTCAACCTATGTGTCCACTGATGGATGAATGGGTCAAGAAAATGTGGTATACAATGTAATATTATTCAGACATCAAAAAGGGAAACCCTACCATTTGTGACAACACAGATGAACCCAGAGGATATTATGTTAAATAAAATAACTCAGAAAGATAAATACTGTAAATCTTACTTATATGTGTGATCTAAAAACATGCAACTCAGAAACAGAGAGTAGAACAGTGGTTACAAGGGGCTGGGAGGTAGGGAAGATGGAAGATGTTGGTTAAAGGGTACAAACTTTTAGTTAGTTATAAGATGAATAAATTCTGGGCATATAATTTAAAGCATAGTGACTATAGTTGGTAATACTGGTATTGCATAGTTGAAATTTGCTAAGAAAATAGATTTTATTTTTTTAAATTTTTTAATAGATTTTATTTATTTATTTGCCAGAGAGAGAGAGCACAAGCAGGGGGAGCGGCAGGCAGAGGGAGAAGCAGGCTCCCTGCCAAACAAGGAGCCCAATGTGGGACTGGATCCCAGGACCCTAGGATCATGACCTGAGCCAAAGGCAGACATTTAACTGACTGAGCCACCCAGGCATCCCGAAAATAGATCTTAAATGTTCTCATTACACACACACACAAATGGTAACTATGTGAGGTGATGGATGTGTTCATTGATTATGGTAACCATTTCACAATGAAAATATATATTAAACCATTGTACACCTTAAATATCTATGTTTTATTTGACAATTATGCCTCAGTAAAGCTTTTTAAGGAAATTTTAAGGGAAAAACATTTTAAAACCACAGCAAATATCATTCTCTATGGGAAAAAAAAAACTGAGAGCTTTTCCCCTAAGATCAGGAACATGTCAGGGATGTCCACTATCACCACTGCTGCTCAACATAGTACTAGAAGTCCTAGCCCCAGCAATCAGACAACAAAAAGAAATCCAAGGCATCTGAATTGGGAAGGAAGAAGTCAAATTCTCACTCTTTGCAGACGATATGATACTTTATGTGGAAAACCCAAAGACTCCATCCCAAAACAGCTAGAACTCATACAGGAATTCAGTAAAGTGGCAGGATATAAAATCAATCCACAGAAATCAGTGACATTTCTATACACCAACAACAAGACAGAAGAAAGAGAAATTAAAGAGTCAATCCCATTTACAATTGCATCTATTCCTAACCAAAGAGGCAAAGAATCTGTACTCAGAAAACTATAGAATACTCATGAAAGAAATTGAGGAAGACACAAAGAAACGGAAAAATGTTCCATGCTCATGGATTGGAAGAAAAAATATTGTGAAAATGTCTATGCTACCTAGAGCAATCTACACATTTAATGCAATCCCTATCAAAAGACCATCCACTTTTTTCAAAGAAATGGAACAAATAATCCTAAAATTTGTATGGAACCAGAAAAGACCCCGAATAGCCAGAGGAATGTTGAAAAAGAAAAGCAAACCTGGCGGCATCACAAGTCTGGACTTGAAGCTCTATTACAAAGCTGTCATCATCAAGACAGTATGGTACTGGCACAAAAACAGACACACAGATCAATGGAACAGAATAGAGAACTCAGTAATGGACCCTCAACTCTATGGTCAACTAATCTTCGACAAAGCAGGAAAGAACGTCCAATGGCAAAAAGACAGTCTCTTCAACAAATGGTGTTGGGAAAATTGGACAGCCACATGCAGAAGAATGAAACTGGACCATTTCCTTACACCACACACAAAAATAGACTCAAAATGGATGAAAGACCTAAATGTGAGACAGAAATCCATCAAAATCCTTGAGGCAAACACAGGCAGCAACCTTTTCAACCTTGGCTGTAGCAACTTCTTCCTAGACACATCGCCAAAGGCAAGAGAAACAAAGGCAAAAATGAACTATTGAGACTTCATCAAGATAAAAAGCTTTTGCACGGTGAAGGAACAGTCAACAAAACCAAAAGACAGCTGACAGAATGGGAGAAGATATTTGCAAATGACATAGCAGATAAAGGGCTAGTATCCAAAATCTATAAAGAACTTGACAAACTCAACCCCAAAGAACAAATAATCCAATCAAGAGAAAGACAATTATCATATGATCTCACTGATATGTACAATTTAAGAAACAAGGCAGAAGATCACAGGGGAAGGGAGGGAAAAATGAAACAAGATGAAACCAGAGAGGGAGACAAACCATAAGAGACTCTTAATCTCAGGAGACAAACTAAGGGTTGTTGGAGGGAAGTGGGTGGGTAGAGGGACTGGGTGATGGACATTGTAGAGGGTATGCGTTGTGGTGAGCGCTGTGTATTGTGTAAGACTGATGAATCGCAGACCTGTACCCCTGAAACAAATAATACATTATATGTTAATAATAAATAAATAAATAAAATAGAAATAAACAGGGTATACAAAACTCCCTAAAATAAAGTAGGCTATTAATTTCATAACAAGATATGATTCATTTAATACTATAAATGACATTTAAAAAATATTTGACAGACTACAAAATATTTTTTCAGAATTTGTAAATAAGAGCAAAGTTATTTTCCTAATTTATTAAAATCACACATGTACAAAACTTTGTTCTTTGAAACATGGGAAAATGTTTATTTTTTAATGTTAAGTTTAAAACATAATACAAAAGTGCATAAACCATAATCCTAGCTAATTAATAAACATGCAATAAAAAGACTGAAAGGTAATGTCCAAAAGGTAAAAGAAAATATTAAAAGTAGTCTGCCACAATAACCGTTATTAATGTTTTTGTACATTACCTTTCTTTCAATTTTTAAAAATAGAAAAAGATCATCATTTTAAAAAGAGTCTGCACCAACCTCTTTGGGAAACTATTTGGTAAAATATGCTAGAGCTGAACACTTACCTCATGTGACCCAGAAACTAGTAACATTCACTGAACACCTATGAATCAGGCCTTGTCCTGAGCACTTCATATATGTGTTGAATTGAAGTGGTGAGGGTGGACATCCTTGTCTTGCTCCCAATCTTAAGGGAAAAGAATTTCATGTTTCATCATAAGTATGGTATTGCTGTAAATCTTGTGTAGATACATTTTGTCAGTGTGAATACATTCTCTTCTATTCCTAGTTTTATGAGAATTTTTACTATGAAGGGGTGTTTTATTTTATCAAAATTTATCAAATGCTTCTGCTGCATCTATTAAGATGATCATATTGTTATTCTCTTTTCTTAATGTTATATATTATATTGTTTGAGTTTTCTGACATTAAACCAACTTTGCATTCTTGGAATAAATGCCATTTCAGTTCCCAAAAAATGAGACTAACAAAAACATTTAATATCATTGTCTGGAGGGAAGTAACTGAAACAGTATGAAAAACACATAAGAGTCACTTAGTGTTTGTCAAAGAAATGAATGAATATATATTCTTCAGATAAAACTTTTGAACATCACAGTATATTTTCAGTTTCAATTTGAATAACTTGATTCTAAATTTGCTAAGTTTGTGAATTGGGCCTTTGTCATTTTTTGATACAAGTGCAGCTATCTCATGCAAACATGTAAATTTGAAATAGCTGCAATTTTTTAGTTTGATGCTGCTGAGAAATTGAAAGAGGAGGCTTGCCACCTAGTGGAAACCTGTTAAATTCTGGTACTGCTTCTGAGTTCTGGCAAATTCATGGATTTAAGTGAATTGCTTATTTTATATCTTCTGTGAGAAACTTCCTTCATAAATTTTTCGTACACATTTTGCAGGGAGAAAATGCTCTGCAGTAGAGCAAAATAATAATCATCATCATCATCCTCAGCAGCAGCAGCTTTGAATTATCATCTGATCAAACAAGATCTGCTTTACAAGGTAACATATATGTTATAGTATTTTCAAATGAGGCTTGGAAGAAAATTCCAGAAAATAATTAACAGTACAAAACACACATATTCTTTAAAGGAAATTTCAGAATTTCTTCCACAGTGTCCATGCAGAAGGGTCAAGAATATAAGTAGGTTCATGACCCTAGGTTTTATCTGATTTTAACGTCCAATTTCTTTGTAAGTACTCTCCTTTTTTTCTCTCTGCACTTATCTTTTTGTGGATGAAAGTCTGATCATGAAGTTCCAACCTGTTTTGTCTTTCAATAAACTATATTTTTTACCATCAAAAACTACCTTAAACACATTTTCTTTTTCCTGAATCATGTTTAATAAGCACTTCTTGGTTTGAGTTTAATATTACTCCTATAATCACCATAAAGATAAAACCCTGAAGTAGCTAAGTCTTATGAAACTAACTCATAGCTCAAGAAACAAATTACACTGGTAGGGTCATGAGCTTTGGCACTGATGTACAGTTCTTCGGTCAAAGGGTAACTAATCTACATGTTGAATAAGGTTCCTTCTCTCTGAAAATGAGGAAACTTGACAAAGTTATGGGTGATAATTCTTAAAAGAGGCAAGTAAGAAGATTGCATAAAATTACTTGAAAGGTTAATGATTTTAAAATATAATGAGACAGGAACTATGGTTAGGAGAAAAAAAATGTGCCAGTAAGATAGGATAAATGCATGTGTGTAAAGGATATAGTAGACAATGGTTTCCAGGACCTTATGTCTTCAAGGCCACCACTGGGTTGGGCTATTTTTGACTTTCATCTACATACTAAGTTAACCCACCCATAAATCAAGTTTGAGGTTTCTTGTTACCCTTCTGGTGGTCATACAAAATCCCCCATAGAATCAGAGGCATTACCTGAGGGAAGGGTACTGATATAATGATGTCATGGGGGTCTGTGATACCTGCTCACGAAGCTTGTTTGTGCCACCTGGTCATGCTTGTACTTACTCCCAAATGTACCACTTCCATCTTGCAATGTACTGTTGCAGGTCCTGTCTGACCTTATTATTTGGGGAGTCTGACAGGATTCAGCTCATGATGGGAATTTCTAGATAGATGGTCACTAGATGCTCCATGACCAGGCATCATGCCTCCACCAGGAAATAGAAGCACATCAAAAGGCATATAATTCTCCACTGAAAATGTCATGGCCTTGCTCCAGAACTCAAGGGGCTTACATTATGATTTCCCCACTGGTGCTTGTGACAAACTCTATGCAGCATCTTTTCTTACCAACACCTTTAACATAATGGATTCTGCCAAACTGCATGGCCCAAGAGATGGGGCTGCTTATACCTGTCTTGTGGGCTGGTTATACCAGCCCACACCTGTCACTGAGCTCTTTTCTACTCTAGATCCCATTTAAAGTTGGCAGCCTTTTATGTATATAGACCAGAAAATTATCCCTAGGACTAGAATTATGCTGCCTCCAGAACTCAGGGGCTCACCAGGTATTGTGCTTCCTTTTTAATGTAGGAGATAGGTGATACAATAATTTGTATTTTACTTTGAAGGAGATGTCCAGGCACACCACTGATCAATAGACCTCTAAAATATTCATAGATGTGGTAGGCACTTGAATCTTCATAGGATATGTCTCCTGCATTCTAGAGTACATGTCTTGCCAGTGCCTCCACTGTGTTAGCTATCTCATGCAAATCCAACACAATCAACATAGTATCATTAAAGTAACATAGTGCAGAATGTCAGAATGGTCCGTAACTACTTAAAATATGACAAAAGGCAGGAGACATAAAATTCCCTGGGACAAGGCTAGAAATGAATATTATTATCCATTCCATATGATTATTAACTGTTTCTTATTCTCTTTTCTAACTGAAATAGAACAGAAAACATTTTCCAACTCAGTGACCACTCGCCACATACCTAAGGCCAAACTAATCCACTCTAGCAAAGGTTCCTCATCAGGCACAGTGATTAGCTGAGCCTGTGTTAGTCTACAGTCATTCTTTAAGATCCATTGGATTCTGCAGGGGCCAGGTAAATTAAATGGAGATGTGATAGGGACTACCACTCCAGCATCCAACCAGGAGCTAGCAAATTTTTTCTGTAAAAGGCAAGGTTGTAAATATTTTTGTGTATGAATCTGTGGGTCATACAGTCTCTGTGGCAACTATTCAACTCCGCCATTGTAGCACAAAAGTAGCCATAAACAATATATAAATAAATCAACATAGCTATATTCCAATTAAATTTTATTTACAAAAACAGGTATCAGGTCAAGTATTTAGTAACAGCCATTCAATCTTGTTATCTGTATATATGTATATACAGAGCTTTCCTCCATAAATCTCAAATACCTAATATATTCATCCACTAGTACATTCCCTTCTGTCAGTTTACCCTCCCAATTCGCTAAGGATAAAAGCTTAACAATGAACCACCACTTTTGTCAGAAGTTATTTGGGCTCTTCATTGGCCGACAGGTAGTGGGTAATCCAGTTCCAAGACAGGAACCCCAAATGAAGCCACCTTAGACACCTTAGATACTAGACTGTAACACACAAAGATGGATTTGCATCCAGAAATATCACCTATTCATGAGCTAATCTAAAGGTCCTTGGGTTTATGCTTCATGGAACACCAAACTAGGAAATAGCTGCCAATGACTTCTATAATCATGGGAATGGTATCTAAAACCCCATCCTGCCAATGTTTTTTTTTTTTTTAAGCCTACTCCCAGTACCAACTGCCAGCAGTTTAAGTTCTCTACAAGCAGAGGGATCAGAGTTTGAGGTACAAGATGTTGATTAATGACCAATGCCAATAAAAAGGAAGAGGAGAAAACAGGACTGAGGAGAGGAAGAAATTATGACAAAGATCCAATAAAGCCGCAGACAGTTTGGCATGAAGCTCTGAAGCAGGGATTGCCCATCAAACTATCCTGGGCTGGGCCAAAATGGCCAGGCATTTAAATCTCTGTTTCACTCAGTCACCCAATGGAAGCTGCCCACACAGGATGTGACTTCAGGTAAAGTTGTTCTCTGCAGCCAAGGCAGACACTGAAAGAGACTTGACAGATGTGGTAGGCTTGAATAATGGCCCCAAATATATCCATGTTCTAATGGAACCTGTGAATGTTACTCTATATGGTGAAAGGGACTTTGCATATGTGATTAAGGATCTTGAGAAAAGAAAATATCTTGGATTATTGGGAGGGGGTGGAGGAGAACAGCTGGAGAAGTTGTGTAATCACAGTGGTTCTTTGAAAAGGGATGCAGGAGGAGTCAGAGTCAAAGGAAAAGGCAATATAATGATGGAAGCAAAGATTACAGTAATACACTTTGAAGATGGAAGGAGGGGCTACAAGCCAAGGAATATAGATGGCCACTAGAAACTGAAAACAGCAGGGCAACAGATTACCCCTTCAGAGCTTCCAGAAGGAACTAGCCATGCCTACACCCTGCCCTTAGTCCAGTGAAACTGATTTTGGACTTCTGCCTTCAGAATTGCAAAAAAACAAATTTGTGTGGCTTTAAACCAATAATTTGTTACAGCAGTCATAGCAAACTAATACTGCCAAAAATGTGGTTGGTGTGTGTCCCTGCCTGACATACTGCAGTAAAGTCACGAAATCTTGGTCTCTGGGTCTTATAGGAGGTGTATAAGCTTTACTACAACATCTGCACACTAGAAACACTTTACTGTAACAAAGAAAAGGGAGCAGACAGAAAATAAAATTTCATGAAATTAAATACATTCTGTAAGTCATGATGGATCAAAATCATAGTCTACCTTTCATGGGTAGGGAGCATTAGTGATCATTCAGATATAGAAGATAATGTTGATCTTGGACAGTAGCCCCGAGACAGGAACCCCAAATGAAGCCACCTTAGACACCTTAGATACTAGACTGTAAGACACAAAGACGGATTTACATCCAGAAATATCACCTATTCATGAGCTAATCTAAAGGTCCTTGGGTTTATGCTTCATGGAACACCAAACCAGGAAATAGCTGCCAACGACTTCTATAATCATAGGAATGGTATATTTTACAAGACTGAAATAATACAAATACATTGATGGAGTTCCTCAAGGTTTCTATTCTACTATGCCCTGTATATTGAGGGTATACTGTCCCAAAAGGTAAAACCCAGCCAAGAATCACAGATATTGGAGGTTGGTAACCATGTTTAATCAGACACTGGTTGGTTGAGATAAACTAACTAAGGCATAATGCTCAATTCCAGACAAAATTGCTCCTTTCCCTCCCTTCTCCACACACCCCTTCAGACCCTCTCTGATTCCTATTCCTCTGGTAAACTTCCATGTCTCTTCCCCTACCTATACTCCCACCAGGCTCAGTTCAGTAAGAGTAGGCAAAAGTAAAACTAGAAGAAAGCCAAATAACTACTGACCCAAAGGTAGCAAATGCTTACGTGCTTGGCATTTGTTCCTTTGTATATGAAAGACCATGGCTTACTGCGCTAGTTCCCATCTTTCCTATCCTTAGGAGAATCAGAAAAGTCTGAAAAAGTCATCTTAATAGAACAGATATAAGGCTCACCACAGTAACCTCAGACTGTGATAAGAGTGTTGAGCATTTTATTGTTCATCACCTAACTTAAGACTGGGCCAGAGCAGGGAGGAGGGTGGTAATTTTCAAGACTGTTTCATGAGGAGAAGAGGGATTATCTTTTATTGCATATTTTGTCCTAAGACAGAGGCAGAAATATGAGAGAAGACTTCTATTGGTTCAATTACCAGTTTAATACATCAGTACCATTCTTCTCTGGATTATGTGGATAAGAATAAAATTATCTTTTTATTTATAATACACCTTGGACAAAAACATACTCACTATTTGAACATTGGACATCAATATGGCCTTGGCTTCTATTTTCCAAAGGAATAAAAACATCTGCAGAAGAAAGTCCCCAAAACCCAGCTGAAATAAATTTTACATTTCTTCTATTTTCAACTGCTAAGTTTAGATAATCATAAACAAAACCTAAGGGAATGCCTCTACAAGATTCATCCTTTCTTTTTTTTATTATGTTATGTTAGTCACCATACTATACATCATTAGTTTTTGATGTAGTGCTTCAAGATTCATTGTTTGCGTATAACACCCAGTGCTCCATGCAATACGTGCCTTTCTTAATACCCATCACTGGGCTGACCCATCCACTGACCCTCCTCCCTTCTAAAAACCTTAGATTGTTTCTCAGAGTCCATAGTCTCTCATGGTTTGTCTCCCCCTCTGATTCCCCCCCCTTCATTTTCCCCTTCCTTCTCCTAATGTCCTCCAAGCTATTCCTTATGTTCCACAAATAAGTGAAACCATGTGGTAATTGTCTTTCTCTGCTTGACTTATTTCATTTAGCATAATCTCCTTTAGTTGATACAAATGGTAGGTATTCATCCATTCTGATGGCTGAGTAATATTCCATTGTATATATGGACCACATCTTCTTTATCTATTCATCTGTTGAAAGGCATCTTGGCTTCTTCCATAGTTTGGCTATCGTAGACATTGCTGCTATGAACATTGGGGTGCATATGGCCCTTCTTTTCACTACATCTGTGTCTTTGGGGTAAATACCCAGTAGTGCAATTACTGGGTCATAGGGTAGCTCTATTTTTAACTTTTTGAGGAACCTCCACACTGTTTTCCAAAGTGGCTGTACCAACTTGCATCCCCACCAACAGTGTAAGAGGGTTCCCCTTTCTCCACAATACAAGACTCTTCTTTAAGATGACTCAGATTTTTAAGAAGGGGGGGAGGGAGGAGACACTTTAAAAACAAAAACAGCAAAAGACACTTTTATATATTTTTAAACTACACAAGAGCACTGAAATAGCTGAGTGGGACTGTTGAACAACATTTGGGTATGCATACATCTGACAGTTATTGATATTTTAATCTCATCTATTAAACAGACATAAACCATTCCAGAGAGAAGATTCCTTTTATTTTGTAAAGACTTCCAAAGGAAAAAAACTTGGATGCTTAATGTCATCTGTCAGGAAGCTTCTTTTTTAATGAGGGTGATTACTTCTGTCCCTACAAAAGGGTATTCTAACCCACCTTCATCAGTTCCCAGAGTATAGATCTCAGCAGGAAACAGAAAACACTCAGCTGATGGGAGATAAACAACTACTGGATCACAAGGGCAGAATTCAAGAGATAAGTGATACCATAAGATGAAATAATATTAGAATTGGGATCCCAGAAGAGGAAGAAAGAGAGGAGCAGAAGGTATATTGGAGCAAATTATAGCAGAGAACTTCCCTAATTTGGGGAAGGAAACAGGAATCAAAATCCAGGAGACACAGAGAACCGCTCTCAAAATCAGTAAAAATAGGTCAACACCCCAACATCTAATATTAAAACTTATGAGTCTCAGAAACAAAGAGAAAATCCTGAAAGGAGCTCAGGAGAAGAGATCTGTAACCTACAATGGTAGAGACAAAGAGAAAATCTTGAAAGCAGCTCAGGAGAAGAGATATATAACCTACAATGATAGAAACATTAGATTGGCAACAGACCTATCCACAGAGACCTGGCAGGCCAGAAAGGACTGGCATGATATCTTCAGAGCACTAAATGAGAAAAATATGCAGCCAAGAATACTATATCCAGCTAGGCTGTCATTGAAAATAGAAGGAGAGATCAAAAGCTTCCAGGACAAACAAAAACTAAAGGAATTTGCAAACACAAAACCAGCCATACAAGAAATATTGAAAGGGGTCCCCTAAGCAAAGAGAGAGCCTAAAAGTAACATAGACCAGAAGGGAACACAGACAAAATACAGTAACAGTCACCTTATAAGCAATACAATGGCACTAAATTCATATCATTCAATAGTTACCCTGAATGTAAATGGGCTAAATGCTCCAATCAAAAGACACAGGATATCAGATTGGATTAAAAAACAAAACCCAGCAATATGATGTTGGCAAGAGACTCATTTTAGACCCAAAGACACCCCCAGATTGAAAGTGAGGGCATGGAAAACCATTTACCATGCTATTGGACACCAAAAGAAAGCTGGGGTAGCAATCCTTCTATCAAACAAATTAGATTTTAAACCAAAGACTAGAATAAGAGATGAGGAAGGACACTATGTCATACTTAAAGGGTCTATCCAACAAGAAGATCTAACAACTGTAAATATCTATGCCCCTAACATGGGGGCAGTCAATTATATAAGCCAATTAATAACAAAAGCAAAGAAACACATCGACAACAATACAATAATAGTGGGGGGCTTTAACAACCCCCTGACTGAAATGGACAGATCATCTAAGCAAAAGATCAACAAGGAAATAAAGACTTTAAATGACACACTGGACCAAATGGACTTCACAGATATATTCAGAACATTCCATCCCAAAGCAACGGAATACACATTCTTCTCTAGTGCCCATGGAACATTCTCCAGAATAGATCACATCCTAGGTCACAAATCAGGTCTCAACTGGTACCAAAAGATTGAGATCATTCCCTGCATATTTTCAGACCACAATGCTTTGAAACTAGAACTCAATCACAAGAGGAAAGTCGGAAAGAACTCAAATACATGGAGGCTAAAGAGCATCCTACTAAAGAATGAATGGGTCAACAAAGAAATTAAAGAAGAATTAAAAAAATTCATGGAAACAAATGAAAAGGAAAACACAACTGTTCAAAATCTTTGGGATGCAGCCAAGGCAGTCCTAAGAGGAAAGCATATAGCAATACAAGCCTTTCTCAAGAAACAAGAAAGGTCTCAAATACACAACCTAACCCTACACACCTAAAGGAGCTGGACCAAGAACAGCCAATAAAGCCTAAGCCCAGCAGGAGAAGGGAAATACGAAAGATCAGAGCAGAAATCAATGAAATAGAAACCAAAAGAACAGTAGAACAGATCAACGAAACTAGGAGTTGGTTCTTTGAAAGAATTAACAAGATTGATAAACCCCTGGCCAGACTTATCAAAAAGAAAAGAGAAAGGACCCAAATAAAAAAATCATGAATGAAAGAGGAGAGATCACAACCAACACCAAAGAAATACAAACAATTATAAGAACATATTATGAACAACTATATGCCAGCAAATTAGATAATCTGGAAGAAATGGATGCATTCCTAGAGATGTATCAGTGACCAAAACTGAACCAGGAAGAAACAGAAAACCTGAACAGACCTATAACCCCTAAGGAAATTGAAACAGTCATCAAAAATCTCCCAAAAAACAAAAGCCTAGGGCCAGATGGCTTCTCAGGGGAATTCTACCAAACATTTTAAGAAGAATTAATACCTATTTTTCTGAAAATGTTCCAAAAAATAGAAATGGAAGGTAAACTTCCAAAATCGTTTTATGAGGTCACCATTACCTTGATCCCAAAACCAGACAAAGACCCCATCAAAAAGGAGAATTACAGACCAATATCCTTGATGAACATGGATGCAAAAATTCTCACCAATACTAGCCAATAGGATCCAACAGTACATTAAAAGAATTATTCACCACGACCAAGTGGGATTTATCCCTGGGCTGCAAGGTTGGTTCAATATCCACAAATCAATCAATGTGGTAAAATACATTAATAAAAGAAAGAACAAGAACCATATGATCCTCTCAATAGATGCACAAAAAGCATTTGACAAAGTACAGCATCCTTTCTTGATCAAAACTCCTCAGAGTATAGGGATAGAGGGTACATACCTCAATATCATAAAAGCCATCTATGAAAAACCCACAGCGAATATCATTCTCAATGGGGAAAAACTGAGAGCTTTCCCCCTAAGGTTAGGAACGCGGCAGGGATGTCCACTATCACCACTGCTATTCAACATAGTATTAGAAGTCCTAGTCACAGCAATCAGACAACAAAAAGAAATAAAAGGCATCCAAATTGGCAAAGAAGAAGTCAAACTCTCACTGTTTGCTGTTGATATGATACAGCATATATGGAAAACCCAAAAGACTCCACCCCAAAACTGCTAGAACTCACACAGGAATTCAGTGAAGTGGCAGGATATAAAATCAATGCACAGAAATCAGTGGCATTCCTATACAACAAGACAGAGAAAGAGAAAATAAGGAGTCGATCCCATTTACAATTGCACCCAAAACCATAAGATACCTAGGAATAAATCTAACCAAAGAGGCAAAGAATCTGTACTCAGAAAACTATAAAATACTCATGAAAGAAATTGAGGAAGACACAAAGAAATGGAAAAATATTCCATGCTCATGGATTGGAAGACCAAATATTGTGAAGATCTCAATGCTACCTAGAGCAATCTACACATTCAATGCAATCCCTGTCAAAAGACCATCCACTTTTTTGAAAGAAATGGAACAAATGATCCTAAAATTTGTATGGCACCAGAAAAGACCCCAAATGGCCAGAGGAATGTTGAAAAAGAAAAGCAAAGCTGGTGGCATAACAATTCCAGACTTGAAGCTCTATTACAAAGCTGTCATCATCAAGACAGTATGGTACTGGCACAAAAACACACACATAGATCAATGGAACAGAATAGAGAGCCCAGAAATGGACCCTGAACTCTATGGTCAACTAATCTTCGACAAAGCAGGAAAGAATGTCCAATGGAAAAAAGACAGTCTCTTCAAAAAATGGTGTTGGGAAAATTGGACAGCCACATGCAGAAGAATGAAACTGGACCATTTCCTTACACCACACACAAAAATAGACTCAAAATGGATGAAAGACCTAAATGTGAGACAGGAATCCATCAAAATCCTTGAGGCAAACACAGGCAGCAACCTTTTCAACCTTGGCTGTAGCAACTTCTTCCTAGACACATCGCCAAAGGCAAGGGAAGCAAGGGCAAAAATGAACTTTTGGGACTTCATCAAGATAAAAGCTTCTGCACAGCAAAAGAAACAGTCAACAAAACCAAAAGACAGCTGACAGAATGGGAGAAGATATTTGCAAATGACATATCAAATAAAGGGCTAGTATCCAAAATCTATAAAGAACTTATCAAACTCAAAACCCAAAGAACAAATAATCCAATGAAGAAATGGGCAGAAGACTTGAACAGAGTCTTTGTTCAATTTGCAGAGAGATTTCTGCAAAGAAGACATCCAAATGGCCAACAGACATGAAAAAGTGCTCAACATTCCTCGGCATTAGGGAAATCCAAATCAAAACCTCAATGAGATACCACCTCACACCAGTCAGAATGGCTAAAATTAACAAGTCAGAAAATGACAGATGTTGGCGGGGATGCAGAGAAAGGGGAACCCTCCTACACTGTTGGTGGGAATGCAAGCCGGTGCAGCCACTCTGGAAAACAGCATGGAGGTTCCTCAAAAAGTTGAAAATAGAGCTACCCTACGAACCAGCAATTGCACTACTGGGTATTTACCCCACATATACAAATGTAGTGATCCAAAGGGGTATGTGAACCCCAATGTTTATAGCAGCAATGTCCACAATAGCCAAACTGTGGAAAGAGCCAAGATGTCCATTGACAGATGAATGGATAAAGAAGATGTGGTATATATACACAATGGAATGTTATGCAGCCATCAAAAGGGATGAACTCTTGCCATTTGCAATGACGTGGGTGGAACTGGAGGGTATTATGCTGAGTGAAATAAGTCAACCAGAGAAAGACATGTATCATATGACTTAACTGATATGAGGAATTCTTAATCTCAGGAAACAAAAACTGAGGGTTGCTGGAGTGGTGGGGGGTGGGAGGGATGGGGTGGCTGGGTGATAGACATTGGGGAGGATATGTGCTATGGTGAGCGCTGTGAATTATGTAAGACTGTTGAATCACAGACCTGGACCTCTGAAACAAATAATACATTATATGTTTAAAAAAAAAAAAGAAGATAGCAGGAAGGGAAGAATGAAGGGGGGGAATCGGAGGGGGAGATGAACCATGAGAGACTATGGTCTCTGAGAAACAAACTGAGGGTTCTAGAGGGGAAGGGGCTGGGGGAATGGGTTAGCCTGGTGATCGGTATTAAAGAGGGCACATACTGAATGGAGCCCTGGGTGTTCTATGCAAACAATGAATCATGGAACACTACATCAAAAACTAATGATGTAATGTATGGTAATTAACATAACATAATAAAAAAAAAGACAAAAACAAAAAGAAAACACTCAGCTGAGGTTTGAAGATATTTTAATAAACAGACTACCCACAGATGTATGAAAAGAGTAAAGAGATTCAACATGGATCTTGAGCACTCTGGGACTGTTATCACTTCTAGGCCTGAAGGGACAGCTGGAACTGGAGTGATGGAGGAGTTAGGAAAATGGAAGTCTGTAGTTGTAGAGCTTCAACCACAGCCAGAACACAGCTCTAAGTCAAGGCCAGAGAGAAGGACGAAATGCCTTGATCTCTCCTTTCTTCCTCCTCACACCCTACAACCTCTTGTTGGTGCTTCCCATTGCCTAAACCAACTAGAAGCCAGAGAACAAGAAAGTCTACATAATGCAGTTTATGCAGTTAGTGTTTCTTGAGGCAATGCACTCCATTCTTAGAAAATTCTAACTTTGAAAATTTTTATGTGTAGCCAACTCCTCTTTAGGGCCTCCAACCACTCTCTCTAGTTCTAACCCATTGAGCCATGCATCATTCCTTGGGGCTATACAAATACTTTTCTACAAGGTAGCCAGTAAATATTTAAACAGAACTATCATGTTCCTCTGAATATTCTTTTCAGTAGTGTTCAATAGTAAGTTTTTTAAATTATTTTTTAATTTAAATTCAATTAATTAACTTATAATGTATTATTGGTTTCAGAGGTAGAGGTCAGTGATTTATCATTCTTATATGATACCCAGTGCTCATTATAGCATATACTCTCCTTAATGTACATCATCCAGTTTATCATTTATCTTTTTGTTTCAAAATTGTAATAATTTGTTTTACTCTATATGAAAGTAATATATTCTTACTGTAAAAATTTTTTTAATATAGATATATATAACATACAAAGTAAAAGCCTCCCTCCTAATCTCACCTCCTCAAAATAACTACAGTTAACATTTTAATGTATACAATAGACACAACAGGGATGGCTGTCCAGTTCACAACTATACCTCAGTGGCCATGTCCATGCTATGGAAGCAGTCTACTCTTATGACAACAGGCTGGCAAATTATAGACTCTCACCCTCACGGTAACACTGATTGGTTAAAAATATGAGGATTTTTAGGGCTAATCAGAATCCTGCCCTGAGATTTTCACATGGGAAGCTGAAAGAGAGGGATCTTTTTTCCCCACTCCGGTTTTAGAGTTGTACAATGTGTATCTGTAGAAGTAGCTGGCAGCTGTGTTTGCCACAACATGGAGAAATCCTATCTGCAATAAAAGAATGAAGCCAAAATAAGATAGAGAGATGAAAGACAGAGGGGGAAAAAAAGGCTAACGGTATTCAGGTTCCATACTCTGGCCCCTGAATTCCCTAATATTTCCCTGCTTCTAAAGCAAATTGTTTTTCAGGATGGCACTGAAGGTATAGATTGCTCTGGGTAGCAAAGACATTTTAACAGACCCTTCAAAGAAGACATACAAATGGCTAACAGACACATGAAAAAATGTTCATCATCATTAGCCATCAGGGAAATTCAAATCAAAACCACATTGAGATACCACCTTACACAAATTAGAATGGCAAAAATTGACAAGGCAAGAAACAACAAATGTTGGAGCAGTTGTGGAGAAAGGGGAACCCTCTTACACTGTTGGTGGGAATGCAAGTTGGTACAGCCACTTTGGAAAACAGTGTGGAGGTGCTTCAGAAAATTAAAAATATAGCTACCCTATGACCCAGCAATTGCACTACAGGGTATTTACCCCAAAGACACAGATGTAGTGAAAAGAAGGGCCATATGCACCCCAATGTTCATAGCAGCAATGCCCGCAATAGGCAAACTGTGGAAGGAGCCGAGATGCCCTTCAACAGATGAATGGATAAAGAAGATGTGGTCCATATATACAATGGAATATTAGCCCTCAGAAAGGATGAATACCCAACTTTTACATCAACATGCATGGGACTGGAGGAGATTATGCTAAGTGAAATAAGTCAAGCAGAGAAAGACAATTATCATATGATTTCACTTATTTGTGGAACATAAGGAATAGCATGGAGGACATTAGGAGAAGGAAGGGAAAAACGAAGGCGGGGAAATCGGAGGGGGAGATGAACCATGAGAGACGATGGACTCTGAGAAACAATCTGAGGGTTCTAGAGGGGAGGGGGGGGGGGGATGGGCTAGCCCGGTGATGGGTATTAAGGAGGGCACGTACTGCAAGGAGCACTGGGTGTTATACGAAAACAATGAATCGTGGATCACTACATCAAAAACTAATGACGTATTGTATGGTGACTGACATAATAAAATAAAATAAAATAAAATAAAATAAAATAAAATAAAATAAAATAAAATAAAATAAAATAAAATAAGCAAATTATTTTTCTTTCTTTTGTTTGTGATTTTATTTTTTAAAGATTTTATTTATTATTTATTTGACAAAGAGAGAGCAAGCACAAGCAGGGGGAGAAGCAGACGGAGAGGGAGAAGCAGGCTCCCCACTGAGCAGGGAGCCTAAAGTGGGGCTCAATCCCAGGACCCTGGGATTATGACCTGAGCCAAAGGCAGAGGCTTAATGGACTGAGCCACTCAGGTGCCCCTATGATTTTATTTTTAAGTAATCTCTACACCCAACCTAGGACTCAAATGACAACCCTGAGATCAAGAGTTGCATGCTCCACCTGCTGAGCCAGACAAGCACCCCATTTTTTTTAAGATTTTATTTTTAAGTAATCTCAAAGCAATTTCTTTTAGTGTGAGCTCCTTCAGTCCTTTCAACAAATCTCCTTTTCTATATAAACTAATTTTAATTGAATTTGCCACCTTAGGAGTTACTGGCTAATTCAAAGAATATCTTTTCAAAATTTTAAAATGCATCAAAAATATGTTCAAGTAAGTGGGATTATAGTACAATTACTGTTATTTAACTTGTTTTGCTTCTTAACTTAAAAATAATCATGGATTTCTTTCTGTGGGAAAGCCTCTACATCTCTCATCAGTTTTAAGTATTCATTGGTGTAAGGCACCATTTTTTATTTAACCTATTATCTATGGAAAATATTTAGATAATCTTTCATTTCATTAGTATAAACAATACATCACCTATCCTTATACACATATTATTGCATACTTGTGCAATTACTTATTTTGCATAAATTTCCAAAAGTAGGATTGTAGGCTCAATGGATATGTACGTTTAAAACTTGAATAGTTATTATCAAATTTCCCTCTAGAAAAGTTGTACGGGCTCTTCCTCTTCCCACTAAGCGGCCTGAGGTGACCTCTGAAAATGGTTCGCTATTCGCTTGACCCAGAAAACCCTACGAAATCATGTAAATCAAGAGGTTCAAATCTTCGTGTTCACTTTAAGAACACACGTGAAACTGTCCAGGCCATCAAGGGTATGCATATCCAAAAAAACACCAAGTATCTGAAAGACGTCACTTTACAGAAGCAGTGTGTGCCATTCCGTTGCTACAATGGTGGAGTTGGTAGGCGTGCCCAGGCCAAACAGTGGGGCTGGACACAGGATCGGTGGCCCAAGAAGAGTGCTGAATTTTTACTGCACATGCTTAAAAATGCAGAGAGTAATACTGAACTTAAGGGTTTAGATGTTGATTCTCTGGTCATTGAGCACATCCAGGTGAATAAAGCCCCCAAGATGCGGCGTAGAACGTACAGGGCTCATGGTCGGATTAACCCATACATGAGCTCTCCCTGCCACATTGAGATGATCCTTACTGAAAAAGAGCAGATTGTTCCTAAACCAGAAGAGGAGGTTGCACAGAAGAAAAAGATATCCCAGAAGAAACTGAAGAAACAAAAACTTATGGCCCGGGAGTAAATTCTGCAGAATAAATGCAAATAAAAATAAAAAGAGAAAAAAAAAAAAGAAAGAAAAGTTGTATGGGCGCCTGGGTGGCTCAGTTGGTTAAGCGTCTGCCTTCGGCTCAGGTCATGATCTTTAAGTCTCAGGATCGAGTCCTGCATTGGGCTCCCTGCTCAGCAGGGAGTCTGCTTCTCCCTCTGACCCTCTTCCCTCTCATGCTCTCTCTCTCTCATTCTCTCTCTCAAATAAATAAATAAAATCTTTAAAAAAATTTTTTAAAAGAGGTTGTGGAGAAAGGGGAACCCTCTTACACTGTTAGTGGGAGCATTTCTATTTCTAACAACTGTGTGGGCAAGTGCCCTCACCCACACTGAGCATAATCACAGTTTAATCTTTACCAATATGGTTGTCAAATGTACTGTCTCTTTACTGTTTTTGTTCACTTATGTAATTGTAAGAAAGATTGAGCATCTTTTCACTTTGGCCATTTATATTTATACTTCTTTCTCTTCTCCTTTTTCTCCTTCTCCTCTTCTTCCTCTACCTCCTTCTTTGAGAATGGCATCTTATACCAAACATAATACTCCAGGACTGATATATTGGGACCAGAACAGGGCAGGGATATCAATTAGGGCATTTATTCCAAATACTTCTGGTAATGCTATCGAATATTACATACATTTTTTGAGTTACATATGAGTTAAGACAAGTGACAAAAGCCAATTCAAATTGGCTTAAGGAGTAAAGGGACAAGTAGTTCACATAATAAAGAAGCCAAGGGGTATTACTGGGTTGATATGTTGGCTAATTGAACATAATAAAATAAATAAAGTCATTTGCAATAGTTTTAATCAACAAGAAAGAAAGAAAGAAAGAAAGAAA
>NW_027397070.1:20912849-21247632 GCF_003265705.2 Callorhinus ursinus | reverse complement strand
AAAGAAAGAAAGAAAGAAAGAAAGAAAGAAAAAGAAAGAAAGAAAGAAAGAAAGAAAGAAAGAAAGAAAGAAAGAAAGAAAGAAAAGAAAAGAAAAGAAAAGAAAGAAAGTCAGTCAGTTTTGCTCTCAGCCTAGTTTTGCTCTATCCATATTTTGATTCTGTTTGTTCTGTGTTTATTCTTTTCTTAGACAAAACTCTTCACATATGGTGTCAGGATAACCACAGAACCTGTTCACATTCTCTTTGTTTAAGTCCATGAGAAACAAGAAATTCTACTTTCCTGAGGCTGTCTTGATCTTCATAACTAGCATGGTAATCTTTAATAGGTGTTCTTAAGTTCATGTGATTGATTTACTAACCCTGCTTGTGTGCCAATAAATCTTACAGTCCTTTCTAGAAGGAGAATAGAAAGCCCTCACACATCATAGAACAGAAATTAGCCCTCTTGCACAATCCTCAAGCAAAGAAAGCTGTAAATAGGTACCACTAAATCTACACAGAATCAGGAAGTGTTAATAGGCCACGGCACCCTCTCACTGATTAATGACCCCCTGTCCCTTTAAAGCTTTTTTGGCTAGGCAGAAACCTCAAAGTTGGCTTTTGGACAAGAGTACACCTTCTCCAGGTGGCTGGCCTCCTCAATAAAGCTCATATTCCTTTCCAGTCAACGCTCATCTCTTGAGTCTTTCCCTTTCAAGCAACAGGCAGCCACACTTGGGATTCAGTAACATTCCTAGTAACAAATCTCCTAAGATTTACTTTGAGTGACCTAGATCATTTGTCTACCCTGAACCAAACACCAACCAGGCACTGCAATACACTTACTGATTAAAGCCTTGGTCACTTACTTCATCTTTAGGGCCAGGGGTGAAGCACCATTTAGAACTATCTAGTACTGAGGGTGGGAAAAGACTAGATTCTAGAAACAAAAACACTAGATTCTAGATATTGTTACCAAAAGGAGGGTGAAAGGATGCTAGAGAGGCAATCAACAAATGACTCCTACATATAGTCACATTTATTATTGACTAAATAAATTGCCAATCAAAACCCTGATATCTTTTTCACAAAGAAATTAAGGCCATGACCACCAACTCTTTCTGGAAAGACTAAATCTTCCACCTTCTCTTCAGGTGACTTTTGGTAGGGGTGGAGAATACAGATACAATGACCAGCAGCCCTAATTAAGAATTAAGAATTAAAGAGGATCTAAATAAGTAGGCATGTATGATGTTCATCTATTGGAAGTGATATTGTTAACATGTCAATTCTCCCCAAGTTGGTATATAGATTGAATGGAATCTAAATAATAACTATACATCCATCACCCCCCAAATTTTTTGCACACCCTTTTATGTTCTCTTCTTTCTCTTCCTATTCTTTCTCAATCCTTAGTTACTCAGGCTACCATAACAAAATACCACAGACTCAGTAGCTTAAATGCTAGAAATTTCTCACAATTCTGGAGGCTAGATATCCTAGATCAATATGCCAGTCAATTTGGTTTCTGGTGAGAGATCTCTTCCCGGCTTGCAGATGGCCTCATTCTTGTTGCATCCTCACATAGTAGTTCCTCCGTGGTGCATGGAGAGAAAAGGCTCTGGTGTTCTTTCCCTTTCTTATAAGGACACCAGTTCTTTTGGATTAGCGCCCCATTTGAATAACCTCATTTAACCTTAATCACATCCTTAAAGGTCCTATCTCCAAATACATCACACTGGAAGTCTGGTGAGGTTTATGGACCCCTTTTCAGAATAATGTTTTAAAGTTCATAAAGTGAAATACTTGGATTCTCCCCAAAATTATATTGGGATACATTTCTATCTCTATGACCAAAAAAGCTCTATATACAACAACCACTTCCAACATGGCACAAAGGGACAGTGGAGTATCAACTGGAGGCAACTGTAGATGGATGAAATGGAGGCAGCAACCTTGGTTCCCTATGTGCAGTCCTTTTAAGCACTATACCCACATAGGTCTCCAGTGATGGGATACAGAAGTCTGAGATCCTTGGGATAGAAAAGAAGAGGCCATGGTGTGGGGATACCTCAAGCACCCTAAAATATCTCAGACCATGCACTCTAGTAGCACACATGAGCACCCTGAAAGCCAGATAGAATGAATCTTATCTCAGTAGTCACCGGTCCAAAGAGCCAAACTAACCAGCTACTCCACATCAAAGACTAAAAGAAATGCAGAGAACATAGCATCTCAATCAGGGCTTTTTATCCCCTTCTCTCTTGGAAGTGGTAAAGAGAGAAAAAGAAATAGAAAGACTGAAAATTCACTAGGAAGAGACAAATAAAAAGTAGGAGTTAAGAGATGAAGATGGTCTGTCCAAGAGACCATTGAGAGAACATAAACTCCCCAATCACCACTTGCCTGCCACGCCAAAATCCTTGGATTTCTCAAAGTTACACAAGAAAGAATATGGACTAATTTTACTTGACTGTTAAAAGAAAAGGTAACCCCAGAAAGCTAGAAAATTTGAGAATATTTAGGATGTACATGTTACTTTCTTGCCAATTCTCCTCTACATTACATTTCTGCAGTTGGTTATTACTTTTAGGAACCCAAATGTAAGACCTTACTTCTACCCCAATAAGACTGGTTAAATCCTATTTGGTTTATTTATCCTATTACTCAAGCCTTTTGAAGACATTTTGGATCCTGATTTTATCATATGTTTGCTCTCTACCCTAGAGTTATAGTGGTGGCACGTTTGATTTGCCTTTCTTTATCATCCTCATCAAAATCTCTAATAAAAATGTCGGTCAACTAATATTTGACAAGGGTACCAAGAATACTCAAAGGAGAAAAGACAGTTTCTTCAATGAATTGTGCTAGGACCATTGTATATTCACACATAAAAAAATTAAACTGGACCTCTATCCTACACCACTCACAAAAATTAAGTCTAAATGGATTAAAAACTTTAATGGAAGCCCTAAAGCCATAAAACTCCTAGAAAAAAACATAGGAATAAAGCCTTGACATGGGTCTTGGTAATTATTTTTTTGGCTATGAGACCTAAAGCACAAGAAATCAAATCAAAATAAACAAGTGGGACTACATCAAACTAAAAAGCTTCTGTACAACAAAAGAAACCATCAACAAAGTGAAAAGACAACCCACAGAACAGGGAAAAATATTGCCTGGGTGACTCAGTGGGTTAAGCATCTGCCTTCGGCTCAGGTCATGATCCAGGGTACTGGGATCAAGCCCCTGCATCGGGCTCCCTGCTCAGTGGGGAGTCTGCTTCTCCCTGCTTCTCCCTCTGCCCCTCCCCCTGCTCGTGCTTGCTCTCTCTCTTTCTCTCTCAAATGATAAAAAAAATTAAAAAAATTCATACAACTTAATAACAAAAAACACAAATAACTCAATTAAAAATGGGCAAAGGACCTAAATAGAGATAACAAATGCTGGCATGGATGTGGAGAAAAGGGAACACTTGTGTACTGTTACAGGGATTGTAAACTGGTACAGTCATAATAAAAACCAGTATGAAAGATCCTCAAAAAATTAAAAACAGAACTACCATATGATCCAGCAATTCCACTGCTGGGGGTATAGTTAAAAGAAACAAAAACACTAACTTGAAAATATATTTTCACCCTCATGTTCACAGCAGCATTATTTACAATAGCCAAGACATGGGAAACCTTAAGTGTCCATTGATGGATGAATGGATAAAGAAGTGTGAGATATAAAAAAATACATACATACATACATACATACACACATACATACATAAATATTTTAGCCATAAAATATGAGGAAATCCTACCACTTGCAACAATATAGATGGACCTTGAAGGCATTATGCTAAATGAAGTAAGTCAGAGAAAGACAAATACTGTATGATCCTACTTATATCTGGAATCTAAAAGTTTACATAAAGGTTTATGAGTTTACATAAAAAAAGAGTTCAGACTTGTGGTCCCTACAGGTGGAGGGTAGGGGAGGTGGGGAATTGGAGGAAGGTAGTCAAAAGGTACAAACTTCCAGTTATAAGATAGGTAAGTATTAGTGATGTAATGAACAACATGGTGACTATAGTTAACACTGCTGTATGACATGTTGAAAAGTTGTTGAGAGTTAATCCTGAGTTCTCATCATAAGGAAAAAATTTTTTTTCTTCTTGCTTTTTTTTATTGTATCTAGATGAGATGATAGATGCTAGCTGAATCTATTATGTAATCATTTTACAACACATGTAAAGCAAATCATCGTACTGTATGCCTTAAATGTATACAGTGATGTTATGTCAATTATTTCTCAATAAAATTGGAGAAAAAAATTTTAATGTTAAGTCTCACAGGTTGGAGCAGAGAGCTGTCAAAACAACCACTAGTGGGCATCATTCAGCCAGTTATTTCAGAAATTATGCATATCATCCCATGTTCTCAAATTTAAGAAATCCATATCAAATGTCCTATTAATATTGCTCTAGTATTTTCCTGATCTTCCTGAAGAGTAACCCCATCAAATAAAAGTTTTTTAAAATTTGTCTAGGAATTTTCTCTCCAGATAATGATTAATAAAAGGGAATCCTGTCCTGGGAACAGTATGATGGTTCTAAAGTACTTTACAAACTAAGATCAGACTTCTCTTTTAAAATTATATCTTTTTTTAAATGCTCAGCAGTACTCCCTCTTGCTCTGAGGGAGTTCATCTAGACATTTAGACTCACAAGACCAGAGTAGCTTACACTTAGAATCAAAGGATGAAAGGACAAAAAGCATAGCAAGTCAGAAAGGTAGTATCAGACATTTTCCTTATATAGGAGTCCTTAGGAGTCCTCAAAGCAATCCACTAGCCCAGGAGCTTGTCCTCATTGACCACCCCCAAATAACAGCTCAAGTGGAAGGGAATGAGATCCACATGGACATGTGCAATGGTCATCCTGGGTTAGAAGCTCCATGTCCCAGTAGGAACCAATTTTTATGGGCATAAATTCTAGGTTCCCCCCAAAAGACAGTTACTGAGTTATTTAGAAAAACCCAGAGTTTTGGCTTCATCCAGGAATTTATAGTTCACAACTTTCCTATTCTAGGTGAATTCACCAGTCAGGGCCATTTTTACCAAAAACTACATTGTTGGTTACACAGTTGACATTCTACCTTTATCAGGTTTCCAAGGAAACATAATGAGAAAGCTAACCCAAAGTCAAATTTGGCCACAAAGAAAGAGAAAGATTTTTCTAACCTTGTACTTATTCTTTCTATATAATCTTTCCCAAATTTCTAATTAAATACCTTATGAAGTCACACACGCACATATACACACACTTGCACACACACACACGCACACACACACACACACAATCTCATCAATACCAAAAACTAAGACAGATAAGCATTTCAATGCTGGAGTCTGAGAGAAATCATACTTCCTATGAGGAAAGCACTTAAATTCTGATCATGAAACAGATTGCCTGAAAAGGAGGAAGAAAATAATGCATACTTTACCACTGTCTGTTTCCGAAGAGATATGGGGTCTCTACCAACCGGACATTTAGAAAACTATTCTTCTTTTCAAAAATGGCTAATCCACGAATTGACTCTTTCCTGCTTACTGCTGGAAGACAATTTTCTAGCAATCCCTTGTGCTTCTGCATGTGTTGTAAAGAGGCATTGACAGCTTTTGTTCCAGCATATCTTCTCAAGGATGTTTGTATAGGAAACAATCTTGAAAGATAGAAATGATGTCTCCCACTAGAGCAGATGGCAGTTTTGTTTCCTGACCAGGAATAGTAAAGCTAACGTCTTTATTAAAACGTTTCAGTGAAAACTGAACTAGTGGACAAGAAATACCAGACACCTAACCTTCAGGGGTAAGGAAACTAGTAAGAAGCAAGCTGATTTATAATGCATATCCGAGAAAATTTCAGGAACTGTAATAACGACCCAGGTATATCTGAAGGCAAAGGGTTGAATTGAGCTGAAAACAGGAGAAATGGTTGAGAATCTACATTTTAAGAAAAAGTTTCCCTGACCTTCCCCAGCCGAAGACTTGGGGATACCTGTTAAAGCTGAGGGATTAGTTGCCATTTGACAACAGATTAACTGAAAGTCTTCATATTGAAAAGTGACATCCCTAGCCCTCTTCCCGTGTTCCTCTCAGAAAACAATAGCAGACAAGTTTATCCTCTGTGCTGACTGTTCTCTGTTTAGCTCTCCAACCACTCTCTGGCCTGTCACCCAGGCCTCTTTTGCTTTGACTTTCACTTGAAATCAGCCAAAGAGAGGCTCCAGCCAAATAACAGAAGGTGGAAGGAGAGAGGGTTTGGGCTATGTATTCTACCCTGTCCACCAACAGGACCACATACTTTTTCCCTCTGCTTTCAAATACAGGAACTGTTAGGTGTACTCTCATACCTAGTTACAGATTTTTCCAGGTTCCAATAACATTGTCCTTTCTCCTTGCATCTTTAGGCCTGGGGGAGATAAAGGCTTCCAGCAATTTTTAGTCTTTGGGTATTTTACCATCCCTTGAAGGGTCCTATTTGTAAATATTCTCCTCATTAAATTCTCCTCAAAGCACTCTTCCATTATGAGCTGCATTGTTCCTAAACAAAAGGGAACAGCATAAATGGATGCCCAGAGTCATGAAACAGCTCACTATGTTCTAGGAACTATACTAGATGTGTGAGGTGAGGAGTGATTAGAGAGGAGGCTCAGAGTATGCTATTTTCAGACCTATATAGCATGCTGTCTACTGGCCATTCCCACATGGATGCTACACAGGAATTTCAAAATCACCAAGTCCAAAACTAAACATATCTTCTTAGCCCAAAACCAGTATTATTCTGATATTATCTACTTCTGTGAATGGAGCCATTATACATCAAATTGCCCAAACCAGAAACAAGGAAGTTTTGTTTTAAAATTTTCCATCCGCCAGGTCCCGCATCAAACTGGCCATTTACTTCTATCAGCTATACTCCCTTAATCTCTCTTCAATCTGTCCATCCTCACTTCCAAAGTTTGGTGTTAGGCTCTTATCATGTTTTACCTTGACTGCTACAAAATCTTCTGAAATGGTTTTCCCATCTACAGTGTCATCCTGTTCTAATCAATTCCCCACACAGGGACAAAGCTGTCATTCTAAAATTCAAATGCTAGTAAGAATGTTCAGAAACTGAATCATTCATACATTGCTGGTGGAACTGTCAAACGTACAGCCACTCTGGAAAATAATTTACAGTTTCTTAAGAAACTAAACATACACTTACCATATGATCTAGAAATTACACTCCTGGGCACTTACCCCAGAAAAATGAAAACTAAATCCCTCAAAAACTTGTACATGATTGTTTATATTAGCTTTTTTTAAAGATTTTTTTTTTATTCATTCGAGAGTGAAAGAGAGAGAGAACAAGAGCACAAATAGGGAGGAGGGTCACAAGGAGAGGGAGAAGTAGATTCCTCTCTGATCAGGGAGCCTGACATGGGGCTCCACCACAGGACCATAGGATCATGACCTGAGCCACCCATGCACTCCTATAACAGCTTTATTTGTAATACCAAAAAACTGGAAACAACCAAAATCTCCATCAGTAGATGAATGGGTAAACAAACTGTGGGTACATCTATAAATAAAAGTGAACAAACTATTGATACTTACAACTTGGACAGATCTCAAGGGCATTATGTTAAGTGAGAGGAAAAGTCAATCTTAAAAGGTAACATGTTGTATGACAAATCTGTTTATACACACTCTTAAAATGAGAAAATTATTGAAACAGAAAACATACTAATGGTGTCAGTTTTGTTGGGCAGGGAGGTGGCAGGGGCAGGTTTGGGTGTGACTACACATTAGAATGAGGACATTTTCCTGGTAATAAAAGAGTTTTGTTTCTTTGATTGTAGTAGTAGTTACACAAATCCACAGATAGGATAAATTGACATAGAGCTATATATATGTTGTACCAAGGTCAAATTTCTATTTTTCATATTGTAATATACTTATAATTATATAAGATGTAACCACTGGAGGAAAATAGATGAAGAGGGTGGGTGGAGGATGGGCTAGAATGGTGATGGGCATCAAGGAGGGCACCTGTTATGATGAGCACTGAGTGTTGTATGTAAGTAATGAATCACTAAATTCTACTCCCGAAACCAACACTGCACTGTTAACTCCCTAAAATTTAAATTAAAAAAAATATATGAAGGGTAATCATATGCAAAGATAGGGGCTCTCTGCACTATCTTTGCAACTTCCTATCAGTCTCTAGTTATTTTAAAATGAAAAGCTAAAATCAAACTAAAATAGCAACTTAAGCTTTCAATAAATTGTAGTTAAAGAATATAAAGTGATTACAATATCTACTTTGTCCCCAATTGGGATGCCTGGGTGGCTCAGTTAAGTTTCTGCCTTCGGCTCAGATCATGATCGCAGGGTCCTGGGATCAGGTCCCACATCAGGCTCCTTGCTCAACAGGGGTCATGCTTCTCCCTCTGCCAGCCTCTCCCCCTGCTTGTGCTCAGTCTCTCTCTCTCTCTCTCTGACAAATAAATAAATAAAATCTTTTAAAAAAATAATTTGTCCCCAATTATAGGCAGAGTATACCTGAGTCATCCTGTCTTTTTAAAGTCAGTCTCTTTTCTGTTATTTGCCAAAAGACTTCATTGAGTCATGCCTCTTCTATTTCCATCAATATTTATTTATTTTTTTCTTTCCTGCATTAGAAAGTGATCACCTCCACACTGCAGCCAAGGTGATCTCTTTAAAACAAATCTGATCTTGTCATTCCCTTTTTAAAACTTTTCAATGTCTTTCCTTTTTCCTTAGAGTCCTTAATGTGCTCCTTCAAAATGATCAGACTCTTAACTCCCTCTGTAACATCATCCATCACCACTCTTCTGCTAGCTTTTATCCTTTAAGTCTTTGAACAAAGCATTGCATTCTTTCCATCTCAGTATCATCATCCCGGACGATCCCTCTGCCAGGAATTTTTCCCTTCCTTCACCTAGGTAATTCCTAACATTCTTTAGGCCTCAGCTTAAATAATATTGTCTCACAGAAGGTTACCTCAATCCATTAATGTAATAAAACAACCTGCAATATGGTTTACATACTGCTGTGGGATATGAAATCATTTTAGTGGTATATAAGGTTTTAATCTTATTATTTATTTCTCTTGTCCTGATAGCACACACAAGGTTTCTAGATTAGGACTTACTGTTATTATTTAGAGCAATAACCACATTGGTGTCCTAAGCCCCATTCTTCCTGTATGGGATGATGTGATAAGAGCCAGATGGTTATGTCTGCATGTATACAAAGGGGGTTCTCACACAACAGGAGAAGAGACCTGAAATTATGAATCTGAGAGCTTATATAACAACTGCTATACCACTACACCCTCATCTTCTGAGAGAAGAAAAAAAACCTTATCCCCCTAAGATAAACAAATCATGTGGAATATAAAGAGATGGCTCTGTATTTCACTCCCTTAAAATGTGAGGAGTAAATGAATCTGGTAAAAGGAGATATTCTTCATCTTTATTACAAGACACTTTTCTTTACTCAGCCTGATCAAGTAAAAATGGCAAAACAGATAATTCAAAGACTCCATTTCTTCACATCAAACAATCAAACAAAAATTGTTAGAATTGGCTTAGTCACTACTCTGGAAAATAGTCAAAAGTTTATAGCAAGCAAGAAAATGCCAAATCAAAAAAGAGGACACTTAAAAGCAGTAGCAAAACTGCATGAGAAGCATTTTCAATTCCTAATCTTAAATTCCCCTTCCTGGCTAGGTGGCAGTCTTGAAGACAGCATTCCACATTCCAAGAATGGGACACTGGTCCCTGCTTCCAGAGAGAGCAAAACAGACTTTATTCTCAAAGAATTGTGTTTGTCTATTCCAACCTGTCTGGGGGCTACCTGAAAAAATGATACAAGGTGCCTGCCTTTGATTTGCTTAAGTTGGAACACAGTCAGACAGAAAAATGGCCACACAGAGGACATTCCTCAAAAAATTGTAAGACAAATGAACAACATGCCATTGCCAGGGGCAAAAGATTACTGTTGTTGCAAACAATAGGTGCACTGAAAGCCTGGAAGGAAAAGCTAGGAAGAGTGTCTTAAAATTAGGGCATTCAAAAATGCCTGCATGTACTGGGTAATTTAGAAAGCCACATACAGGTCTAGGGCAGAATGCATGTACAGAAATGAACTGAGAAGACCTTAAGCTTTCACCTCTGGTGAAATTTTATTTTATTTTATCTCATTGTATTTTATATTATTTTTTATTTTATATTTTCTTTTCTTTTGCATTTACTTTCTATTCTATTCTATCTCCTGGTGATCAAGGAAATCTCTGTCAAATAATAGCTACACACAAGCTGAAGAAACAGATACTTCAGAGACCACACATGACAAAGAATACACACTCTACAAAAATAATGTCAAAAAAGCACTAAACAAGCAAAGAGCTACATTCCACAGCCAGCAACAAAAATAAATCCTGATGAGGGAGAAGAATTTGTATCCAGAGTTAGCATATTTTAATATTCAAATGTACAGTTTCTAACAAAAAAAAAATTACAAAGCATGCAAATAAGCAAGAAAGTATGGCCCATTCACGAGAGAATTTAACAGAAATTATCCCTGACGACAGATAAGGGACTTTCTAGACAAAGGCTTTAAGTCAATTGTTCAAATTGCTTAAGAAAACCATAGAAAAAGAGCTAAATGAAACCAGCAGAATAATCTCTCAACAACCAGAAAATATCAATAAAGAGATAGAGATTATGAAAAGGAATGAAACATAAATTGTGAAGCTGGAAAGTATAATAACTAAAATGAAAAATTCACTAAAGGGTTACAACAGCAGATCTGAGCAGGCAATATGTATGAACCTCAGAAAAAAAAAAAATGCTAAGGAAGCCAGACACCAAAAGTCACATATTGTATGATTCCATTTATGTGAAATGTCCAAAATTCAGGAAGCAGATTGATGGTTGACAAGGACTATGGGATAAGGAGAACAGAGAATGACTGTTTAACAGGTATGAGATTTACTTTTGGGGTGATGAAGATTTTTGCAGTTGGTGCTTGCACAACATTGTCAGTGTACTAAATGCCACTGGATTGTATACTTTAAAATGGTTAATTTTAAGTTATGTGAATTTCATCATAATTTTTTAAAAAGAAAAAAATGTGTTAACCATGCAGAAACATTAAAATATTCACACTGTCCTACAGTTATACACAAGCATAAAAAAAAACAGTAAATATAACAGAAAAATATCAGCATGACTGCATACAGGATATGTAATGTTTGAAAAAGTCTTGCTTTAGTTATATGTATTTATGCATTTATTAGCTACAATATAAAACATATTTCTTATTGTGGGTTGCAAAAAAATCAAAAGGTACTGAAAATAAACTCTTCCTATTATAGCCTTTTAATTGTCCTTCTGTGGCAGCCATGAAGTGTGAAATTCTGATCTCCATTCATGAAAAAGTGCCACTGCTCTATGAGGAGTGCAGTTAGCTAACAGCTTCCAACTGCATTGCCTTCAGGATCTGTTAAAGCCTTTGACTTCAAAAAATTGACAGTTACATGCTAGAGAAAAAAACTGGGTCATTATCTTACCCATAAAATCAAGTCAAAAATTAATTCAAAATTATAAAAATTAACTCAAAATGGGTTAAAGACTTGAACGTAAAACTTGAAACTATAAAACCCCTAGAAGGAAACATAGGTGGTTAGCTCATTGACATCAGTCTTGCTGCTGATTTTTTGGATTTGACACCAAAAGCAAAGGCAACAAAAGCAAAAATAAATAAGGGAGACTACATCAAACTAAAAAGCTTCTGCACAGCAAAGGAAACCATCAACAAAATGAAAAAGCAACCTACAGAATGGGCAAAAATATTTGCAAATCATATATCTCATAAGGGATTAATACCCAAAATATATGAAGAACTCATAAAACTCAATAGCAAAGTAAAACAAAATAAAACCCCACAATCTGATTAAAAAATGGCAGAGGAACTGAATAGACATTTTTCCAAAGAAGACAAAGAAATGGCCAACAGGTACATGAAAAGACATTCAACATCACTAATCATCAGGGAAATATAAATCAAGACCACAATGAGATATCACCTCACATCTGTTAGAATGGTTATCATCAAAAAGACAAGAGATAACAAGTGTTGGCAAGGATGTGGAGAAAGGGGAATACTTGTATACTGTTATTAGGATTGTAAACTGGCACAGTCACTTAAAAAAAAATAGTACAGAGATTGCTCCAAAAATTAAAATAGAGCTACTATATGATCCAGGATGCTACTGTTGGATATATATCTGAAGGAAAGGCGATCACTATCTCAAAGAGATACATGCACGCCCATGTTCACTGCAGTATTATTAACAATAGCCAAACATGGAAACAACCACCGAGGGTGAATGGATAAAGAAGATGTGATTGATATATATATATCACAGATGAAGTATATATATATATACATATATATGTATATATATATACACACACACAATATAATATTATTCAGCCATAAAAAAGAAGAAAATCCTGCCATTTGCAACAACATAGATGGACCTTGAGGGCATTATGTTTAGTGAAATAAGTCAGACAGAGAAAGACAAAAACTATATGATTTTACTTTTATGTGAAATCTAAAAACAAAATAAAATCAAACTCACAGATACAGAGAACAGATTGCATTTGCCAGAGGCAGGGGTGGGGAGAGGTAAAATGGGTGAAGGTGGTCGAAAGGTACAAACTTCCAGTTACAAAATAAGTAAGTCTGAGGATGTAATGTACAGCATGGTGACTATAGTTAATAATACTTACTGTATATTTGAAAGCTGCTAACAGAGTAGATCTTAAAAGTTCTCATGACAAGAAAAAAATTTTAACTGTGTACTGATGGATATTAACTAGACATATTGTGATTATTTTGTAATATATGCATATATCAAATCATTATGTCATACACCTGACACTAATATAATGTTATACAATTACATCTCAATCTCCAAAAATTTAATTAAAAAATGTGTTTTTTTAAAGATTTTATTTTTGAGTAATCTCTACACCCAATGTGGGGCTTACACTCACAATCCTAAGATCAAGAGTCACAAGCTCTACTGACTGAGCCAGCCAGGCTCCCCTAAAAAAAAAGTTTTTTTAAGCCTTTGAGTCAAGGCCATCTTCTTCCCAGGCAGCCTCCACCATTATGGATTCCAGGATCTGCTCATTTCTGCCCACTCTAGGACACCTCTGATGGGTTACCCCAAGTCTCCCTGTTGGGTTAGCCAACACTTTGTCAAATCTGCATTGCAATTTTAGGCTCCCTCTGCCCGATTCAGCTTCCTTTCCCCCGTTTCTTCCACAAATGTCAGATATATAGCAAAATCTGAAGATTTATCAGGCCCAATCCTTCTTCCTCTCCTTAACCTTCACAGGCTTTATCTCCCAATAAATCTCTGGTACTCCTAACTCTATCTTACCAACAGCTTCTTTCAGGATCTAACCTGATATATCTTTATAGCACTTACTACAATTTGTAGTATGTTTATATGTTTGTAGTATTGTCTCTATTACACAGCAATCTCTGGCAGCTTTTTCTACTGAAGGGTTCCCCCCACACACACACAGCCTGGGTAACCTCCCTTTTGACTGCATCCTCATTCGTCCTCCAGGCCCAGACACAGCAGTAGTGATTGTATAGTTGCACCTTACATAAGGGAAACACAACTGAGAGTGAAAAGAATCTAAAATCCTGTTTCAGGGTTTACCACTGTAGGATTTCTCAACCCTTGGCATTATTGACATTTTTGATTGGATAATTTTTTGTAGTGGAGGGGCTGTCCTGCACATTGTAGGATGTTTAGCAGCATTCCTGTCCTCTACTCACTAGATGCCAGTGGCATCCCTCTCACTCGTGGTATTTATGATTTAAACGTCTCCAAACATTGCCAAATGCCCCGCCAGGGCTGGGGGGTGGGGGTACAAATCACCCTTGCTCGAGAGCTTTCGGCCTTGAAGAAAGAGCATCTTTTTTCTAATTCTCCCCAAAATGCAAAATGCTATATGGTCAATTAGTACCCTGCTGGAACTTACCATTGTCCTGGGAATATTCCTCCAGGCTAAGCAGACCCAAATGCCTTGGCAGCAGCTCCCACACAGTGTGAGGCTACCATTCCCTTCCTCCTATGTCTGTCCTTTGGACCCTAAGTGGGTCTGCATGTGTTCCCATGAGTAACAGACTTAAACCTGGACAGATTATCACAAATGGCTGACTGAACCTTAAAGGAAGGCCCATCCAGGGCAGTTATGTTGATGTCCCAATGGACAAATGAAGTGTCCCTTTGCTTGTATGGCTTCTCATCATAGTTGGTTATCCACAAACTGTTTCCTCCAGTTTTGTTTGGAAAATCATTAGTCATCCTTATATCAATAGCTGTTGCTGTTCACCCTGGAGCATGCTATATACTAGTTATTTTTCACATGAAAAGTGATTATTTAAAAAATAAAAGTTTATATTTCTGAGTGTCTCAGAAATAGACTTTCACACACTGAAAGTGTGAGCCATGGCCATCTCCACAACAGGCATAGAGACCTCTCATATTTCTATCTCAGATGCTTTGGAATATGAATGCCTATCTCCTCAAATCTCTCTCACACAATGTGCATTTCATACGCTTTCATACATGTCACTTAGCAGATATCTTAAGTCTAGCTTTTCCCAAAAATCTGGTGCAAATTCATGTCCAGCCATTTTCTCATTATGCTGCACAGACAGAAACTTCATTTTATTTATGTAGATTTGCTTTCCTCTCCTCACCTCAACTGTTTTCTTCTCCTTACTTGCATTTATTTGCATATTTTAGATTTATATTTCGAACTCTGAATATTCGACGTGCACAAGATTTAGTGAAAACAGGATTTAGACGAGGGGATTGCAAAAGTCACTTTGAACAATTAATCCATTACAACCAGTTCAGTCCAGTGTTAACGGAAAAATGCGAGATATATGGTTCTAGGATGCTGCGGAATTTTCCTGGGTGAGGAATACAATGAACTCTCCTGTCCCATGCTGACTTGTTGGGGAGGGGGAGGGAGTTAATGGAGAGAAGATGCTGGATCAGAGCTAGAAGGGGTTTAGAACTGAAAACATTTGTTACTCCTCTGGCTCCTCCTTCTCCGCCCCCAAGACTGAAACATGGCGCCCTATGCAATGCTTCCAGCCAGCGAATGCGTCTTGCCAAGGCGCTAAGGTGAAGGATGCACCATAATCCGCGGTGGTTAGAGTAGAGCATCACTGGCAGGGCTCAGTCTCAGTGCACTGTCACAAACTGCTTTGCAACAGAGTCGTCAAGATTAAAGCTTTTGGGATTCGATAAAATCAGGTTCAGAAAACATCACACTTCTTGGGGAAACAGCTCAAATTAAACATCCCATTGCAAGTATAACTTTGCATTGTCTATTATACTCTCAAGAACAAAACGTTCCTTCTCATTCTCAAATGAGACGGCCATAGAAAACTAAAAGCTCTTTCAAACGTACTCGGAAAGCTGTTTCTTCAGACCGGTAAGCAACAGATACCACCACCAGCTAGCAAACCCGTAGGGGAGGAGGGTAGCTGAGAAAGGCCAAATTTAAAAAACCGCGGTAGCGCAGGAGAGCGCAAAGGACATCTGACGTAATCCTTCCTGCCGCAGAGCATAACGGGAGGAGCGGCGAAACCCGTTAGGGGCGCGCGCCCTCTGAAAACAAAACGAATTCTGCAGAAGACTAGAGCGGCGCTTTCGGTACTCTTGGCAGCTTGGGGTACCCTCCTTTTGTGGAAACAGCTCATTGTCCGCGCGGTAGGGGCCACCCCGTTTTCTCGAGTCGCACGGTGACGCAGTTCCTGAGCGCGCCAACAGGGGCTGGCTGGAGGGCGGGCTCTTCAAATTTGAATTCCGAAACTGTTGTGGGTGTCAGGGAACCTCGCGGAGGAAGTGAGGGTCACCTGAGGCCGGGCTGCGGCGGGCTGGAGCTGACTTGGGCCAGAGGCGCGAGCCTTGACCCCACGCGAAGCCAATCCCGGACTGCCGCCTTCTAGCTCTTTCAGGCCCTTCACCCAAGGTATGAACTTCCCCGGTCCCCTCGTCTCCTGCCATCGGTCCCCTCTGGCGCTGAAAGTCCCAGCCCCACAGCGTTTTCGGCCCGCGTGGGCTTTTGTACGTTTTTGGCATTGGTAGGGGTCTCAAAACTGCTCATTCGTAGTGTACATAGTTGTTGCGTGTCTACTATCGTTCAGATTCGTTTCGACGGTGAACGCTCTAGGCCTTTGTTCTAAAATCACTTATAGTAAAAAACTTTTACGTTAGAGTGATTTGTGTGCATCACTGCCCTTGGACCCCATGGTCCACGGTGCTATAGAACAATTGATCCATCGAGCTCATTTCTTCTGGTTAAATTACACATTGGTTGCAAACATAGGTAGATGTTAATAAAATTATTTAGAAAATGGAGGGCCCCTTCCTCCCACTCTTAAAAGTTAAACACTGTTCACAATTTGGTACACTTCCAGATTTTTTCCCCGTGCTTATGCTCATGTGTTTTACAGCAATGCAATTGTACGTCTTCTATTCCTTCATTTTTTATTTAATATATCCTAGCTATTTTCTATGTCAGTACATATTCAGGAATATATCTTTTTATTGAATACATAATATTCAATTGTATGGATGTAGCAGAATTTCGTCCCATAGTGGTGGAGATCTAAATTGTTTATAATTTGTCCAGTACTTCAGTGAACTGTATAGTGCTTGTTTAAGGACTCAGGCCTTCAAGTCAGACTTAGGTCCCGCTCTTAATCATTGTCAGTGGGACCTTGGGCAGGTTATTTAACTACCTGTGCCTTAGTTTCCCCATCTTCAAAACTCTCCAGAATTGCTGTAAGGTTATGTAGTGTCTGATGTACATGCAGTAAATATTGACCGTTAGCATCACTTACAGATTTGCATTCTTAATGTAGTTTCTGTAAGAAAAAAATTTAGAAGTGGAATTTCGTAGTCGATAGCATGCACACCTATATTTTGAAATTAATCTTTTCCAATCTGATAAAGAAGACCCACTGTTTTAATTTGCATTTCTTCGCTTATTAGTAAAATGAAGTGTCATTTGACTCACTGAGTGGCTTTTTGTATTCTTTATTAATTGCCTTTCATGCCTTCTGGCCATTTTCTGTGCTGATCATTTTTTTAAATTGATTCACTTGGTCACTTTGATTGTTATTTATAGTAATTGAGTTGAATCAATTCTTTTGTATGTCAAGTGCTGGGGTTTTTTGTTTGTTTCCCCCCAAGTGTATCATTTGCCAATTAACTTAAAATTCTCTCATTTTTTCCCATCTCCACCTCCCAGTTTTGGTTAGTATGCTTTGGAATTTTTTACCCTTTCCATTATAATTATAATAATTATTATTATTATTATTATTATTACTGCTACCACTATAGTAAATTCCGAGAAGAACTTTTCATGTAATTTTGGGAAGAAGAGTAACAGTTATATTTAGAATCATATCCATGATAAAAACAGTTGTTTAGCCTTACCTATATATTTACATACACTATAAAGTGCTCATAGCTAGCTTTTTCATGTAATGGTTTTCTCACGCCTGAGTCTTTATTTTAAATAAATAGCAATTTTTTAAAAAGATTTATTTATTTTGAGAGAGTGAGAATGAGAGAGAGAGAGTACATGAGAGGGGGGAGGGTTAGAGGAAGAAGCAGCCTCCTCGCTGAGCAGGGAGCCCGATGTGGGACTCTATCCCGGGACTCCAGGATCATGACCTGAGCCGAAGGCAGTCGCTTAACCGACTGAGCCACCCAGGCGCCCCAGCAATTTTTTTCTTAGTACATCAGCATTTGTCAGTTTTCAGAATAAATGGCAACAATTAGATTTTCCAAATAGTTTTAAGCAGTTAGTGAAGCACAAGCATACCATTTTAGAATTCACCTTCTCTTCTCTAGTCCAAGAAGGAACTAACAATTACTTGTTAGTGACCTCCATTTGTTAGGTTAAGCCTTTGCTTGGCCTTCAGGATACTCTTTTCCTCAACCTGAGGAATACCTGTTACTGAATCCCCATCCTGTAACATCTGTCTCTTCCATCAGAGTCTGAGCATCATGTTTTCTTTGTTTTACTCTTCTGTTAACTAGGAGGAGAATGGGGCTTTAAGAGTTTGGCCTTTACCTGGTGATTTCCTGTTTTGCTTCTGTATCTATTCTGCAAAGCCTCTATGGTCAAAATCCTAGGTAATTTTTTTTTTCCTCTACATCCTCTCTTCCACCAACCACACTGAAACCACAGACAACTATTGCCAACTCTTTTAGTGTCTGTTGAGTTGCTATTCATCACATAGTAGGAAGGAGGGGCTCCTAGGAATCTTCTGTGTCTTTTTTTGGAGGGGGTGGAATTTGAGGTTTTCCAGAATCTTGACTACTCACCTCCATCCTACTACATGTTTGAATTGGGAGGGAAGAGGTTGGGCAACATGAAGGAGGAGTTATATGCTGGTTCTTCGAGCCTTTCAGTGGGTCCATAATTATCTGCCTTTAGATGAAAACAGTAATGTTTGTCTACTACAGATTGGGCCTGTTTTCAGTTCGACTAGTTTATTTGCATTTTATACTTACTGTTGAGCATTTCATTAGGTTGTGAGGAATTGAGATTATGTGAACCTGTACATACTTTGCCAATTTTTAATGTGCAGTTGTCCCAATTTATTCATTTTTTATTTTGAGAGTTTAAAGTGAACCACTAATGAGTATTTTAACTCTCAGCACAGGATTCCTATCACTAGCACATTGCCAAACACATAAATCTATGCATTATTAGTATATATTTACTGAATTAACATTCTGTGGAAGAATTCAGTAGTTTTTGTGTCACAGGACTAGATTGCCAAGATAGCCTTCTTTGTCAGCTCTTGTTATTGAGGAATAATTCCTCTTTTTCTCTTATAAACTATTGGATAAAATGCTATTTGTGTCTGAATTTTTAACTTGCATACTTCTCACACAAGTTACTTAAAGATACTTGATTTTCTGTGGTACACTTTTTGTTTATATGATGTCATATACTGATTAGAATACTTATAAATTCAGCAATAGAGGTGCAGTAAGTTGAAACTAGTAAGTTCCAAGCTCCTTAGGTGGAAATGTTTTATTTATTTATCAAGTATTACAAAACACAACTATATGGTTCATCACCTAGAATCTTCATTTATAGGTGTGGGAAATAAAATATATTTATAAAAACAAGCTAAAACAAGTCTAAGACCATGTATGCTCAAATACATGATTTCCTCTAAAAATTCTAAATAGCATTAATTTTTTAAAAAATCATAATGAGTATAGTTTACTTTTGATTTGAGAGTTTTTCAACCAAAACCTCATAGTTAAAATGTTCAGCAGCATAACAAAATCAGGATTGGGAATTATTTAACTAAAAACTTGAGTGAATCTTTAGCTTTCATTAGGATGTATCATCATAGCGGCTGCCTTAAAATTTAAGTGCCTAAAAGGAAAAGCGATGTTTGTGAAATTTAATCTTTTATAGTCTAATATAGTGCCATATGCAGATTTAATGCTTTTTGATGCAGATATTGGATTGGAACCTCCAGGACTTGAGGTTCAAGTATGTTTAAAAATCAGATACTCAAAGTTCAATTTTTATAGTTACTAAGTAGATGATTTGGTGAATACTGCTTTTTTCTAGAGAAGTAAATTTAAAGACCAAACTGTTCATCTAAAATAATAAAATGAGTCTTTAACAAAAATATAAAGCCTTAGATTTGTGAGCTATAGATTATCCAGTGTTGTTATGAACCAGTTAAGCCTTTTAATTAGAATAATATTGTTATGGAAAGCAAATAAACTTTTTTGCACCAAAGCATGATAAAGGTTGATTTCACATTGAATTACAGGTTCCTCTGGGCCCCTGCTGAAGGTCTGCTATCCTGAATATTGTGTTTAAGTGAATTATCTGTTAGAGAAAATTTGTTTCTACTGTTTATCAAGATGATTGCAACACCTTTGAAACATCCAGGAATTTATTTGTCTTCAGAGACATCTTCTCAAAGAAGAAATACGCCCATGCATGCAATCTTTTTTGACAGCATTCCTGCAGGCACGCTTACTCCTGTAAAAGATTTGGCAAAATATCACAACCCCTCGTTAACGTTGAATGACCATAAAAAGAATCATTTTCGAGAAGTGACAAATTTTAATAATAAAAATATATTTCATTCCACCATGCTAGCAGAGGCTACCACCTCTAACAGCTCTCTTGATATCAGTGCTATAAAGCCCAATAAGGATAGATTAAAAAATAAAGCAAACTATGAATCACCAGGAAAAATATTTCAAAGAATGAAAGAAAAAGTACTGCGTGACAAGCAAGAACAAGCATCAGGAAACTGTAGTTTGTTGGAACCACCAAAAAGTGAAAACAAAATTTTCACTCCTAAAGGAGCTGAGAAAAGAGTATTGCAGCATACCTACGTCTGCGAAGAAAAGGAAAATAACAGATCATCCCAATCAGATAACAATTCACCAAGAGGTTAGTTTTATTATGTGTTGATTGAAAAGCTATGATGTGTTGTGTTTATTGTGTCTGATACTGTTTTAGGTACTCAGGATACAAGAGTGAACAAAATGGACAAAAGTCCCAATCCTTGTGTAAGTAGCTCATATTTAGGTGGTGGGAGAGACAGGTTTAAATAGTTTTTATAGTACAATAGAAGAGAAGTGCTACGGAAAGAAAAGACAGAGTGAGGATGATGGGGAGAGTTGAGTGGGCTGCAGTTTTCCATGTGGTGGTCAGGATAGGGTTCAATGAGAAGATGGCATGTGAGCCAAAAAATTAAAGGAGGTGATAGATACAGATAGAATATTGGAAGAATTGGGAAGGATGATGCAGACAAACTAATAGCTGATACAAATACCCTGGAATAGGAGCATTTCTCAAAAATTCAAGAACCAGCTATGAGATTAGTGTATCATAGAGTGAGTGGACAGAAGTGGGGAGGAGGGGACAGATACAGATAATGTAGAGCCTTATAGGTGAATGTAAGAGTTTGGGCTTTTACGTGAGCAAATAACTCAGTGGAGGGTTCTGAGCAGAGAAATGTGAAGGTCTGACATATTTTAAAAATACCACTTGCTGTCAATTTGAAATAGTGCATTTATCTAGGTGAGATAAGGTGTTGGTTTGGTTTAGTGGTAGCAGTAAAAATAATAAGTGGTTGGATTCTGGGTGTATTTTGAAGGAAGAGCTCATAGACTGGGTGTGGAATGTAAAAGATACAAAGGTTTGGAATGTAAAGATATAAAAAGTTATATAAAGAAAGTAAATAAAATCTTTTTAAAAAGATATAAAAGGTATATATCTTTTATATATCTTTTATAAAGATATAAAAAATGTAAAACCACCTCTAGGGTGTTTTTGTTTGTTTGGTTCTGGGTTTTTTTGCTTGAGTAGCTGTAAGGATGGAGTAATTTAACTAAAATGGGATAGACAGGGCGGGGAGGTGCCCAGTAATTAAGTTTTTTGTATGTTAATTTTGATATATCTATTAAAAATTGAAGTGTAGATATGATTAGCCTGTTGAAAAAAATTAGTTGGGATTTAGGGAAGTGATCCAGGTGAGAAAAATACATTTGGGAATCATTAGCACTTAAGTGGTATTTGAAGAGATTAAGTGAGATCATCAAGGAGTAAGTGTAGAAAGAGAAAACATTCAAGGATGAGTCCTGAGGCATCCCAAAATTTAGAAGTTAAGAATAAATAAATGAACCACAAGAAGATTAGAAGGAGGAAGAAAAACCGGAAGTGATACTTTGGAAGCCAAAAGAACAAAATGTTTTTTTTTTTAAGATTTTATTTATTTATTTGACAGAGAGAGACACAATGAGAGAGGGAACACAAGCAGGGGGAGTGGGAGAGGGGGAAGCAGGCTTCCTGCCGAGCAGGGAGCCCGATGCGGGGCTTGATCCCAGGACCCTGGGATCATGACCTGAGCCGCAGGCAGATGCTTAACGACTGAGCCTGCCAGGTGCCCCAGAACAAAATGCTTTAAGGAAGGAGTCTTTCACTGTATCTAATGCTGCTATCAGTCAAGTGAGGTGAAGGCTGAGATTTAACCATTGGATTTAGCAACATGAGGGTCATTGGTGGCTTTGATGGGGGGATTTGGTGGAGTGATAGGATCAAAAACATGATTCAAAGGGTTCAAGAGAGAATGTGAAGGAGAGAAATTGACAGTGGTAAGTATCGACAACTCTTTGAAGAGAGGAAAGAAATATGGAAAGTATGGTTTTAAAATAGTTTTGGGGTGGCTGGCTGTAGAGTGTGCAAGTCTCAGTCTCAGGGCTGTTGAGTTCAAGCCCCATGTTGGGCCTAAAGCCTACTTAAATATATACATATATATATTTAATATACATATATGTATACTTTATTGTTTTTAATGTATGGTGGAAGAACATTTTTGTCTGCTATTGGGGCTGATCCAGTCGGGAAGGAAAAACTAAAATTGGTAGTATGATACCCTTGAGTATTTGAGAGGGAACAGAATCTGAAAGTGAAAGTTTTGGCCTTAGCTAGGAACATAAACATCATAAATCAAACAAGAAGATAGGCAGTGTTATATGATTTAAGAAATAATCTGAAGTGGACAATAAAGTCATCAGCTGAAAGTGAGCATGAGAAACTGGTATTAAAGTTTGAGGAGGTGGAGGTTTAAATAATACAGGAGAGTGGAAGAGTAAATGGTCTATGCCTAAATTTGATTTCTTGTGCAACATTAAGGACCTACTTGAGACTTGTGAGCATGAACTTAAATGAGAGCAGTCAATGTGGTTTTGAGTTTTCCTTTAGCCCTGCATAGGTGCTGCTGGGGAATAGGCAGGGAGTTGGATTTTATCAAGATTGTAATTTTTTCAACTACAATGAAGAGGACAAAGCAGATGAGGTGTGTGTATAAGGGGACCATGAAATTTAAGTTAGTTATACAGAGAAAAGAGGACCTGAGGGAGATGAAGAAGTGTGAAGTGTTAGATGGTGTTAGGATAGTCTTTGGATTTGAGAGAATGATCTGGAAAGGTAGAATGATCAGAATTTGGGACATTTGAAGTAGAGATTTTAATGAGTTGCAGTAATTGATAAACATATTTTACATGCACTATCTCCTAATCCTTTCAGCAGACACTATGGGTAGATGCTCATTTAATAGTCTAGGAAATGGGGCTTACAAAGAGGTTATGTCTGCTCCACATCTCACAGGTAATAAGTGATGTGCTGAGAATTAATATAGGTACTTATTTGAAAGCCCATGGCTTTAATACACAATAGACTGTGGATATATTGTTGCATTTCAAAGACAGTGATATATTTTGATACAAAAAGCAGAGTATCTAAGGGAGTTTAGGATGGAGGTAGGGGAGTACACAAAATCTATGTTTCATACAGTCTGGGAGATAAGGGAGAAGCAAATAATGCACATTAAAGCATGTCTTATTTGTCAAGTGGAATTAGAGAGGAGGAAATAACTCACTGCTTTGAGAACCCGATGACTCTTTTCCCAGAAAATGCACAAATTTTGTATGTAATTTCAGAGACCTTTTGGAGAATCTGCCTGGACTTTGTACTCTAAGATAAATGACCTAGATTCTATAGTATGTTATATCTGATTGAATTACCTACTTGTCTTTACTGCATTGCCATGCCATTTCTAGTAGAATTAGTTAAAGAAATAGAATTTTACCCTTCTTTTATGATACACATCATTATAATAAAATCTTTATATTAAGATTTCTAAAGCTAGGGACGCCTGGGTGGCTCAGTCGGTTAAGCGTCTGCCTTCGGCTGAGGTCATGATCCCAGGGTCCTGGGATCGAGTCCCACATCGGGCTGCTTGCTGAGCAAGGAGCCTGCTTCTCCCTCTGCCTGCCTCTGTCTCTCTCTCTCTCTGATAAATAAATAAAATCTTTAAAAAAAAAAGATTTCTAAAGCTAAAGCTGCATATTTACTAAAGCGTAATCACTACCAATTTTTGTCAGAATATTTGAAATTAAACATAAAATAATTCAGTTTTTCTTCCAATTTTAAGTCTGTTACCTTCCCCCTTTTTGTGAAAGAAACATTTCTACCTTCAAGAAATGAAACTTAACCACCTAGGTTATAAAGTAGAATAAAATGTAAGCAGTACTATTAGTCCCTACTTGTCTAGTAGATAAGCCTACCAGATTTTTGTCTTTGAAGATCTACTAAAGAGATGTTAAAGGCATATAAATTATGGTTGTGTCTGCTATTGAGTCACAACATTGCAGCTTTTAACATACAAGCTACACCTCTTCAGCTGTTCTTTCATGTTTTAGAAATTTACAACAACCAGAAGCGGAAGCAGAATTTTCAAGACTGGATGGCACTTCATATATAATCTTAAGATATACCTCTCTGATTTGTGGTAGCACCAGAATTTTATTCCAGATCACTAAGCTTCTAAGTCCAGTAATAAACTTTTGTCTAGAGCTGGCAAGTTATAACATGTAGAGTTTTTAAAAAATTCTTTCCCAGCATACTGTAGATACAGAGAATGTGATGAAAGCATGAGAAGATAAAAAGGGAAATGTAACTCATATCTTACAGAAGTATACTATATTGATCTGATCATTTTTGAATGTAAGTAAAAGACATTTTTTTCTTCTCAGTGACTAATACAATTCAATTTCCTCTTTCTTTAAAAAAAAACAAAACAAAACTCAACCTCAGTGCAAGAAGTTCCTCTAGAATCATCAAATAGTACTTTCCTTCTGATAAAGCAGAAGATTCAGTGTCAGCAGGAAAAGAAAGCATCTCTGCATAATTTAACTTATGGTAAAGTGCTTTTTGTTTTGATGAATGTATAGTTGAATGTTCTAGATAATTATTCTCCCTATGTAGGCATCCCTTTCAGAGAAAGACTGAGCAGAAGGGTGAAGCATTCCTAACCTGAACACTTCTTTTTAATATAAACAGTTTGATATCATTCTATTTCCATCTTTTAATTTCATATGATTCTTCTATAAATTCTTCTATAAATGTTTGGTCTTGTATTTTTTGCAGAGGCTCCATTTCTGAACCAAGAACATGAAAATGTTTCAGCTGCAGGATTCTCCAACAAGACATTACCTAGAGCTCAGTTGACTAAACAAATTCTTCACTCAAGGGAGAATACATTTGTAACCACGAAGTCTAAAAAGGACACCTTTGTTTTAGAAGGCGTTGATTCTGTTATTGAAAAATCCCAAAATACTGCTGTTGACACTCTCAATACTAACTGTGTTCCTGTTAAAAATGATGGTCAGTCAATGGTTTCTGATAGTAAGATGACAACAGAAAGGACTTCACAACAGGAAATTAATGAGAACACAATGCCCAGAGAGACTGATCTTCTGGGTTCCATGAATGATACATGTAAAATTGTGCTTGCAACTCCAAGATTTCATATAACAATACCTCGGAAATCAAAAAGAAATGCTTCAAATCATTCTCCTCCAAATACACTTCAAACTCTTACAGATGGAGTTAAAAATAATAAGGTAGGACAACTTAAGGCAAATTTACATTTATGTTTTTACCCTCTTGTTCTTTAAGAACTGAGCTCTTAAGCTGTCATTAACAGTAGCTTCATTTTTTTGTTTTATTATTTAGTGTAGAGGCATTGTGGCCTAGTGAAGAGAGCATTGGGTTGAAAGTAAGAGAATCCAAGTGTTAAGTCTTAACCTTGCTTTATTACTAGTTGTATAATCTTCAACAATTTACTTACTCCCTTTGGAGATGAACACTGCGTTCATTTCTGTTCTTAATTTTTTTTTTTTTTCTGATTCTTGGAGTACTATTAACAGCAATTAAAAGAGAAAGGGATTACACCTTCTGAAGACTTGAGAATTTTTCCTATTGTAAAATAATACAGAGTGATCAATAAAACACTTTAGGCTATCACACTATGTTACATTAGGATAAATTCTCTGAAGTGGAATGGAATACAAGTTCAAGGAGAAAGATAGAATGTAAAATTTCCAATTGTTAAAGGTTTGTCCATAAATTTTTAAAAGGATGATAGTGGTATTTAAATTCCATCTAAATTTGAGGGGTGCCTGGCTGCCTCAGTAAAGCATGCAACTCTTGATCTTAGGGTTGTAAGTTCAAGCCCCACGTTGGAAGTGTGATGTAACAGTTATAGTTTTGGTTTTGTTCGGTTTTTTTTTTAAAGATTTACTTTTAGAGAGTGCATGAGGGGTGGGGTGGTTTGCAGACAGAGAAGGAGAGGATCCTCAAGCCGACTCCTTCCTGAGTGTGGAGCCCAATGTGGAGCTCAATCCCAAGACCCCTAGATCATGACCTAAGCTGAAATCAAGAGTCAGACAACCAGATGAGCCACCCAGGCACCCCACAACAGTTACAGTTTTATATCTCAATGTATTCTTTGGAAATTGCATTATTTGCGAATAGTTAGACTTAACAATGAAAATTTTTAGATGTTGCTTTAAGAATGTGTGAGGTGAGTTGGGCAAAAAGGTTTGAAGACAACTGTAATGGGAGATCCCACAGTACGAATTCTGTCATTGCCACAGTGCTGTTTATCTTACTACAAAAAGATCAAGCCTCCCAAGACTCTTATCTATATACAGTTCTGTACATCCCCTAGTTCTGACCCAATCTCTCTCTCATCTCCAAACATTGCATTGTACCCTCTTGAACTCAAGGTGTATCATCAGCAAAATGTTAAATTCTCAATTTTCTGTGTACATTTCTTAACCTTGCCCTAACCAAAATATGGCTTCTTTTCTTAAATGGTGGCTCTTTTTTCTCCCATATCCCACAATGTTGAACCTAAAGAGGATATAATGTATCTCTTTTGTTTCTCATTATTATTTCAGGCCATTGTCCTTCTCTTTAATACAACCCCTCCCCCTCTCCTCAGCTTCTTTGAAATAAGTGCTATAAGACTTTATCACTCCCTGTTCCTTCTTGTAGTCCTATATAATACAACCTGCTAGTCAAGACCTTGCATTACTATTAAAGCATTTAACACCTGTTACTTTTTCTTCTGCTACTATTTCTGTCATCAATTCTGGTGACACTAACATCCATATAGATGATCCATCCAGCCTCCTTGAATTTTGATCTTTTTTTTTTTTTAAAGATTTTATATTTATTTATTTGACAGAGACATAAGGAGAGAGGGAACACAGGCAGGGGGAGTGGGAGAGGGAGAAGCAGGCTTCCTGCTGAGCAGGGAGCCCGATGTGGGACTCGATCCCAGGACCCTGGGATCATGACCTGAGCTGAAGGCAGATGCTTAATGACTGAGCCACCCAGGTGCCCCTGAATTCTTGATCTTAAATGACCTTTCCCTTACCATTACCCTCTACCCTAGTCATACTCATACCTTGTCTTTGCGAGTACATGTACCACATTCTCACTTTCAAGCATCCTGCTCTCACCAGCTCCTGCCTTTCCAGATCATTCTACCCCTAGCATCAGTACTCCACCTTACTAAGGCACCCTTTAGTCCATCAATGCTCTCCTGTCCTCATTTCCCTCTTTACCTTACAGATTCCATGGTCCCATCATTATAACATTCCCTTGATTTAAATCTCAGGTCTCTTGCTTTTCCCTTCTGTTCTCTCTCTCTCTTTTTTTTTAAAGATTTTATTTATTTATTTGAGAGAGAGAGAGAGAGCATGAGAGGGGAGAGGGTCAGAGGGAGAAGCAGACTCCCCGCTGAGCAGGGAGCCCGATGCGGGACTTGATCCTGGGACTCAGGGATCATGACCTGAGCCGAAGGCAGTCGCTTAACCAACTGAGCCACCCAGGCGCCCCTCCCTCTGTTCTCTTTTGACCAAGTTGTGGTCCTAGTTAAATTTCACTCATATACCTAAGAAGCAACAGGCAGGGGTACCTGGGTGGTGCAGTTGGCTGAGCATCCAACTCTGTTTCGGCTCAGGTCTTGATCTCAAGGTTGTGAGATTGAGCCCCATGTCGGGCTCTGTGCTCAGCACAGAGTCTGCCTAAGACTCTCCCTCTGCCTCTCCCCCCTCCTCTTTCTCTAAAATAAATCCTAAAAAAAAAGGCAACAGGTGGCTGGAACAAAATGCACAACCACACTAGTCTCATTTTAAATTTGAGAGCAAACCTTAAGTGGGCTCTCAGTATTGAACATCAGTCCTGCTACACTTCACTTGTTAATCCATTTGACTTTCCTAGAATAATATTTCGTGCTTTTTCTCTTAAAACTTCCAAATCTCCTCTCTCTTCCTCATTCTCAATTTATTGAAACTCATATTCCCATTATAAAATCCACCAATCTACTTGCTGCTCTCTCCACATATTCTGCTTCCCCTTCTCTTGTAATGGATGAACAATTTGTGCTCCCCTTTCAAGGCCAGTTCATTTCCTCCTACCACCTAAAGAACTTTGTCTCTCTAATTATATATACCCTCAGGTGTTTCCTGTCTTCTGGAAAATTCCCGTTAGCATTTAAATGTGCTGAAACGTGGCCTGCATTTAAAAAAAAGTGCAAAGAAAAAATCCACCTTCCTATTACTCCCTATCCTGTTCCATCTATCACCCCATTTTTTTTTTTGTTTTGTTTCCATTTACTGTGAAACACCTTGAAAGAGGTATATGTATTCACAGTTTTTGTTTCTTCTTATTCCCTCTTAAATATGTTCTACTTTGGACATTCATAAATCACTCCATGAAGATTGCCCTTTTCAGGTTCACCAGTGATCTCTGTATCACCAAACCCAATAATTATTATTTCTCATTATTCTGTTGCTCACAAGGGTTTAACACAGTGAATCAAAATATCCTTCTGAAAACATTGTATTGCTTTTTATTTTGAATTCCATGGTATCTTACTCTTGATTTTCTACTATCTCACTGGCCATTCTTCTCATTCCCCTTTGCTGCTTCCTCTCAAGACTGTATTATCCAGTGCTGTAGCTTTAAATTCCATTTATTCCATTTCTCTACAGGTAGTTCTCAAATATATATCTCCAGTCCAGAACATTCTCCTAAACCCCACACTCACATATTCAATTGTTTATAGGGCTTCTCCATTGATATCTAATAGGCATCTCAGATTTAGTATGTCCAAAACTAAACTCTTGATTTCTTCCCCCAAAACTTCTCTCTATTGTGTCCCATATTGGTACATAGTAATACCACTTCCCCAAATACTTAGATAAAAATTTTAGATTCACTTGAGACTCTTGTTTTCCTATCATACTCCACATCCAAACTGTGAGGAAATCCTGTTGGCTCTACTGTCCTGAATCTGGCCACTTCTCATTATTCAGCCACTACCTCTTAGTCCAGGACACCATAATCTCTTGGGTTACTACAATAGCCTAATGGTCTCCTTGCTCCCCCTGTTGCCTCTCTCTCCTTCATTCTGTTTTTCAAACAGAAGCCAGAATCATCATCATCATCAAAATCTTTTTTTTTTTAAGAGTCTATTTGTTTACCCTAGAGGAAAAGAAAGAGTGTGCACGAGCAGGGGGAGAGGGAGAGAGAGGCTTTAAGCAGACTCCTTGCTGAGCACATGGCCCTACACAGGGCTCGATCCCGTGACCCTGAGATCATGACCTGAGCTGAAATGAAGAGTCTTGACATTTAACCAACTGAGCCTCCCAGGTGCCCTGTTAGAATCTTTATATAGTCCAATTTCTACCCAGTAACCCCTTAAAATATTAAATCATGTCACTACTCTGCTCAAAATCCTCTATTAACTTTTTTTTTTAAAGATTTTATTTATTTATTTGAGAGAGAGAAAGAGAGCGTACATGAGAGGGGGGAGGGTCAGAGGGAAAAGCAGACTCCCTGCCAAGCAGGGAGCCCAATGCGGGACTCAATCCAGGGACTCCAGGATCATGACCTGAGCTGAAGGCAGTCACTTAACCAACTGAGCCACCCAGGCACCCATCTCTAGTAACTTTTTATCTCAAGAGAAAACCTTAAGCCTTTACCATAGTTTACAGGACTCTACATAATTCAGTCCTTGACATGCCTAACCTCATCTCTTACTCCCCTCTCTTGCTCTCTTGCTTATTCCTTTCGAGCTACTGTGGTCTCTGTGCTAACTACTTGGGGACTTTGTACCCGTTCCCTTTGCCTGGAAGAATCTATTCCCAGGTAACCCATATGTCTTATCCCTCACTTTATTCAGTTCTCTGTTCCAAGACCTTCTCTGTCATGTCTAAGTAAGCATGTCTTGTTCTTATTTTTGATAATAATCACTGCCAGACATTATTTGTCCATTTGTTTGGATATAACCACCACCACCCCACTTGCTTCTACACATCCACCCCCCAGCCCCCGTGAGTGCACATTAGCATACACACACATGAATGTTTGCTCTTAATAGGGCAGCCATTTTGTTTCTTGCCAAATCCCACTGCCTAAAACAGTGCCTGGCATATAGTAGAGGTCAGAAATATTTTGTTGAATGAATATGAATGAACATTTTGATATTTTATGTAAGCAGGTTGGTACAAGATTCTGGAGCCAGAATTCCCAGATTTGTAACCAATCTGTGCCCCTAACTAGCTGTGTGTGACCTGGGCAAGTTACTTAACTTGACTTTACACTTTCTTTATCTACAAAATGAATAAAATATTACCTGCCTCCTAGTGTTATGAGGATAACATGAGTCATTGAATCTAAGATGCTTGGAACACCGCCTAGTACTATTTTTTATTTTTAATGTCGTCTCCATCTGACTGTTCCTTGATCTGTCTTAGATAATTACAAGTGTGGAAGTATTAAAAATAAAAAAGGAATTTCATTGCCTGTTCATAATTGAGGAAAAATATAAAATAAAAAATAAACATAATTGAAGAGAAGTGCAATAACTAGGAGCACCTTCTATTTTAGCATCTTTTTCTGGCTCAGCATAAAACTACCACTGAAGAATTTGTCTTTACAAATTTATAATTTTTTGTATGTAAAGTAAATGGCTACTCAAATTAGTTATTTTATGACTTTTGCTGAATTTCTCATCAGAAATAGTTCAGTGTTAAGTTGTTAGTAGAAGCAATTTCTAACACAGACATTCACAGAAATTTTCCTCTACAATAAGATTTTGTCCTAAAATAAATTCTCTGAGCTGTTTAGATATCTGCTCTGGAATAGAATGCTGTTAAATACAGATTATTAGCAATCACCTTTGTAGTTAAAGAAAATTAAATGCGACTCCAAATCAACTTTGCAAAAAAAAAAATGCTATATTTTTTAGGGATAAGAATGATGGTGAAGTGTATACTACACAACTGACTCTCTTATCTAAGTTAGCTCTTTAGTCTTTAATGAATACCTTAGAATTTTCGGTGATTTTTTTTTTCTCCAGTGGTTGAGATATTTGATATTAAGAATATTTGATGTAGAACTGATTCTGGATTGGAGAAAAAAATTATGCAGTACAACCTCCATTCAATCTCCCTCTTTTCTGTTTTATTGTATACAAGAGTTTCTACCTTATTACTATTTAAAATAGAATGTGATTCTTATATAGATGAGCACTAAGTATATGAGTTTTTTTCTTTTAATTTGATGTAAATTGATTTTGTAATGTTTTTGCTACAAGTAACATAGGAAATATATACTTCATTTTATGCTGATTAGGTGATCCAGCTACAGGAATGGATGATTAAAATCATTAATAATAATACTGCTATATGTGTAGAAGGAAAATTGACGTAAGTATAACGTTTCCGTATTCTAATAAAATTTATAAGTGTATAAGAGCTAAAAGGAGATGCATCTTCTTATAAAACACTTTGTAACAAGGTTACAAACTAAAGCCAGAAAAGTAAAAGGACTGTGCAGAAGCTGGCCAAGTTGATTGTAACCAGATTTCTTGTTTTCACCTGTTAATTTCCTTTTAGAATAGTAAGAACTCAAATTTGTATACACAATGCTTTATTTTTTTCAGAGGTTCTAATAAGTGGACTGGTGTTCTCTGCTTAATTATATATGGGTAGTTAATATTTACTACATGCATTTCAGTCCAGATTCTCACATCTAAATTGGGACAACCAGATCTAAATTACTGATCCAGAAAAGGAATCAAAATTATTTAAAACTTTGCCATACAGCTACATATTAAGTAATCATTGGCACTCTCTGGTTCTCCCTAAAGCAAAAGCATTATCAGGTAAGTGGGCTTTGCCTAATTTTGCTACTCTATTAGCAACATTGTCTCTTTTTCAAAACCAATTTCTTAGGGGTTAAAAAAATTTGTAATAAAAGGTTGTAATAATATATCACTGTTCAGGGTACTCACCTAGAAGTTTATAAGTTGCTTATTTAAAATCTGTCTTGCCCATTCTATTTCTGCTTGTCTTGGGCCAATTTCCTTAGTATCAAAGAGGTGGTCTTTGTTGCCTTTGTTGGAATCCCACTGCTGCTGCCTTACTAGCTGTATAACATGGGCAAGTTATTATCCTTTTTCAGTCTCAGTTTCTGCACAATGGTAATAATTTTACCTATTCTTTGGGTTATTTTGAATATTAAAGTTAATATTTGTAAGACTTGAGAACAGTGCTTTTGGAGTGCTATTTATTTAACTTCTGTATCTTGCCTATTTTTTTTTGTGGGGGGGGACTTTTTTTTTTATGTTAATCACCATACATTACATCATTAGTTTTTGATGTAGTGTTCCATGATTCATTGTTTGAGTATAACACCCAGTGCTCCATTCAGTACGTGCCCTCTTTAATACCCATCACCAGGTGAACACATCCCCCCAACCCCTTCCCCTCTAGAACCCTCAGTTTGTTTCTCAGAGTCCATAGTCTCTCATGGTTTGTCTCCCCCTCCGATTTCGCCCCCTTCATTTTTCCCTTCCTGCTATCTTTTTTTTTTAACATATCATGTATTATTTGTTTCAGAGGTTATTTAAATGTTAGTTAAGTAAAATAAAACAAAAAAGCACAAGATCACTGTATTAAAATATGTATGAGTTAAACTCATTTGACTAAATGAAAGGAACTTAACTGTCATATTACACTTATAATTAGTGTGATTATTACTAGTTATATGATGAATTGGGAATGTTCAGTGTTTAATACATCTTTATATTCTTTCTATTTTATATTCCTAGCTTCTTTTAAGTAAATATGAAGAGTAGATTTATGGGTTAGTGATTTGATCTTGCAGTTTGTCTTTTTCCCAGTTGGAACCTCTTTTGGGTACTTTTCAAAGAGGAAGGAAAAATACTTGGATGGGTAGTGAGGGTAAAAAAAAAAACCCTGCAAGATTAGAGGAATCTAAACTATTTACCTGCATGAAAGCTAACACAGTATAGGCCCTGAGGAGGGGACAGGAAAACATTCTTCGGAAACTTGGCATCAGTTAAGATGAAGTTGCAAGCATTGTCTGCACCAGTTATTTAGAGAAGGCCCCTGCTTCCTTGCTAATGATAAATTTTATGTTAGTGATTTGGTTTGGCCACAGTACAGTTTCTTGGTACATACTCTGAGGATCACATTAGCCAGGCAGTTGAGTTCTGCTACAATGTTTGGCCCTCAGATGTTTTGTAATTAAATGAATAATACTGCTAATGTAGCTGGAGTGCGAATTTATTACTTTCTATTAAGAGTTTGTATACTTATATATGTACATTGTGATTACTGGTAAAATGTGAATACTTTGGCCTTTAATTTTCTCCTAGAGATATCCCTAACATATATTGGCACAGTAATGTCATTATAGAACGGATTAAGCACAACAAACTTAGGACTTTATCAGGAAATATTTATATATTAAAAGGGATGATAGACCGGATTTCCATGAAGGAAGCAGGTAATGACTGTCATTATTATAAATTACTTTAAATGAAGCAGTTAACCATATTTCTAAGTGATATCTATTTTTTGTTCTTAATTAGGTGTTTTAAAATTATGAATCAATCAAAACAAAAAAATTAAAACAGAATTGACCACATTATGTAAAACTGTTATATGTGTTGACTATTTTTCTCTGATTTAATCACCCTTATTGACAGTTTAAATAAGTCCAGTGATTTTTAAAAATTCAAGTGAGATGTTGTTTTGTGAGGAATTGCTTTATAAGGTTATAGGTTTATAAGGTTATTACTCTCTAGTTTGTTGAACCTGCCCAGCACAACCCCAGTCCTGTATTATTCTAATTTTCTGCCTATGCCTTGTGCACAGTAATGTGGCTGAAGAAGAATATACCTGATTATTTTACTTTAAGTTTGTGATTACCAGCAACAAGTTGTTGTCTCTTGGTACCACTTGGCATCCTACCGCATTTCCCTGTTGCATTCACTCTCCCATCCTCCTTGATAACTACTGCGCATTTTTACAAATTTTCAATACCTCCTTTTCTCCTCTCACAGGAGAGGTGCTTGGGGAGGGAGGGGAGCACTTGAGCAATAGAAACAATTAGAAGAGAACTTCACCATCACATCTACTAAGCTGCTTGCGTCTGTATCTGCTTTTGTTCTGAACTGTCCATGTTCCTGTGTGAGCCTATCCATTTGTACCCTACTTTCCATTTTCCCTCTTTCACTCAAGGATATCACTCCGGTAATTCTCCCTTATCCTGTCAAAACAGTTTTAAACCCTTTTAACCCCACTTATTTCAGCTACTGTTTACAGCAAAAACTGCTCAGAAGATTCTAATTCCTTGAATTCTTCCCCATTTTTAAAAAATTCTCTTTAGTCATACCTTAAATTGCAATTCTTTACCAAACAGTCCTTATTAGAGTTACCAGGGGCCCCCACATTGCTAAATCTAGTATATGCTTATTGCAGTTAGTCCTACTTACCTCCTTGAAATACTTCTTTATTTGCCTTCTGGAACACCGTATTCAGATTTTCATGCTGTTTTACTCTCTATTCCTTCTTAGTTTATTTGCTTATTTTGCTCTTTCTTCTTTGCCTCTAAGTAATGGGGTAGACTGTGTCTCTTTATATACACTCAGTGATGTGCTGATTTCTTTTAGACTTTAACTTTCATTTATATGGTGACAAACGCTGGATTTCTATCTCTTACCAAAAAAACTCCTCAAGCCACTCAATTCATTTTCCATCTGCCCATTTGACATCTCCACTAGGATGTCAGCAGGCATCTCAAATTTGATATGTCTAAAACCTGGTCTTCTCCCTGAAATCTGCTTAGGTCGATCCCCCCTCTTTCCTTATTTCCAGTGGCTAGCCAGGATCCTTGGAGGCATCTTGAATCTTCAGTCTCTCTCACACCCACACTTAGTGGGTCAGTACATCCTATCGGCATTATCTCCATAATTTATCGGGAAGCCAGGCCTCTGCTGGCCTCTGCGGTCCAGACCTCCCTTATCTTTCCTCTGAACCATTGCAGAATCCTAACTGGTCTCATTATTTCTTCACTTGTATTTCTATAGACTTCTCAAAATAGCAGCTAGTACAGTCCCGTTAAAGTAAGTCAAATCCTGTGGCTCCCTTGCTCAGGGTCTTTCTATAGCTTCCCATCTCACCCGAAGTAAAAGACTGGGTCCATAAAATGACTCCAGAGCCTTACCATCTTCCGTGTTCCCCTACTGCCTCTATTCCCTTCTGAGTAGTTTCCTAGTACCAGCTTCTTTCACTCCACTCCAACTATACTAATTTTTACATCAGGCCAGGCATACTCTTCTTACCTCACAGCCTTTTATTTCGTTCCCTCTGCTTCTAGTGTTTTAATCCCTTATTGCCACATGGCTCTCTCCCTCATGTCCTTCAAAGCTTTACTCAAATAATGCTATTTCAGTGAGAACCTCTCTGACTGTCCTTTTTAAAAATGCTGCCTGCACCCCTCTTCCTTCCCCAGCATAAATACACTAGTATCCCTCTGCCCATTGACTGCATAATTTTTCTCCATAGCATTGATGACCATCTAACAAACAAGATGTTTATTTATTGGTTTGCTTTCTCTTTCACACTAAAAGGCAAGTTCCATGAAGGCAGGAATTTTTGTTCTGTTAACTCCTGAATCCTTAATATCTGTGGCAGTGCTTGGCACAAAGTGAGCAATAAGTATATATTTTTTCAATGATCTAATGAATCAATGACATGTCTTTAAAATTCTCAGCTTTTAGATAATTTTTGTTTGTTTATTGCTAAATAGGATATCCAAACTGTCTCATAAGGAAGTTTATGTTTGGCTTTCCAGACAAATGGAAAGAGCATATTGATAATTTTCTGGAACAATTAAGGTAAAGTACTTCTTAACTTTTAAAAAAGTAACTTTATTAAGGTATAATTTACATTTGATAAAATGCTGCACCCATTTTACATATAAAATTTGAGGGGCTTTTATAAAAATATCTGTCCATGTAACCAATGTAAATTGGTTTTAATTTCTTTTTGGTGGGGTGGGGAATGCTAGTTTTGAAGTTCTCTCTGGTTTTGGATTTTTATTTAGTTATTTATTTTTAAGATTTTATTTTATTTATTCATGAGAGACAGAGAGCGAGAGAAGCAGAGGGAGAAGCAGGCTCCCAAGGAGCAGGGAGCCCGATGTGGGACTCGATCCCAGGACCCTGGGATCATGACCTGAGCTGAAGGCAGATGCTTAACCATCTGAGCCACCCAGGCGCCCTCTGGTTTTGGATTCTTAGAAAGCAGTAATACTTTACTAGAACTTCAGCAGTAATACTTTACTAGAACTTCTGTCATATGGAATAAATCTAAAAGGAAAATAACACTGTTGACATTTCAGGGAGCATCCTCATTCAGCCACCCCTTAAGAGGCATGTTGCTGTTAAACATGAGTGTAAAGTTCTTGATCTTTTTTCTTTCATTCATTTCTTCAGTAGTTATTATCAGTTGCTTAGCAGACACTGTGCTGGCACAGGGAAAGCAAAGAAAATTTGATTAATTCTTGCCATTAAAGGAACTCATAGAGGATACAGTGATATAAGTTAATCACAGTATAATTGTATAACTTATAATGCAGGGAGGGGGTGGTCTGGTAAAGAGCCAGATAGGAAGTGTTTTTATGGGCATACTGCCTCTATCAACTGTTCAACTCTGCCTTTGTAACGGAAGAGCAACCATAGACAGTACTTAAATGAATGAATGCGGCGGTGTTTCAGTAAAATTTATTTCCAAAAACAGGCAACTGGCAGCATTTGTCCTGTAATTTTCTTACAGTATTAGCTTAAGTAGAAAATAAAAGAGCATAGAGTAGTAAACACTTAAAAGGTTTTATTTGATTCTTTTGATTTAAGGTGTTGTCCTTCAGTTCTTTGTAGGGGAAGAGGTAGAAGTCATAAAGGCTTAAATAATGTAAGATTAAAGGTAATCTTTGCTGGGTGGGGGGAAGCTTTATCCGAGGGACTTTATTTGTATGTTTTGTTTTTGTTTTTTGAGAACAAATATTAGAGGAAAAATACTATACTTGTTTTTAGGGCTTGTGAAAAGAAAGAGGGAAAGGCCAGACAAAAACAGAAAACTGGAAGATTTGTCCCTGATATACGAAAATCATCAAAAAATAATGCAAGAGAAAACCAAACAGATGTCCTCCAAAGAGCCAGCACTACTTATGACGTTGATTGTTGTCATTTGGGTATGTTTGCTTTTTTTTTTTCTTGTGGTATGGTGGTAAATTCTTACATGAGCTCCACATTTATCTGTTTATATTATATTGAGTTTTTGACTTACACTGCCTTAAATTCTTATCTTTTATACTTGAAAAACTACAGTGCAGTCTGCTCATAGCATTCTGCTTACTTCTTTAAATATTACATTTTAGTTCATCAGAATCAAAAACACTAATAAACATGTCAATGAAAGATGATTGTTCTTTCAGTTTCCTAGACTTAAGTATTTAGGCTAACAACCTACCTTGGACCTATATTACAGATGCCTAAATTTTTATATTAAATTACATTTTTGTTAATAGACAAAACCAGTTTGCTTTCATGGAGGGAATGGCATGTTTTTTTGAATGACCATTGCTATAAAGGTAGCTGGCAGAACTGTTGTGTCAACTTTTTGCCAAAACTATAATCTGCCTCACATCCCACCCTACCTCCTGCTGGAAAAAAGTATGAACATTAACTTACTACTCTTTCTAGATGACAGTTTTGAAAGTGAATTCTTTAATGTGGAAAGGCAGCTTATCTTCTATATAATAATTTATTGATATCTCCATCTTTGTACACATAGAAGTGAAAAATGGTAAGCGCAGTAGGTTGCCAGGAGCCACAGAATTAAACGTGTGCCATGGTAATTGCCAAAATAAACCACCATTAAGTCTCCCAGATGACCAAGTAAATAATACTTTTCAAAATGGAGGAGGAAATGACTTATCTAATCAGGTAAGCTTTTACTGTACACTGTGATAATGTAGAGTAGTGGTGTGATGCTACTGAAAAGGTTCGGGACCAAATCAAAAATTATGAATTCTGTTAAATATCAGCCTTTTGTTCATCTTGACAGTGTCTTGATATTTATTTTCTCTGTGTCTTGTTGGAAAAGTGCAGTCAATAATAGAAAGTTTAGCTCTTAGAGTGAGGCTTAAATAAAGTGTGTGCGTGTGTGTGTGCGCGCGCACTTGACATATCACAGGTATTAAATCAATAAAGGAAATATCTAACATACTGGATATCCACCTGGTGCTTCCAAAAGCTTAAACTCTGGCAAATGTTTCTGAATGCCTCCATTAATTAAATTTGTAGAACTAAAAGTACCTAGATATTTATATGCTTGATACATACTGTGAAAATACTTGAGGTCATGTTTATAGGCAGTAGTTATTAAAATAAAAAGCTGGGGCACCTGGGTGGCTCAGATAGTTAAGCGTCTGCCTTCAGCTCAGGTCATGATCCCAGGGTCCTGGGATTGAGCCCCGCATCGGACTCCCTGCCCTGCGGGGAGTCTGCTTCTTCCCCTCCCTCTGCTTCTCCCCCTGCTCATGCTCTCTCTCTCTCTCTCTCTCTCTCTGTATCTCTGTGTCTCGAATGAATAAATAAAAAAATCTTTAAAAAAATAAAATAAAAAGCTGTCTTTTTGTTTTAAAGGAATTAATTGGAAAGAAAGAATGTGAAAACTTGTCTTCAAAGAAACTTGGAAATTGTGAAAGAACAAATGAAACGATAATTAAAAGTCAGAAGCAAGGTAATATATCTTTATAGGTTTTATATTAAGCAGACAGCTCTTACTTGAAATGTTTTTAATATAATAATAGTACATATTATATTAAATATATAATAAAATTATATTAAATATATAAGTGGTCTCATAAATTTCCAAATCTAAAATGGTAAACCACGTATTTCAATGTTTATAAATGTTGGGGGGGTTTTTTTTTAGAATACCTTTTTCTTTAATTGAAGCATATACAGTGTTATTAGTTTCAGGTGTACAATAGGGTTTTGTTTTTCTATATAACATAATTTGCATAATAAAATAATCTGTTACCTTACATACCATATTTAATTGTAGGTTTGCCTTCCTTAATCTAGATACTAAATAATTTTTATTTATTTATTTTTTAAACTTTTTTTTTCTTAAGTAAACTATACACCCAACATGGGGCTCAAACTGACAACCCCGAGATCAAGAGTCACATGCTGTACCAACTGAGCCAGCCAGGCACCCCTAATTTTTTAATAACAAAACTATACATTATTTTAAATATGCTTTTTGGAATGTTTAAGGTGATATATCTTTATTGGTTTACATTGAAAAGAAATGTTTAAAGACTGAATTTTTTTATGAAATTAATGCCATCATTTAGCTATGTGTGTCGATTTTCAATATGATTTCATTGAAATCCTGCATACCAGAATTTAAAGAGCCTTGTCTCTATACATTAGCAAGTTTAAAATTTCATATTGAGTTAAATCCATCAGCTTAGTAGCATTTTTATTTTATTTCTTTTTTTATTATGTTAATCACCATACATTACATCATTAGTTTTTGATGTAGTGATCCATGATTCATTGTTTGCGTATAACACCCAGTGCTCCATTCAGTACGTGCCCTCTTTAATACCCATCACCAGGCTAACCCATACCCCCTCCCCCCTCCCCTCTAGAACCCTCCGTTTGTTTCTCTCATGGTTCATCTCCCCCTCCCATTTCCCCCCTTCGTTTTTCCCTTCCTGCTATCTTTTTTTTTTTTTAACATATAATATATTATTTGTTTCAGAGGTACAGGTCTGTGATTCAACAGTCTTACACAATTCACAGCTCTCACCATAGCATATACCCTCCCCAGTGTTCATCACCCAGCCACCCCATCTCTCCCACCCCCCACCATTCCAGCAACCCTCAGTTTGTTTAAGTGAAAGGCGGTGAAAGTGAAGAACATTTATTAAGTGTTTAAAGAAGTAGAGAGGAAAAGCAATACTATTTAGACTATCAGGATCATGCAACTTAGGTTAAAGTATCCAGAATAGGATGAATTTTTATTCAGATTAATAAAATGAAGAAAAATATTCAGAATAAAAGTATTTTGTTTAAAATTAGAAAGCTCAAAATTTTCAAATTGCCAGTTGAACATTTGAATCAGATTTATGTGAGGAATTAAAAGAAAACACTTCCCTCAGGAAGACAGATGATTCCATTGAGAAATCTTGTAGAAATTTTCTGGATTACTTTTGATTAGTAACACTTCTCCGTGAATTATAATTTAGTGGCTTCTTTTCTCTCCAGCATCCAACTTTACTCATCAGTCTTTCATTTTATCATTCTTCTTGTAAAATGGTACATAATATGTGTAGGTTGTTGCAGTATTTCACTATGATGATTGGTGTGATGATTTATAATTTGTATATATTATTTATAATTGCAATTGGATAATTTATAATTAGAAGCTAAGTTAGTTTGGCTTCTGGTTTCTTAAGTTGCAAATTGGAGAAGTTCTCTCATTTTAATTTTCTTTCTTTAGTGACACAGTATAATAAAGATTCCCAAGTTCTGGTTTGATTGTTATCCCATGATGCTTCATGGAGTTTGGGCAACTCAGCAAAACTGTGTTTCCATTGCCACCATTAGGGATGATAATGGGGCCACACAATAGAGTTCCTTGTTCCCCTAACTAGGATAGCTTGCATTTCATGTAAGGAATTACATACCTAGTAAGGTTTTAGCAACCCTAGTGGTTTTCTTATGTCACCTAAATATTTTATCTCCAAAGAGTTGATTTAACAAATATTTATTTATCATTTACTGCATATTTGAAAGGCTCTGTACTAACTCCAACAACAAAAACAAAAAAATTCAAAAATGAAGACAAAATTCTTACTATTAAGGATTTTTTTGCAGTCTAGTTCAAAGATAAGACAAGTTTGAGTTTATAATGCAGGGCACGTTGTCAAACATGGTATTATTTAAAAGTAATGGGCGCCTGGGTGGCTCAGTCGTTATGCGTCTGCCTTTGGCTCAGGTCATGATCCCAGGGTTCTGGGATTGAGCCTCGCATCGGGCTCCCTGCTCCGCGGGAAGCCTGCTTCTCCCTCTCCCACGCCCCCTGCTTGTGTTCCCTCTCTGGCTGTCTCTCTGTCAAATAAATAAATAAAATCTTTAAAAAAAAAATAAAAATAAAAGTAATCTGGAAATTTCAAGGAGAACTTCCAGTCAGTTGAGGGAATCAGAACAAAGTGTGTGGATGAGGCAGATTAGAGAATAGAATTAAAGCAAGTAGTGAAGGGCACCTGGGTGGCTCAGTCGTTAAGCATCTGCCTTTGGCTCCGGTCATGATCCCAGGGTCCTGGGATCAAGCCCCGCATTGGGCTCCCAGCTCTGGTATATGTGCTGCCGAAACGAGCACTGGGCTTCTAGCTCTGGGAACCTGCTTCTCCTACTCCCCCTGCTTGTGTTCCCTCTCTGGCTGTCTCTCTCTCTCTGTCAAATAAATAAAATCTTTAAAAATAAATAAATAAAGCAAGTAGTGATTTGGTTTGTGAGTGAAGAAAACTTTCCAAGTAGAATGATATTAGTGAAAGTTGAGAATCAAGAAAATTGGGAAAAATAGTGGTATACTAGGCATAGAATATGGTTCAGATTGAGTACAGTGAGATTAGAACTACATTGAAGGCCAGACAGAGGACTTTTATCTGTACACTAAGTAGACTGTAAGAAGTCATGGACCGGTTGATATAAAAAATATGTTTACAATTGAAGGGGCAGTAATCTGAACAGACTGGTACTTCAGGAAGAGTAATAGTGACAGTAATGTATAGAGTGGAGTCTATGGGGAAAAAATATATTTTAGAAAAAAATTTTGTGCTTTATTGTGTTTGTAGCTAATTTGAGATTTTGATGTTTGGTTTTGTCTTATGAAATTAAAGAGAGAACTGAAGAATCGAATGTATCCATTGACATTCTAACCTCAAGACAACTGTTTTTCTCAGATGAAGAAAGAAAACGTCTGGCTCCTAATCAGAAGGAAGCTTATATTTTAGTGACACCACTTAAGTCTAAAAAAGTGATAGAACAAAAATGCATGAAGTATAATCTGTCCTGTGACACCATTAAAGCAGTAACAGATTTTGCAGTGCCAAAGCATCAAAAAGAAAGTAAATCAGACTTAAATGGAACTGCACATATGATCAGTAAGCCCACAAAGACCTTCCAAAATGCATTTGAGTATAGTGTGGATCATAAAAATAAAAACAAGGAAGATTGCAGTCAATGTGATTTACTCACAGTCAACCAGAAAATCAAAATATCTAGTCCTAAAAAGGACCAAACGGTCACCTCTGACTTTAAGAAAAATACAAGGTTGTTTCCAAAATTGAAGAAAATCAAAAACGCATCTATGTCATTTTATGAGCATCAGTCCTCATCAGATTTGTCTAGTGAAGAGAGCGAAACAGAAAAAGGAATTGGAAAGAAAGCTGAAATTGCTAAGAAAACCAGAGCAAGGAATACCAAAGAAATAGTGGTTCACCCGAGGAAAAGCACAAGAACCACCACAAGGAAAATCCCAGTGATTTCTGAATCTGAAACTGAAGAAAGTGAAAGTGAATTTTATATCAAACAAAAGAAAGCTAGATATTCTGCTAAAGAAAATCTTCAGAAATCTTGTATTAGGAATGAGTCTCCAATTATTGAGGCGATGGGATCTAATGAGACAAATAGGCATTCCTTTGAAAATTTTCCTGGTACAATTCAGGATGAAGAATGGAATGAGAAGGAATTACAGAAACTTCATTGGTAAGTCGTTATATTTGACTCTGAAATATCTAGAGTGGCCACAAAACAGTTGAAGACCTAAAAATTCCAATAAAGAGCTGATATAGTGACCTCTAATCATTAATATGGAAGATATCCAAAAACACGTGGAGAGAAATTTATACAAAGAATGGAGGGAGAATACAGATAACTTCCAACTAGGTACTAGGTACTAACTAGATAACTTTCTACTAGGTACTACAGCTTGCATATAAGCAAAAGAAAAGTTAATCTTCCTTTCCTTCCCATTTAATCTGTCAAGACAGCTACCCTCCCCCTCAAGAAAGGGGTATCTATATGACGGGGTGGATGTGTTATTTAATTTGATTGTGGTTGTCATTTCACACTGAACATGTATATCAAGTGATCCCATGTGCACTTTATACAATTTTGACAATTATACCTCAATTAAGGTAGGGAAAAATATTTTAACAGAGAAATGCTCCTGTCTCAGATCATCATATTTTAAGAAATATTTTATAGTTACATTTACTATTACAAAACCTTAAAGCTGAATTCAGACCTGCAGATTATTTAATATGGTCTTTTCCCCTGCATTTGCAGAGTAGAAATAGCCTCAAAAATTAGGTGACCCATCCAAGGTTTCATGGTCAGTGCCGCTAATAAACCAAGTCTGACAAGAACTGGGTTTAGCTGCATAGACTTGACAAGCAGTTTGAGTAGTGCAGTAGCATTGGAAGCTAGAGCGTACTTGAGCAGTGGGGAGTGAATGAGAGAGTGAAGACAACCTAGGTTGATAACACAAGAAATTGGCAGTGATAGAGAACAAAAAAATGGATAGGGAATAGAAGAGTGTGAAGATAAGGGAAAATGTATGTTTGGTTGCTTATTTGTAAGAGGACTCAGCCAGAGTATGGTGGTGTGCTGATGGGAATGATCTAATAGAAATAAAGGAAGATGTGATTGATAAGAGAATATAGAAACATACCACAATCAGTGAGTCATTTGCTTGAGTGCTCCCTAACCTTAATAACATTTAGAATTGATTTTCAGATCTACCTTGAAACACTTGAAATCGCTGTGCCACTGTGTTTCTTCTCATTCATTTTCCTAAATGTTCCTTCTCTGTCTTATTTTCAGGCAGAGAATTTTCCTTCTCCAAAGTTCTTGGTTTGGCTGATTTCTTGCTGTGATAATGTAGTCTTCAGTGATCTTTTCCTTCCATAGTTCTAACTTTACTCTTTGAACAGGGGTTCCCAGCTCTGTATCCCTAGTCCTGAGTTCTCGTATTTAGATATGTATTTCCCGTGGCTCAGTCGGTTACACGTCTGCTTTTGGTTCAGGTCATGATTCCGGGGTCCTGCTTCTCTCCCTCTGCCCCTCCCCCTACTCATGTTCTCTTTCTCTCTCTCATAAATAAAACCTTTAAAAAAAGATTTGTATTTCCTTTTGCCTATTGGGCATCTTTCCATAAATCTCACTTGCAAGAGATTCTAACTTAATATGTCAAAAACTAAACTTATTTTCCCCTGCCAGTCTACTTGGCCTGACATTCCTGATTCTGAAAATGTAATACTTCCAGTCAACTAGGGTTAAACTTTATCATTATTGATTTTTGTTTTTAAATCAAAGTAGTTCTCAAGGAACTATGGATTTTTCCGTAGGATCACTCCATCTGCACCCTTTCTCTTCACACCACTCTTTTTCAGACTTCTAATGCCTGCCTGAACTATGGAAGTAGCCTTGTATTTACTTTGTTTGCATATGTGTAATCTGTTTTATGTATCTCCAGATTAATTTTAATGTGTAATTGTGCTTCTAACATCAGAAACCTTCCCTGCATTCTTACCAATCTTCAAATTATATAGAGATCCTTCTGCCTTGCATTGACAGCATACAATACTTTTACTTTATCTTTTCCAGCTGTATCTCCCATCATTTTGTTATAGTAAAGGTTTTCAACCTTTACTGTATATCCATATCATCTACGATTATTTTAATGCCTGAAATTAAGATTCTAGTTCCCAATAAGACAAGGAAAGCAAATTCTAGTCTTTTTTTCTGTGCAGCTATGAACAGAATACATGGAACAGCTGTTTGTTGACTCAGGAAATGTAAATAGTAGGGGTGCCTGGGTGGCTCAGTTGTTAAGCGTCTGCCTTTGGCTCAGGTCATGATCCCAGGGTCCTGGGATCGAGTCCCGCATCGCGCTCCCTGCTCAGCCGGGAGCCTGCTTCTCCCTCTCCCACTCCCCCTGCTTGTGTTCCCTCTTGCTGTGTCTCTTTTGGTCAAAATAAATAAATAAAATCTTTAAAAAAAAAAAAAAAAGGAAGGTAAATAGTGGCAGGCGGATTGGGAAAGACCAGAATTTTAAGTGAAATGAAGTGGGGGCATATTTCTAGTTTTCCCTCTGGTGTTCCTTAACCTAGATTAAGGCCACTTAAAACTTAGAAGTGGGCACTGAGGCATGACTAAGAGTTCAAAGAAAAGCCCTCCACTTCTGGCTTGGGGAGAAGGAAAGGAGACGATTAACACTCAGAAACAGTAGAAGTCCCTCAATTTTCTTTCACGTCACAGTCTCCATGTAATCCTGCAAGGGTGAAAATCACAGCAGCATGTGGAGCCCACATGTACCTAAAACTCTGAAAGTAGGAAACCTTCTTCCAATTACATATAGGTCTCAAAAGGGTAGGGCAACTGGAGTGCTTGCATGTCTCAGTTTAAGTGTCTGCCTTCAGCTTAGGTCATGGTCTCAGGGTCCTGGGATCTAGCCCTGTGTCAGGCTCCCACTCAGTGAGGAGTCTGCTTCTCCCTGTCACTCTGCCCCTTCTTCCCACCCCAGCCCCATGCTCTATCTCTCTCAAATAAGTAAAATCTTTAAAAAAAAAAAAAAAAAGGGCAACCTGTGTTTGTGTTGCATTTTTCTTTTTCTGTCCTTTGTGCTTGGCACTGCAGAAAGATACAGCTGTATGAAGTGTACTGCAGAGCTGGGTAACTAAAACCCTAGGTTTCTTCCAGAGAACCCAAAACAGGAACCCTGGGGAACTAAAAATTGCAAAGGGAGGAGGAGCTAGGGAAAGCAACCCTATATAAAGTTGTTGATAAACTTTTGGGCTCACCCCTGAGTTGCACATGTGAGGATTTGATCCTAAATAGCATACCCAAGACTGACAACTGAACTAAGAGGTAGACTGCCACCCAGTTTCTAAGCCAGCCAGCCACTCAGTGTCCCCCACACAGGATTATTTTAATAGCACTGCAAAGCTTTAAAAATAGGACATACTAAAATTACAACCACGAAAGACTGATTGGAATTAATAGCTCAGGTTACAACCAGATTGACTGCCTGCTAAAACAAAAACATAAGCATTCTCCATAGATAAACATGACCAAGAGTTTTATAGTATTTCAAAATGCCTAGGAAATAGTCCAGAATTATTCAGTATATGAAGAAAGAGGAAAATTTTCAACTCAAGAAAAAAAATGCTAATGCTGAGATGATACAGCTGTTGTAATTATCTGACAAGACTGTGAAGCAGGTATATTAAAATGCTCCAGGAGCCTTTCCGAAGAGCTGACAAGGTGGCCGAAGTGGAGCAGAAGAAGCGCACTTTCTGCAAGTTCAGCTACTGCGGCACGGACCTGGACCAGCTGCTGGACAGTCCAGGAGCCCCTGATGCAGCGGTACAGCGCCCAGCAGCAGCGGACGCTGAACCGTGGTTTTTAGAGGAAGCCACACTCACTGCTGGAGCGCCTGCGGAAGGCCAAGAAGGAAGCTCCCCCCATGGCCTAGCACAAGGTGGTTAAGGAGCACCTGCGGGACATGATCATAATGCCCAAGAGGGTGGGCAGCCTGGTGATACCTACAAGGGCAAGACCTTTAACCAGATGGAAATCAAGCCCGAGATGATTGGACGCACCTGGGCCAGTTCTTCACCACCTACAGGATGGTGAAGCACTGCAGGCCGAGCATCCCGGCCACCCACTCCTCCCACTTCATCCCTCTCAAGTAGCTTATTCGGCCAATAAAGGCAGACTTTTAGTCAAAAATTTATTTATCTATTTATTTATTTAGATTTTATTTATTTGACAGAAAGATAGCGAGAGAGGGAACACAAGCAGGGGGAGTGGGAGAGGGAGAAGCAGACTCTCCGCAGAGCAGGGAGCCCGATGCGGGGCTTGATCCCAGGACCCTGGGGTCATGACGGGAGCCGAAGGCAGACACTTAATGACTGATCCACCGAGGCGCCCCTTAGTCAAAAATTTAAAACTCCAGGAACTAAAAGCAAACATTCTTGAAAAGAACAGAAATTTAGAAAATCTCAGAAGACAAAAAGAAGGATCAAATGAAAATTTTAGAACTGGGAAATAGAATAATCAAAAAACTTACTAGATAGGCTCAATAACAGAATGGAAATGAGAAAGGAAGGAGGCAGTCAATATCAGAAATGAAGGAATAACAAGAGAAATGGTAACTGTCTGGATAAATACAACAGACTGTTTTCTTGAGTTCTTTAAAGTGTTTAATGGTTCATAGCAAATGTTACATTTTAAGTTGGAGTTTTGAGTATATGTAAATTTAATACATAAAACAACTACAAGATAAAGAGGAAGGATGAAGGGACTTATGATGGTAAATTTTCTTTTCTACTTGAAGCAGTAAAATATTGATTCTAAGTAGACTATTAAGTACTGTAATAATTCCTAGAGCAACTACTAAGAAACTAGACAGAGGTATTTTCAAATATATAATAGATAAAATACTAAAATTTAACCCAAAAGAAGAAAGAAAAGGAGAAATAGAGAAATAGAAAACAGAACAAAGCAGAAAGCAAATAAAATGGCCTAAATCCAAACGTAATTACATTATGTTAGTGGTCTGAATGTACCATTTAGGACAGAGTGTCAGAATGAATTTAAAAACGTCCCCGCTATAGTGCCATGTAAGAGAACATCAAATGTGAATAGGTAAGTTATAAGTAGAAGGGTAGAAAAATACCATGGAAACTCATAACTGAAGTGGGTGTACTAAAACCTGTCAAAGATTTTAGTACCAAGAAAATTATCAAGGATAAAAGAAATGTCAGTTCACCAGGAAGACAACAATCTTAGATGTATATACACCTAACAAAAAAACCCCTCAAAATACATGAATCAAAATCAGAGAACTAAAAGGAAATGACTGAACTGAAAAGCTAGGTAAAACCACATTTGGAAACTTCAATGCTTTTCTCTTGTAATTGATTGACTAGTAGACAGAAAATTAGCAAGGCTGTAGAAGAACTGAACAACACCATCAACCAACTATCTAATCAACATTTGTAGAACAGTCCACCCAACAATAGGGGAAAAAATACATTCTTTTCCTAGGGTAGGTGGATCATTCACCAGATAGAATGTTGACTAGGTCATAAAAACAACAAATTTAAAATAACAAGTCATGCATAGGGCGTTTGTTCTTGCATCATAGTTGAATTAAACCACAAATCAATAAAAGAAAGCTAACAGGAACATTTCCAAGCAGTCGAAAGTTAAATAACACACTTGTGAATAATCCATGGGTCAAAGAGGAAGAAGTCTTGGGAAAAAAGATACTGAACTGAACAGAAATGAAAATATGTCAAAATTTGTGGTGTGAGCACAGAAGTTCACAAACAGCTTTATGGGGTGGTTTTATAGAGCTCATCTCTGTTGATTTCTGTGGAACTTTCTACATAAATCATGGTATACTGTTAGAATAAATGGACTACTGAGTAATGAAAAGTAAGAACTATTGATATATGTAACAACCTGAATGAATTTCAAAGGCAGTATGCTGAGTGAAAAAAAAAAGCCAGTTCAAAAGGTTACATACTGTATAATTCCATTTCCAGAATTCCATTCTGCAAAGAAAAAACTAAGAAAACAGATCAATGATTGCCAGTGGTTGTAGTGATGGACAACAAAGAGGAAGCACTAGGAATTTTTTCAGTGTAATGGAACTGTTATGTATCCTAATTGTGATCATGGTTATACAAATCTTTATATTCATTAAGATTCATAGAACCATATCCAAAAAGACAATTTTGCTAGTATGATACCTTAAAAAAAATGTTAAGGTGCCCAGACTGCATACTATTAAAATATTTAGATATGACAGGCTTGGGTTTGGGCTCTGCTTTTCTCGTTTTTCTCAAAGCTCTAACCTGCAGCCATGCCTTTGAAATTTACCATACTACAAATATGGACTACTTTCTATTCCCTGATCTCATGTCCTGTCTCCTCATCTTCATTTCTTTGCCAGTACTGTTGGCTAATTTTCACCTGTTATATTTTATCCGTCCTTCATATTTTATTTCACATGTCAGTCACTCCTTCCTATAATCCTTCCTTGTCATCACCTATTCCTGCTACCCCACTTAACTAGATATAATGCTTTCTTAATTAGATATAATACTTAATGCTTCTTGGAACATAAAGCAAATCCAATCCTGACTGCATAGCAGAATGATCACCTGAGGAGCTTTTGAAAAATTCAAAGTGTTGCCACTGCAAAAGTACTAAATTGAAATCTTCAGGGGTAGAGTCTGTGAATCTATTTGCTTGTTTTAATAACTTATTTGCTTGCTTGTACATTTGATGTAAGCTCCTCAAGTGATTCTTAGTTGCAGCCCACTGTTATGTACTCCTCATCATGCTTATAGCCTAGTTAGCAAATAATCACTCTAAGAGGTTTATGAAAATATAACAGGGAAACCTGACTTAGGTTAAGCAGATACTTGAACTAAGATCTGAAGGACAAATAAAAATTATTTAAGCCAAATTTTCATAAGTTCATTTTGAATGAAACAGGAAGAAAGCATATTTAGAAATAGAGAAGGCCAAAATAACCAGAGTACAGAAAATGAGGGCAGAACAGTATAGGATGAGATTAGAGAGACAAGAACAATGTAAAAGTCATATTAAATACTTTGGTTTTTATGCTAGTGAGTTATAAAAGCAAATTGTATTTTTCTCCCTCTGTCACCTATAAATGCAAGTTTTTAGTAGGATTGGAGTGACTTAATTTGCTTTTTAAAATTATCTGGGATAAAGTAGAGATGTGTTAATTACAGACTAATTTCTTATTAAATGCATTAAGTATTTTTATTATGAAAGATATCCTTCTGGCAGTTCTCTACTTGCAAATTAACGATGTACACAAATAGGGAAGCTTAAGCCTCCAAATCCTTTTAGCTCTCCACTTTAGGACACCTGTGGAATGATTGATTATGCAAAAAAGTAGAGACTCATTAGTGTTTAATGCCTGTAAGTATTTGTCTTCCTTTTATGAATGGAGTGAGTGGTATTCTATAGTCAACTCCTACCTGTTCATAAGAGCTGATTCATACAGATTTACAATTAGATAAATTTATTAAGTAATACCCTAAACTCATCATTTCCTGATTATTTTACTACATTTTATTATTATTATCTAGCCTTAAGGTTCTTTACATCAATTGTATCTGTATGGTGGAAATTCTGTGTAATTGTGTCCTATCACACATTTCTTACTCCACATTCAGGGACATCACGTTGGTAGCTTGAAATCAGCCACGACAGAGGTATTTACAATATGGAAATTGGCAAACACTACAAATAAGGGCTTGTTAACCCCAGAGAGCTGGTTTTTAAAATTTACTGGCATAATGTTGCATAGGTTAATTGGTGAGTTACGTAGATCTTTTCTGACTGAACTGTCAGCTTAACCACAATATGTAAAATCTGTTTGAGGGAGAGAAGCAGAAATATGTGTACCAGTTTCTAAATATTTACAAATAAACTTTCAGAATATAACTCGTTTATTAACTTGGGTGACTACCTTATAGTGAGTAACAGTTTTTTCCTCTTTCAATTTTCATTTCCCTCAATTATCATATGTAAAATATTGCATTCTGTAAATTTTGATAGAATGAGAGCAAGAATAATACTTTTTAATAAGAATTTTAACTAAGAGCTCATTTTCCAATATAGTTAGCACTGGTAAGATTTGAGCAACAGTGTTGAAATGTTAGTCATGCTAGAGTCCCCCAGAAGATCAAATCACTGATAGTTGGACTTAGGAAAAAGATGTTGAAAGACCTGAGATGAATTTCAGGTTTCATAGAATACAACAAAATAGAAGATACCTACCAGATATGTAAAATTACATCTTCATATTTTAAGCACTCAAGTAAGTTACTGTGAATGGAAGGAATAGTATCTTCTTCCCAGTTATCTAGAATGATTTTGGTTAAAATTCCTTTAGCTCAATAAATCTCATTGATTTAGTGGTATGCATTCAGGAGGTTGTTTTTATTGATTTGAATTTCTTGTTCTTTAACTGGTTTTGGTCCTCCATAGTGCTTTTGCATCTCTTCCAAAGCACAAACCTGGTTTCTGGTCAGATGTAGCTATGGCTGTAGGTTCTCGATCTGCTGAAGAATGCCAGAGGAAATACACGGAAGATCCCAGAGAAAAAGGATCTCAGAAACCTGTCACTAAGAAAAAAACAGTCAATCCCAAAGGCCAAAATGGTAACCTTTGTAAATTGTTTTTGCCTAGTTCTCAATATTGATTTCTAATCACTCACTAGATATATTTATCCATGTATCATTGTCTTATAGATGTTTTCTCCAAATTTTCAAGCTAGAAAGAATTCTGAAGATCATCTGTTTAATTTTTTAGTCTTATCTAGATAGTTAATTCCATCAATAGTAGCCTTAGCAGCCTTGTGCTTTGAATTTGTTCTAGGAAATTTGCAGTTAGATCTAAAGGTTTCAGTATCTGGATTATTCTAAGAGTCTAATTTAATTTGAGGCCACTTGGGTAGAAATTCATAATAAAATTCAGAATAAGTTTAGTTTTCATATTCCCCAGGAATACACATGCCTGCTCAGGGTTTATGACAGAGCTTATACTAACCTTTGGGACTACCCTGTCCCTGTCCTAATTCGTTTATATTTTTACAAAATCAATAAATTAGGCATTCAGCAAGGGGAATGTACGAGGTAACCTTTCTCCTACTGGGTAAAGACCTTTTCTGCCTCACCCTGGCTATCTTATGTAGTTTCTTCATGAGTATCTTGTGGGCTAATTATATTGCATAGATCCCAGTACAGAAAGAATCTTTTGTTATATAGGAGACTTACTAATAGAGGATGAGTTTACTTAATATAAATATATAATTTAGATTTTACAAAGTCTGTTAACTTTAGAGCAGTTACTATAAATGACCAAATCCTTATGAAATGTTTTGCTGACTCCTAAGGCAAGATAGGTGATGCTGATAAGAAGCAAATTATTAAGATAACGGCCAAAGTGGGAACTCTTAAAAGGAAGCAGCAAATGAGGGATTTTCTGGAACAGTTGCCAAAAGATGATCATGATGATTTTTTCAGTACAACACCTTTGCAGAATCAAAGAATACTGGTAAGAGTCTTAAGTGCATGAAATCATTGCTTTCTTTATATTGACTTTTACATCTTTCATTTTTACGTATTGTTAGTGTTCATCCGTAATATTTAGGCCAAGGATTGATAGTTCCACAGACATGACCCAAAGTATAGTATAGGAAGCAGTCTGCCAGTATGTGCTTTTCTCATCAGTGTCCAGAGTCTACCCGTCAGTGAGTTCCAAAGGTAATGGGTGTAAAGCCAAATTGAAAACCCAGAAATGTTTAAATAGGCTAAATGTATATATTTAAAATTTCGTATGCAATGAGGGAAACTTACAAAGTTATTACCTACTGTATAGTAAATTCAGTGGAGGGATTTAATGGCAGCACAAAGTTGACATTTGAATGTATAAAAGAATTTTTGTAGTATGAAAAATCATATAACTAAAAACTTCAGTGATTGGGAAAAAATATTTACAACAAACAAAGCCAATGTTTATAATATGAAGAAGTAATTCAGATGTTACTAGAATTAATAAAATTTGTCAAGGAGTGCCTGGGTGGCTTAGTCAGTTAAGCATCTGACTTTGGCTCAGGTCATGATCCCAGGGTCCTGGGATCGAGCCCCGTGTCAGGCTCCCTGCTCAGTGAGGCGTCTGCTTCTCCCTCTCCCTCTGCCCCTTCCCCCGCTCATGCTCATTGGCTCTCTCTCAAATAAATAAAATCTTTAAAAAAAATTGTCAAGATTGCAGGGAAAAAGTGGGCAAGAAAAAAATTCAGAAGACTCAGTGAATACTTGGGGAGGTGGTTATATTAGCTGACAATCAAAGGAAAACTAAGTAAACCATATGTATATATTCTAAGTTACAGAATCTTTTGTAAAAATAAGTGAAAATATCCACTAACAAAAGCAGTGGAGATACTGATGTAGCCATACATGAGTGGATGTAAAATGAATCATACATTTTGGAAAGCATCATGGCCATGTTCAAGATCCATTAGATTAATTGTATTCATTGGAATTTATCCTAAGAAATTCAAAAGAAGCCAAAAATCTTTTTTTTTTTTTTTAAGATTTTATTTGAGAGAGCGAGAGCACAGAGGGAGCGTGAGAGGGAGAGCCAGACTCCACACTGAGCAGAGAGCCCAATGCAGGGCTCCATCCCAGGACCCTGAGATCATGACCTAAGCCGAAGGCAGACGCTCAATTGACTAAGCCACCCAGGTGCCCGAAGCCAAAAATCTTGACAGAGCTATTCATTGCAGGTTTATCTTTACAGCAGCAAACTGGAAGCAATGTATATATCCAATAAGGATGTTCTTCATAAACAGTCAAATACAATATAAATATTAATTGCAAACTTCAGACTATTTCTAGAATATAAATGTATATTAAGATTAATGCAAAAATGGATAGATACAACTGATAGAAGTGTAAAAATTCAGAGTTGTTTTAGTGAGCTAAACTTCGGGGGTAATTTTTTTATTTACTTCTTTCTTAATATTGATACATCATCTCCAATATTAAAAGGCTACACAGTGCTTTAAGAATTTAGTAACATCATTATCTGGGGTCTTTCAGCCTATGTAATTATTTATTGCATGAGATAATAAAGGGAGGTATTTTAAGGACCATCTGAGGCTCTTACCATGTTCCCTGCATAACAACCATGGTCCTTTAGGGGTTATATCCTTTATATAATTCTGCCATCACTTCAGGTTTCTGTAAGGTTTTAATGTAAAGGAAGGTAAAATCTTAATGAAGGATTGAACTGTTTATTGGAAATGTATATACAGAAAAGTTTAGTATTGCTTGAGTTCCTATTAAGTGCCAAGCATAATAATCAATGAATGAGTTCTGTTTTGTTCTGTTTACAGAGGTAAGCAAACCATGACCCATGGGTCACATCTGGCAGGCCACATTTTTTAGAAACAAAATTTTATTGGAACACAGACATGTTCATTGTTTATTAGCTATGTCTGCTTTCATGCTACAACAGCAGAGTTGATTGAATATTTGGGACAGAGACTGTATGGACCACAAGGCCTAAAATAAATACTATCTGACACTTTATAGAAAACATTTGGTGACCCCTGGTCTTTTCACAACTTTTAGAAATAGGCGTCATTGTCTCTGTTTAACACAATAGAACCAAAATTTTTTAAAGGCCAAGGCTCTGTTCTGTAACCACTAATATGTTTAGTTATCTCAGCTGGAAAATTATAAGGAGGAAAACAACTTATTAGCCTACCCAAAAACATTTAGTGATAATGAGAAATTCCATTTTTAGGGTTGTCTGCTGGCTGGTAATAAATATTTGTTTTCTAGTTGCCAAGTCTCCAGGACAGTGCAGAAGAGGATGATATTCTGCCAAGTATGGACAAAAATCCAACAACTCCATCATCAGTTGTCTTTCCATTGGCAAAAACTCCTCAGTGTCAGCATGTCAGTCCTGGCATGCTAGCCTCTATAAATAGGTAAATATGCATATGATACTATAATTCTCTGCATCAGCATTTAACATTTCATGAGTTGGGTAGTAGATGTCAATAATGAGAAGAGTTATTTAAAAAAAATTAAGAAAGCATAGCTCCTAGAAGTCAAGGATGAACAAGTAGGGATATTGTTCAGTAGTGTAAGGACACAGCTCACACTTTACATCAGGATAAATTCCAAATGGATCAAAGCTTTGCATAACAAATTATACTATAAAATATACCTAAAGAAACCTTGGAGGATTATTTGATAATCATCGATTAGTGAAAGTCTTTTCAAACTATGATGCAAGACTCAGAAGACACTAACAAAAAGAATCGTAAAGTCAACCAGATAAGAGTTTTACCCTGTACCAACTACCATAAGCAATCAAAAGATAAACAGTGATCTGACAAAAGAAAATATGGAACTCATCAGAGGAAAAGGCTAATTTTCCTAATGCAGCATTCCTACAAATTAAGAGGAATGGAAGGCCATTCTCATGCATTACTAGTGAGAAGGTAAATTAGTACAGTTTCTGCAAGCAGCAATTTTTCAATATCTGTCAAAATTGTAAGTACACATGCTCTTTGACCTATCAGTCCTGCTTCTCAAATAGTGACTGCACAGCTTATTAAAGTATTGTGTATAATAGCAAAAGACTGGAAGCAACTCAAATGCTAATCAAATTCTGGTACCTAATGTAGCCATAGAAATTAATTCTTTATGTACTATTATGGTAAAATGTTCAAGATATATTAAGTGAAAAAGTTAGATGCAGTGAATTATTTGTGTAAATAGGGGCTGTGTGTGTACTTGTATATGTTATCCGTGCATATATATGTGCATATATATGTAATTGCTTTTCTTTGATTAAATATATCTGAAAGAATACATAAGAAACTGAAAACATTAGTGATCCCTACAAAAAGGAACTAAGGTCACTTGGAGATGAGAATAAGAGGGAAACTTTTTGAATTTTGAACTATGTGAATATAGGAACTACTTGAAATATGAATAAAATTAAGAAAAATCAGGGGTGACCAGCAATTGAATGACACAGAGAAAAGATGTAAAGTAATAAATATGAGGCCTGAAAATAAGCCATTCCATTTGGCAATCAAGCAGGACAATGCTGATTTTATGAAGAGTAATTACCATGGGTGTGAGGCAGAGGTCAGATAATAACACCTGAGAAAAAAATTATTCAGTCCTCTCCTGAAGCTTAGTGAAATTTTAATTTGCATTTATTTGGTAAAAACATCATTTTTCCCCAGCAATCCACAAGATATTTTTTGTTTTTGATTTAGTATTCATTGCAGGTGAAAGTATATTGAGAGTATAATTTTGGACAAAGTTTTTGGTAAGCACTTTGGCCAAATCATCAAAAGCTTTAAAATATTCATCCATTTGGCCCTTGAACTTTGTTCGTCAGTTATAAGGAAATAGATTTGGGCAAGTATGTATGTACAAAGATGTTCATCCTGAAACATAATACTGAAATGACCTAAATGTCCAATAAAGTTAAGAAGTTAGATTTGTCCATATAACAGAGTAATATGTAACAATTAAAAATCATGACTTCCAGAATTTTTAACAACAAAGAATGTTCAGTTTACAATAGATTTTAAAAGCTAAGAAATTAAATTATAAACAATATTCCAATTAACATAACATGTATTCAGAAAGGAAATTTCTTGACTAAAAACATCACCAGCCATTATCCTCTAGGCTGTAGAATTACACTGAAGTGAGTTTTGGTGTTTTGTTTTGTTTTTTATATCACTTTTACAATGATGGAAATACATCTTTTTTTTTTTCCCCTAATAGAACACATGGTGGACTCATTTGTATCATGAATATATTTCCTAAAACTTTTAAAAAATGAGTTTCCTAGGCCTCTATACTATCTTGACTCACCAGCTCTAATAATTGGCTTCCTTTTTATTTTAAATAATGAAACAGTTTTATCATTTCAGAAGTGATTTTTTTCGTACGGGACAACAGACTCATGAGGTGCTGACCCTGAACAGCTGGCCCAACTTATTGACTAGGTCTGCAGCAGTGTGTGTGGTTCACATTAATATCTTAATACAGTCACACATTTAGAAATTTCTACATGTCAGCTTTAAGGTTGCTTCCAAATTATCATAAAGTAAAGGATAATTGATCATAAAGGATCTTGAAGCCAAGAGAGAATTAGAATTGGTGCTCAGCTGGTATTTACTGTCATAAGCAGGATTAGGAACTGTAGGGGAAATGGGAACAGCCGTTCTGTTTGGCTTCAATTTGTGTCTGTAAGTTGAGCCAAGCCTATTTGCTAAGAATGAGAGGGGGGACAATAAGCTAAAAAGAAATGACTCAGCGGTTAGCTGGAAGCTGTAAATTAATTGAGGGTTTTCATCACCAGGTGTATCCTTAAAGTGGTTAACTGTGAGATTCAGTCTGGATAGGGAAGGAAGTGAACAGTAGAAAGGAGTGAGAGGTCCATAAAGGGACAAGAAGTCTCAGTGAATTTTGGAAGAGAGGCAGCAAGATAGTGATTGGAAAGAGCACAAATGGGACAATGAACAATAAGGAAAACCGTAATTTCCTAGAATATTCTTATTCAGTGTTTCCTTTAAAATGTTAGGTTGAAGCATTTTGTCCATCAGTACACCATTGTCTCTTTAAAAATGGAAAAGACAAATATACTTTTGTTCTTGTTTTTAAGTTTGTTTAAATTCTAGTTAACATTACAGACTAATAATAGTTTCAGGTGTACAATACAGTGATTCAGCACTTCCATACAACACCCAGTGCTTACCAGAAGTTTGCTCCTTAATCCCCATCACCCATTTAGCCCATCTGCCCCATCCACCTCCCTCTGGTAACCATCAGTTTGTTCTCTACAGTTAAGAGTCTGTTTCCTGGTTTGCCTCTTCTTTTTCCCCCTCATGTTGATCTGTTTTGTTTCCTAAATTCCACATATGAGTGAAATCATATGGTATTTGTCTTTCTCTGACTTATTTTGCTTAACATACTTTCCAGCTCCATCCATGTGTATAGCAAATGGAGAGATTTCAATCTTTTTTATGGCTGAGTAATGTTCTATTGTACACACACACACACACACACACACACACACACACACACACACATCTTCTTTATTCATCAATTGATGGATACTTGGGCTGTTTCCATAATTAGGCTGTTGTAGATAATGTTGCTCTAAACATTGAAGTGCAATATCCCCTTGAATTAGTATTTTTGTATTCTTTGGGTAAATACCCAGTAGTGCCATTGCTGGATTGTAGGGTAGCTCTATTTTTAACTTTTTTTTTTTTTAAAGATATTATTAATTTATTTGACAGAGGGAGAGAGGAAATAAAAGCAGAGGGAGTGGGAGAGGGAGAAGCAGGCTTCCCTCTGAGCAGGGAGCGTGATGCAGGGCTTGATCCCAGGACCCTGGGATCATGACCCGAGCTGAGGGCAGATGCTTAATGGCTGAGCCACCCAGGCACACCTCTATTACTAAGTTCTTGTGGAACCTCCATATTGTTTTCCACAGTGGCCGCACCAGTTTGCATTCCCACCAACAGTGCACGAAGGTTCCCCTTTCTTCACATCCCCACCAACACCTATTGTTTGTGTTGATTTTAGCCATTCTGACAGGTGTGAGGTGATATCTCATGTACTTTTGATTTGTATTTCCCTGACAGTCATGTTGAGCTTCTTTTCATGTGTTTGTTGGCCACCTGGATGTCTTTGAGGAACTGTCTATTCATGTCTTCTGCCTGTTTTTTAATTGGATTATTTCTTTTTTGGGTGTTGAGTTGTATAAGTTCTTTATCTATTTTGGATACTAACCCTTTATCAGTTATGTCATTTGCAAATATCTTCTCCCATTCCATAGGTTGCCTTTTAATTTTGTTGATTGTTTTCTTCCCTGTGCAGAAGCTGTTTATTTTGATGTAGTCCCAACAGTTTATTTTTGTTTTTTATTCCCAAATATATATATATATATATACTTCACAGAAAGTATACTTTTTCCTAGAAAACATACTTTTTAAAGATAAAACATATTTTAAATTAATTTTGTCAGTTGCTATTCAAGCTGTGGATAGAAGTATGGTAGTTAATTCTGACCTAAAATTTTGTATTCAAACAGGAATGATTGTGATAAATATGTTTTTCGTATGCAAAAAAACCATAAAAGTAAAGGTGGCATTGTCTGGGGCAATATCAAGAAAAAAACAGTAAGTTTATTTATTCTTCATTTATTCATCACATCTATTGAACAACTATAATATATGGCAAATTTTGGAAGTTATAAGTTATGTAAAAGTTCTTGCCCTAAAAGTAAATAGTTAATCTTAGAAAATAATAATTTATGGAGGTACGGTGGAGGACCACCTTATCTCCTGATTGTATATTCCTTCTGACCAGATTATGGCAATCTCTTCCTCCCTCACCCATGCTGAAATATTTATATTGCACACTTGCTAGAGTATAATTCTTCTCAGAGAGTTTCTAAACTAAACATTGGGATTAATAATCACATCCAATCTCTGTGGGTTTCATTTATCCACAGGAAATGGCAGATACTTAAAATCAGCCTGGAGACTAAATTGAGTATATATAAATATATATATGAGTAAATATGGGTAATGAGTAAATATAAATGAAATGAGTAAATATAAAAGAAATCTCCAAAATTGAGGGTGTAGACAGACTCAGTGATTCTTAGCTTCCCTTTCTCCAGTCCCACATTTCTGGGACTGGAGAATGAAATTTTGGTTTGTTGCAAAGGACCTGGAATCAACATAGTGAGAAAGACTTCGTTGGCTTCTAGTCTCTATTTTGCCAGTGAAAAGTTGGGTTGTTTTGACAATTGTTTCACAAACTTGAATGTGGATAGGAGTCACCTAGGGATCTTGTTAAACAGATTCTGATGCAGTAGATTTGAGATTTCTGCATTTTTAACAGGCTTCAGGTGGTAATGCCTATGTTGCTGTCCATGGACCATACTGAGTAGTAGCAAGATCCTAATCCACTCAAGTCTGTTCTCTGCACAGTGATGAAAAGTTCATATGGATATAGATCCATAAGGACCCTTCCTATTAAGAATTTTTATTTCTTTGTATTTCAGACATCATCCTAACCACTACTGGACTTCTGTTTTTCTTAATGGGTCATAATGCCGCAGCAGTCTACCAAACTATAATATCCTTGTGATTTAGTCCTATTTTTTTCATAGACTAATATTTTGTAGCTAATGTGTGAGGACAGAAAGAGCAAAGGATTTAGTGTTAAAAATTCTGATTTCAAGACCTGACTCCCCATACCAGCTTTATAATAAGACAAGCTATTTGGGCTTTCTAATCTCATTTTATTCATGTATGGTTATCGCTGACATGGGAATCATGATACTGGTTTGATGCCGCTGAATGATTTTGAGAGCTAAATGATAGAACAGTGTTTTTGACTCACTTCACAAGAAAAAATACATTTATGTCACAACCTGAACATGAGTTTGTATCTCAAAAGTTTGAACTATATTTACCCTTAGTACAGTGGATACACCCTGTCATATTTTCTATTCTGTTCCTTTTCATTTTTTAAAGATAGCCGGCCAGGGCCAAAAGTTTAAAAATCATTGATGTAGTAAGTATATATTATACACTTAAAATTTGTCATATAAATTACCATTTTAGGCAAGAATTTAAATTGTGCTAGTGTAATGGACTGGAGTGAGTAGATTTTGGCAACTGTCAGAGGCCCAGACTATCCTTTCACCTCTGCAGCATTAGTTTGTAATATTTTCTTACAGTCACGTTTTCCAGCAATGGGAAACAACATTGAATAAGTGCTCTTGCCCTAGATAAATTCAATTTAAAAGAGAATCAGACATTTCACAGATAATTATAATGTGATTAGGTATCGCTATAGGCATGTGTTCAGGATACTTGGGATGAAGCATGCTTCTTTTGTCTATGTTTGAGGCAGAATTCACAGGAGGTACTATTTAGCTATTAACATGAACTTTCTTGCAGGTTGAAACTGATTTTTCAATTCCAACATCAAGAAAAAAAACCCTGTTTAACAAAGGTAATTTTTCTTTTGTAGCTTAATCTAATGTAAGATAGTATCTTATTAACATGGTACTAAAATTAACTGCTCTCAAATGGGCAGACCTACTATTCAGTTTCTCAGTTCTTTTTAATTTCATTGAAATTACTTTTAGAAGTATATTAATCTTTTTTTATTAAACTTCTCTTTACAGAATTAGGAGAAAACTCTGGTATTGGAAAACTTTTCACTAATGCTATGGAGTCTTTAGATGAAGAAGAGAAAGATGATTATTTTTCAAACTCGGATTCTACATAGTAAAAATGAGAAAATATTCCCAGGATTTTTATTAGGAAGCAGATTTTTGTATCTTCTTTTGGAATACACATATTTTCCTTAAAATGTACCTTCATATGAAATGGTGGATTCCTTCTCAAAGGTTTTAGGAGTTTGTATTCAAAGTAAAACATCCTTCTGTAAATATTCCTCATTGCTGCAGCTTACTAAAATATAAGGAAAATTGTTTTGCTTGTATAGATATTTGTAAATTTCTGGGTTTTGCAATATTAAAATATTCTAGATAAGTCTCTCTTAAGCATCCAAGTCTGTTTACTTTAAGAAAATCATGTTCCAAACAGATTTTTTTAAAAGCTTCCAAAAAAATGTTGCTACCCTTAAGGGATAGGGGAGGGAGAATGAAAAGTAGATTGTTACTGCTGGCTACTGAATTCATGAAAACGTTAAGTTAGCATTTGTTACCACTTGGTATACAAGCCAGAATTGATCTTATGTTTAAATTACATGTTGTTGAAACTATCTGACACTCTTTCTCCTGATTTTTTTCTTAAAATTTGTGATTGGCATATCTATGAAACCTATATAAATTTATTGCTTTTTCAGTATTTTATTAGGTAGAATCAGAGAACAAATTTTGTTGCATTACACCATATTTACATATGCAGACACAGTTTACATTTGGTCTCACTATAAAGACTGGATTAGACAAACATTCAAGTAGTTGATCTACCCATTGTAAGGAGTCAAGTTAATATGCCCTGTCACGGTAAACATTTTCCTTTCAGATAGCTCCTTTAGAAATAAACCTTTTTTTAGCTTATTCTGCCACTCTGTTTTGAAATTTGACATAGAATGTTTTTCCTGTGGTTATAGTATATATCAACTTACCCTTTCTCTCCAGTTAGACTGTTCAAATAAACTTGGTTTGCTTTTATAATATTTCTATTTTGGTTCTTGTTGTTTGATTACTGGATCATAGAAAGTAAATATGTACTTTGTTACCGGTTCAGCCTGTTGCCTCAAAAAATATCAGAACTTTTAGTAAAAAATACATTTTTCTTAAGAATTTAGTCAATAATAATCAGCAGTTATATAACTATAGAATTTATGGAAACACAAGATTTAAAAAGAATATTGATGAGGGCGCCTGGGTGGCTCCGTTGGTTAAGCGACTGCCTTCGGCTCAGGTCATGATACTGGGGTCCCAGGATCGAGTCCCGCATCGGGCTCCCTGCTCCGGGGGGGAGTCTGCTGCTCCCTCTAACCCTCTTCCCTCTCGTGCTTTCTATCTCTCATTCTCTCTCTCTCTCAGATAAATAAAATCTTTAAAAAAAAAATCTTAAAAAAAAGAATATTGATGAGATATTAGACTGAGTTCATAATTGTTCCCACCACAAAGATTTTAGACATAGGATGAAACAAATGAAGGGATTCTTGTAGAGTGAAATACTGTTTTATAACTTAAGTTGCCAATATTTGGTATAATACCATGCTGTTTAATGTTAATGGATAGTGTTTTTAAGGAGTTAGAAGGTACTTAAATTCCATAATGGGAAACAAAAAGATAATTTTGATATTGCACAGACAACACCAAAAACTGTGGCCTCCCCCCTCCCCCACCCCCATATTCCCTGTGTCCTGTTGGAACTCCTAGTCTACTTTAATTGTATCCCACCTGCCAGGTACCTGCTTAATACCATTTCTTTCCATCAGGTCATAAGATAAGCTAGTACGGTTTAAAGTAACCTCCAGAGGAGTCTTAAAAGTGGGCTCAAAGATGGATTAATAATCAATAGGGCTGTTAAGTGCTACCAATGAGAATATAAAGAAGGCTACTGCAGCTTAAATATGGATACAGCTCTATACACAGAAGCATAAATAAATGAAATCCTCTAGGTCAAGTCCCTCACACCATGTTAATTTATAAAATATTCTGTCTGGTGGTTGGACACCAAGAATTGGAGCACATTGGTCTCTGCATGGGAGATGCTGCAAGGGGGTCATCAGCCCAGGTCAATGTGAAGTTAAGGAACTGCATGCTTCTGGCACCCAGCTAGGGACCAGATGTCCCCACCCACATGCATCGCTGACACCACGTAAGCAAAAAGCAGCAGAACAGCACACGAACCAGAAAGAAGCCCCTTTCTTCCTTCTACTGACGAAGCTTAAATCATGCCCACTGTAGGGAGAAATGTTCCAAAAATCCAGTCCATTATAGCAAAGCAAGATACTAAAGGGTAAATTTGAGCCGGAGAGAGAAATAAATCGATAACTGCACATGAGCCAATACTTCTCTCTGACTTTGACAGAATTATTGAACAGCAGAACTATGAAATCTGCTCTCAGAAGAATTAAGAATTTATACTACCACAAAGAAGCTAAGTTCACAATTAAGAGTAATTTTTAGTGAAAAAAACTATCTGGTTCCTGGATTCTGGTTCTAGATTTCCCAGTAAACTTGAATAAGTCACTTGTTTGTGGGCCTCACTTCTCTATCTGATGAGAAAAGAGAAAAGCAATTTGAATTAGATGAACTCCGAAGTCCCTGCCTGGTGTAAGGCAAGGAGAACTCTACTGTGAGCTTGGTTCAACTACCCTGCAGTGAATAAAGGACTCTAAATGGGGGTTGGGGGGGATCAATAGTTAAAGGCTGCATTAAGCACTAGACTGACTAGGAGGGCCTTAGATGTTGCAGATGGAGACATGTGGTAACATGGAGACATCTTAAAATAGTAATAGCATCACAGACACACTGTTATGGGCACAATGAAGTCCACATTCAACAGCTTATCTATACTAACCAATTTTTCAAGTCTAAGCCAGTATTCCACTTCTTTGAATATTTCAACAACAAAAAAAGCAGTGTAGGTTGGAGTTCATACTAGCAGGATTTGACTATACTTGATTGGGACACTTCTGGTAAGATAATCATACTCTGTTAAATTTTCATCTCTCCTAGTAACTCATGATACACGTACCATTCACATCTTATACAATATGTATGTAGACTCAGGACATTTAAAATATTCTAGATGATACTATCGTTTATATATAGGAAAATTACTTATGACCATTAAGTTGGCAGCAGTCAGACACCTCAAACTATTATGCTAACAAATGGCAAGTACAGTACTATAATCTCTGGAAAATTTCTAAAATACATCTCTAACTCGAGCCTTTACCTTTTTTTTTTTTAAGATTTTATTTATTTATTTCAGAGAGAGAATGAGAGATAGAAAGCACAAGAGGGAAGAGGGTCAGAGGGAGAAGCAGACTCCCCGCTGAGCAGGAAGCCTGATGTGGGACTCGATCCCGGGACTCCAGGATTATACCTGAGCTGAAGGCAGTCGCTTAACCAACTGAGCCACCGAGGCGCCCAAAGCCTTTACCTTCTTAATAGCACCTTCAGTAAACCTTTTTTTATTCAATAAATAAGTTTCATAATCTAGTTATTAATCAAAATGATTACTGAACATCAGGTTTTCTTTTAAAATAATTTATAATCTATATAAATATAAATGTACACAGTATAAAACAGGAAAATATTCTTTTACATATTTTAAGCTGATCATAACAAACCACAGGAGTGATCACTGAAGTACAATTAGTATTGCCAGAGTTCTTTCATCGCACCTGAGCAGTATAATCATGCATCAGACTGTAGTCTACCTTGGTTAAGACCATCTGGTAACATCTGCATGTCAAAAACATAGTGAATGTATCTATATATTTCCTCAGCCTTCTGATGAGTTACTCGTGCATATATGGAGATTTCTTGAGGTGAGCTGAAAAATAAATTAGTAGAAATTTTGACTTATACAATTTAATATTCTTACTTGCTTAAAGACTACCAAATGTAAAAGAGTTAATGTCCTTAGCATGAGTTTAAATAAAACATTCTCTATATTTAAAGTCATATATAATAATAATTTCAATATCTTACACTGGTTATTTTAATTAAAATAACCTATTTTCTGAAATCTTTTCAAGCAATAGACAAAAACTAGTAAAATTTGCACTGTCACATTTGTCTAGTTCCAGAACTAAACAGCCCAGGAATGTTAGAATGCAAGCTCAAATATAAGAGCTGTCTGTCTAGCTCCCAGAAGACTTTAAGCTCCCTAAAGGCAGTGCCTATTTTTACCCCCCATTAAGATCTTCACCTTCATGCAGTGGCTGTAACATACCGGCAAGCAAAAAGTCTTTACTGAATGAGATAATCTTAATAGGTTCTATACATCTTTATTTTTAAAAAAATATTAAAATTTCTATGAAAGACTTAGAATCATTTAAAACCATCTAAAAATATTAAAACAGACATACCTGTTAGTCATCTTTTTCACAGAAGAAAACCGGTGACACATATTTAATGCAGTTATATAACTTACATTGGGAATACTTAGATAAAACTGAAGTGCCTCACATTTACTTCTGTTCACCACTGTTGGAACATGAATACCAACATTCTTTCTTTGCTCTACTAAAGACAGTTCCTTTAGCAAATCTGCAGTTTCTTCTTGGCAGGAACTGAAAAGAATTCGGATTCCAGCACCAATTAAGGTAGTCAGCAAGTTGTCATAGCTCTTTGTTCTCCTAAACATCCTGGATGTGTCTCCTAAATATTTCACATTTAGGAAAATGCAAACCTTAGTAACTTACATTAAGTAGAATTATTAATACTATATATTATTAAAATCCCAAGATTTACAACCATTAAGCAAACTAGTGCCACGTTATGCTAACGAGAAAGCCTCAACTAAAGATTTAAAGTGATGTCTCAAGTATCTGGGAGATAAAATAGGAAAAATTATCTTTATGAGTGTCTTCAATTGGCATTAAACAGGAAGATGAGTCGGCAGGAGAGAGCTTATATTCCTAGCTAATTCATTCCTGAAGACCAAGACCATATTACTTATCTCTCAAATTCTTTATAATGCTAGCACTGATGAATAGCTCAAGTATTGGCTTAACTGATATAAAATCTTATATATTTATTCCAAGAGGAACTCAAAACACTGCACACCCATTTTAATGTCATCTTTAATTCTTGCCTATTACTTCCCTAACCTTTCCCATTCATTTCTTTTCATATTCTATCCTCCATTCTTTTGGAGGCACTTTTCATTATGGAAAAACAAAACTTTTTCCATAACTTTTTTTTTCCTGTAACTTTTGCCATGTTACTTTCCTTTTATTCTAAATCTATATCCTTTATATAAAGGATATGTTGGTAAAGAGGAAATTATAGAATTTTAGCATTAAAAGGACCCAAGAGATCACTTAATCTGAAATCCTCACTTGTGGGGGGGAGGGGAGAAAGAAAAAAAAAAAGAAACTTGGCTACTGAAAGAGTGACTTATCCAAGGCCGCACAGTTTACCAGTGACAGCATGAGGGTAAAAAGGTACAATGCTCAATTACCAACCCAATATTTTATATAAACTACATTATTTCCTTTTCCTATATACTGTGTGACTGCATAATTCTTGAATTCTTCCATACTGGCTTCTGCCTGCATGATTTCACTTAGTCTTCATAATATCACAAGATGAGTAAGACAAGTATATTATTAAGCCCTCAGAGGGAGTGATTTGTCAATGCAACGTCACATAGCTATTGTGACACCAGAATTCAGTGCAGTCTTCTGATTCCATATTCCATGACCTTTTCTATCATTCTCAGGGCTCCCCCTACAATTAAATATCACCCAAAGAAACTCCCTAATTGAAGCTCCTATGCACCCATTTCAGCTCCCTAATAAGAACTCCCGAATATTCAACTGAACACCCCTTATGTCTCAAATCTGCTCTTCTCTGATATTCATAATTTCAGTAAAAAGCACCACTACCTAACTAGCTGTCCAGTGAAAGAAATCAGTCTGATGGATTACAGTAATTCTTGCCTCCTTCCACCAACTACTGCTAATCCTGTGTCCTAATTCCCCTAAATCCTCCTTTTCCCCACTACTGCCTTAAGGTCCTATCCTTTCTGGAGCTCCTGAAAAAAGGCATGACTGGTTCACTTGCCTTCAATTTCTCACCCTTTAACTCTCAAACTGCATTTAAACATAATGACAAAAAAATCCAGAAATAAACTTATTTATGAAGCTAATAATAACAACAGCAGCATAAAATAAACACAATGACTAATGAAAAACATTATGGCTTTATATAAACATAAAGTGACATTTTTGAGTCAGGTATTTGTATTTTAAGAGTCTTCCACATCCTGACAGGAAAAGAGTGAACTAAATAATAGTTGAGTTCCTTTACAGCCCTATAAACAAAAACATTTAAAAATACAAACCTGTTTTTTCTCTGTCCTTCTCCACAATCACACATATTCTTTCAAACATGGTCTGTAGGTACTGGATCTGGTCAATGAGTTTGTTCTTATTGATACTATTTAACATCTCAGATTGAGACCTCCTTTCCACCACCATGCGGTTACTCACAATGTAATCACAACCATTAAGAGGACAAACCTCTACTTGTAAGCCATGAATTGCTCTTAGGGAAGAAATTACTTCGGATCCAGAAGTGATTTCACAACTATCTACAAGAATACAACTTCTTTGGCCTTCCTGTGGAAGTCTAAGAGAAGCATGTGCGCTAGCCAAATGTGGTTCTGAATTGGAACAGTTTGCCACTGAAGTTCTTGAATCCTCCAGTGTACTACCAACCTGAAAAGGTGGAAAATATTGATAACAATCAGGTTAAATATATATTAGTGCCATAAACTTCTAACACCTGAAGTTGATTTTCCTTACTAATATTACTATTTCCTCTTTTTAACTGTTTTTTTTCCTTCAATATGATCAAAGTGACTATATATATGAAGGACCAAGCTACCACTTCACACCTAGTAGGATGGCTATAATGAAAAACAAAACAAAACAGTAAAATAAATGTTGTCAGAATGTGAAAAAACTGGAACATACACTGCTGTTGGGAATGTAAAATAGTTCGGACAATGTGAAACACAGTTTGGCGATTCCTCAAAAGTTAAACACAGAATTACTATATGACCCAGTAATTCCACTCTGGGTCTATACCAAAAAGAACTGAAAATAGACTCAAATACTCATTTGCCAATTAATTTTGGAAAATTCTCAGGGCACCTGGGTAGCTCAGTCATTAAGCGTCTGCTTTTGGCTCAGGTCATGATCCCAGGATTCTGGGGTGGAGTCCCACATTGGGCTCTCTGCTCAGCAGGGAGCCTGCTTCTCCCTCTCTCACTACCCCCTGCTTGTGTTCCCTCTCTCGCTGTGTCTCTCTCTGTCGAATAAATAAAATCTTAAAAAAAAAATAATTCTGTGGATTATCTGGCTTTTTGTTGTTGTTGTGACTAGGATGGGAACAATGTTCTTTCCAGTTTTTTACATCCTAAGCTAAAGATGGAAGTCCTGATCACTGAGAAGTAATCTTCAAAATAATTCAGTATTCAATTTCAAAAAAACAAAAAATAAATGTAAAAAAACTGCACTAAAGAACCAAAAGAGAACATTGGGAATACTTATTTTGAAGTAGAAAATGCCTTCCTAAATATGACACTGAAGTTCAGAAACTGTAAAGAAAAATATTGAGACTGTATAAAAAAGTTATTCTTCCCAAGGCAAAACCCACCATAAAAAAAATTTACCTCATGTTCTTACCCCTCCTAACTTCAAGTGAGAAGAATCATACTACATTGGAATGTAGTATAAATAGAAGAAAATTTAAAACACATTTCTATAAAAATCTATTTATCCTTTTTCACAGTCCTCAAAGTATTACTAGATATATTCATTTTTTAGTTAGAGCATGCCAATGTAGAAATGTAGCTAGTGCTTCTGATTTTCAAAGGATTGTGCATGTACAGATCTTTCTCAATGTATGATGATAGGATTATATCTCAATAAACCCATCATAAGTTGAAAAGATCAATCAAGAAATGGGCAGAAGACATGAACAGACATTTCTGCAAAGAAGACATCCAAATGGCCAACAGACACATGAAAAAGTGCTCAACATCCCTCGGCATCAGGGAAATCCAAATCAAAACCTCAATGAGATACCACCTCACACCAGTCAGAATGGCTAAAATTAACAAGTCAGGAAATGACAGATGTTGGCGGGGATGTGGAGAAAGGGGAACCCTCCTACACTGTTGGTGGGAATGCAAGCTGGTGCAGCCACTCTGGAAAACAGTATGGAGGTTCCTCAAAAAGTTGAAAATAGAGCTACCCTACGACCCAGCAATTGCACTACTGGGTATTTCCCCGCAAGATAACAAATGTAGTGATCCGAAGGGACATACGCACCTAAATCTTGCCATTTGCAACGACATGGATGGAACTAGAGGGTATTAAGTGAAATAAGTCAATCAGAGAAAGACAAGTATCATACGATGTCACTGATATGAGGGATTTGAGAAACAAGACAGAGGATCATAGGGGAAGCGAGGGAAAAATGAAACAAGAAGAAATCAGAGAGGGAGACAAACCATAAGAGACTCTTAATCTCAGGAAACAAACTGAGGGTTGCTGGAGTGGTGGGGGGTGGGAGGGATGGAGTGGCTGGGTGATGGACATTGGGGAGGGTATGTGCTATGGTGAGCGCTGTGAATTGTGCAAGACTGATGAATCACAGACCTGTACCCCTGAAACAAATAGTACATTATATGTTAATTAAAAAATTTAAAAAAATTGAAAAGATCATTAAGTGGAAAATGCATTTAATACACCTAAATTGCTCAGCATACTTACACTGGCCTATTGCTGGGCAAAACCCATCTGATATGAAGCCTATTTTACAATAAAAGTGTTGAATATCTCATGTAATTTATTGAATACTGTACTGAAAGTGAAAAACAGGATGGCTGTATGCAATACAGAAAGTTACAAGTTTATGCTCATAATTGTGTAGCTGACTGGAAGCTGCAGCTGCCAACATGACCTGAGAGTATCAAACTGCAAGCTGCTGGCCCAGGACAGGATCAAAATTCAAAATTTTAAGTATGGTTTCTACACAGTGCATATTGCTTTTGCACCATCATAATGTCGAAAAATTATTGAAGTTGAACCATCTTAAACCCAGGGCCATACCTTGACCCTTGGGATTATTATCTTTATACTACAGCTAAGGATACTGAGGCTCAGAAAATTAATTAGCCTCTAGTTCTTCAATCTATTACAAGATTTGATCTAGTCACCTTTATTCTAATTATGTCTTGAAGAAACAACTTTGTGCAAAAAAGCCTGGGGACAATTTAAAACTGGAAACATTTGGATGCCTAGGTGGCTCAGTTGGTTAAGCCTCCGACTCTTGATTGCAGCTCAGGTCATGATCTCAGGGTCATGGGATTGAGCCCCATGTTGGACTCCACTGGGCATGGAGCCCAAGATTGTCCCTTTCCCTCTTCCTCTGCCCCTCCTCTCTCTCTCTCTCTCTCTCTCTCTCAAATAAATAAATCTTTAAGAACAAAAACCCAAAAAACTGGAAACATCAATTTAAGAGCTACAGTGTTGATACAAGAGCATGTTGCTAAGGCAGAATGGCCTGAAACACCCGGAATAAAATATTTAGAGAAACAGAAGTTTAGGTCTTTCTCCAAGATGACAATCAAGGAAAGGAATGTCATGTACAGTTAAGAGATTCCAATTACTGAAACTTTAACCCCTATTTTAACAAAACTACTATAATTATAAACTCTTAAAAACTGAAAGTGGCTTTAGGGATTATTTGAGCAATAACAAGACAGGGAAAAGCCAGAAACTGGACTATTTGGCCATTCTAAAAAGAAATTTAAAGGAAGGAAATCAGGTAGAAGTCCCTAAACTTCTCTTCCCAATAGAGAGAGTTACATATCTGAAGCGGGGGAAAGAAAAGTTAATCTGTGGGGAACTAGTTCTGAGCATGTAATTTCTGCTAACTTTATTTTGCAGGAAGCCCATTTTCCTACATTCTTTTTATAAAACTAGCAAGTTTCCTTACAGAGTTTTATTAAGAAAACTATGATCACACTTAAAAAAATTAAAACCTAAGCATCCTTATATGAATTATTAATATAATTTAGTGTGCTATTTTCTTGTTTAAAGAATTTCACCACTGGGGCGCCTGGGGGGCTCAGTCGTTAAGCCTCTGCCTTCAGCTCAGGTCATGATCCCGGGTCTTAGGATGGAGCCCCACATCGGGCTCCCAGCTCAGCAGGAAGCCTGCTTCTCCCTCTCCCTCTGCCTGCCACTCTGCCTACTTGTGATCTCTCTCAAAAATGAATAAAATCTTAAAAAAAAAAAAAATTTCACCACTTGCTAATTTTTCTTTGACTTATTTAACACAAAACACAAAAGAAAGCAAAACAACAGGGGCACCTGGCTGGCTCAGTCGGAAGAGCATGTGACTCTAGACTTTGGGTTTGTGAGTTCAAGCCCCACGCTGGGTATAGAGATTACTAAAAAAAAAAAAAAAACTTAAAAAAAAAACTCTTTCGGTAATCATATGAAGGCTTTTTCTATAATTTGATCCATACCTTCAAATGAATTGGAAATTTTCTACAGTTTTTCTGTGAATCAACAGTAGGAAATGACGGTGAGGTAGCTTCAACTTTATTACAGCTCTGAGGTTTGAAGTCTGAGACATCAGAAACTGCATCCTTTAAATGAAGTGGTGTCTGTCGTCTCTGCTTCGGTGACTGATTAACAACTGGAGCAGAATGGTCCTTGTACTGCAATGAAGACCCCAAATGCACTATATTCAAACAATCGTCCTGCTGTTTGCTCTTATTAACAGTACTTGGGTTAACCATAATACTGGATTCTTTTTTATCATTTACAGTGTTTTCCTCCTCACTTGAATCATCTGGTAAAATAATTCTGGATAATTTCTTTTTTGAACGGGCACAATTTTGTCTCATCTCCATTTGTTTTAGCTTTACTGCATGTCGGGTTTTATATTTTTTACTCCCACTTGCAAAGCAATCTTCAGTTATTATGTTAAAATCAACACACACTTCTTCACTTGATTGGCTTTTGTAAGACTCATCTTCATCAATACAAAAACTGTCTTCTAAGTAGGTTTCATCTTGCTCAGGAATCTATAGTAAAAAATACATTATACATAAATTTCTTTCATGAAATCAGTATGTATTTAACATTCTTTTAAGTACATGAGATCTTTATGAGTATTTCACTTACTTTATCAATTCAGTCACTTGCACTCAATCAACATATACTGACTATATTCTTTATGAAAGAAAATGGGGAGACTGAGATTTAAAAAAAAAATGATTTACCTCTAAAAATTTATAGTCCATTGTAGGTAGCCAGAAAAATAAACAATAATTTATAAACAATGTGGATAAGTGCTACATAAAAAACACAATGGAAGTATAGAGATATGAATGTATTACCAGGCTGAATATTGGCAATTTGTAAAAAAAGAAGACTAATGTGAAAATGGGCACATAAATGGAAAATAATTTATAATTTTTAGAATATAACATCTTTATAAAAATTTATATTTATAAAAAATAATTTTCAAGAGAAACAAGAGAACATACAAGAATTAAATATTTAACAGTTATGATGAAGTTCTATTCACTTCTTTTAAATATTCTTCTAACTGGAAAACAGTTCAATAGTACATTCTAATTGGCTCAAATTGAAGATAGGATAATTTGATCAAATTAGGAATAAAAGGCATTAAGTCCACCTTCCTGACTCAGGGCAGAAATTATCCCTAATACTCTAACAGTCCAGTTTTAGAAACAATGGAGGCTTCATTAACAGGAACACATTTCAACACTCTCATCAGGAAATTCTCCACTGTATTTCTATAGTTCATACCTGTGAGAAAATATTTATGTTGTTATGTTTCGTACGGACCATTTCATACTGATTGCTCATCAATGGACTGCGCAAAGATTTCATGTAAATAGCTCTCATTTCAGAATCTGTGTAAAGATAAGAATTTCAAGTAGCAAAATTATTTAAATGAAAACTAGTAAGGTATTTAACTTTGATCTATCTCAAATTTACTTAATTCAAGCCTTGTGGAATTATTTTACACAAAAAATATTTAATATGTATTAATAATTTTACACAAAAAATATTTAAACAAGTCTAAAAACAATTATTAAAAAATGTAAAGTTAGCTTCGCCTTTGAAATCAGACCAGCTGGTTGGATGATTGTGACCATTTATTTAAGCTCTCTGCCTTAGCTATCTCTCTCCTCTGAAAATGAGTTTTAAGACAGTGCCTTTTCATGAAAAATAAATGTATATGAAGAACTTGAGGACTGTACTTGATGTATAGAAAATACTGAATAAAACACAAGAAATTCAGGCGAAAAAGAAAGCATATGCTTAAAAACATCAAAAGGCACAGGTAATAGTAAGTATGTTTCATAATTTTCAGTCAAACAAAAACTGGGAAAAGCATAAGTTTTTTTTAATGTCTGCCCTTTTTTTTAAGGTTATAATTAGAAAGCAATTTTATTTTTGTCTCCCATTTTCCCTTACATTTTTTGGAGTGATTAATTAACTTAGGTTATTTTCAGAGATAACATTGATAATTTAATGACCATGGGGCTCGGAACCAGGTGTATCATTTTTTCTTTGAATAATATTTCCTTTATCTCCATTTTCCACAGCATAGCTATCAACTACTAGATACCCGCCTGATTACTTCCAGCTCATGCTAAATCCCTATAAACTTAGTGAGACCCTTACTTCTAGTTTCTTAGAAGAACTCAGAATCAAGGAGCTTTCAGACAATTTTGTTTGTTTCATAGATTTTTTTTTTGTATAATGTACATACAGTAAAATTCATCTTCCTTTACGGTACAGTTCTGTCTTGACAAATGTATCGTTACAACAAACAATAACCTATTTGCTGTCCCTATAGTTTTACCTTTTCCCAAATGTCATATAAATGAAAAAACAAAAAAACTCTGAAATCCTCCATATTTCGAATGCACTACATCTAACATGGAGTTTCAGGGGCGCCTGGCTGGCTCAGTCAGAAGAGCATGCAACTCTTGATCTTGGGGTCATGAATTTGAGCCCCACGTTGGGTGTAGATTACTAAAAAAAATTTTAAACTTTTTGAAAAATTTAAAAAATAAAATGGAGTTGCTGATCTCCCTACTCTCCATCCTAAGGGCTCTACCTGCAGCCTGCCCAATATCAGACAACAACTAAGTCCTTCCTGTTGCTCAAACCCATTGACTCCTCTTTTTTTTCTCAAATCCATCAGAAAATCCTGTCAGCTGTAAATATCCCGAATCCAATCTTTCTCACCCTCACACTGCTACCACCTTGGTAAACACCACTAGCATTCCTTAGATTACTGCAATAACCTTCTAAATGGTCTCTTCTCCCACCTTTGCTCCCCTGCAGGCCATTCTCGACACCGGAAGCTAGAGTGCTGCAGTAAGTCAGACCAGGAGCTGGTTACTCATTACTTCTCTGATCTCACTTCCTACCACTCTGCTGCTCCACCATTCAATTCCAGTCACAGAGCTGTTCCTGGAACATGCTGCACACTCCTGCCTTGGGGCCTGTCTACTGGTTGTTGTCTTTGCATCAACATTCCCCACCAGATTATACTGTAAACCTCCAAAAGCCACTCTGTTCATGAACATCAAGAGCATAATACTAAGAACCCTTATTCTGCAAATCATACCAGTATCAAGAACTTAGTCTCTAAGACCTTTCGTCTTTAAAGTAGCCCTTGGGAAAATCTGTTGTCTTAAATCATGACAGAGAGTACAAAGGCAGAATAAATGGCAAGATCTATGAAAGATTAGAACACTGAGAAGCCCACAGAATCTTTCCTATTTCTATTACAGCCAATCTGAATCATCTGCAATTAATGTATTATATATAAGATCTACTCAGGCATTGTTTGGAGACACCGTTTTCCAAAAGTAGATCTCCCTTACTTGGCAAATCTAATAAATTTAGGTTTGTGTCTCATCTGCTGTTAACAATCAGCAGTGCTCAAGTCCTCATCTCCTTCTAGTCTTTGATCATATATCACCTTCTCAATGAGACCTGCCTCTAATTACCTTATTTAAAATTACTGCTTGTCCATTATTAATATCCCAGCCCCTGCCACTCCAAATCCCCATCTTACTTTTTTTTCATTTTTCTGTAAATTGTTTGTCTTATAACATACTAAATAATTTAGTTATTATGTGTATTCTTTGTCTCTTTCCATTCACATGTTAGCTTCATAAGGGCAGAGATTTTTGTCCACTTTGTTCACTGATACAGCTTTCTTGAGAACCTTACATAGTACCAGCACACAGTAGTCACTAAACTTGTTAAATGAACATTTGACACTGAGCCAGCCAGATCATTCTGGTGAGAAATGATCAAATTAGCAGAAGCCTATAAACAACCAAGTCTAAAAAAATAGCAAATAGTACAGAATTTGAATGAAAGTGACCAAATATTTCACACATACCAAATTTATTTCCTTTTAAAGTTCTTTAAAAACTGACAAATATCTAAATATAACCACATTAAAAGCACTGAAAATTAAAAGAAAAAGAAGCATTGTTATATCATTTACCATTTATAGCCTGTGAAAGTTGAGTTTCATCATTTAAGAAGTCAAGTAATGAGGACTCTTGTTCATTTTCTGACTCATCATTTTCATCTGATGAAACATGCTCTGCCTCTTGTTGGGAGAGTTCTGCTTCGTCATCTAAAAACCTCCTAGCTGCAAGCTGTGACAAATTAGAAAACATGGAGACACCCTTAAGGAACTCACTTACTTTCTTAAATAATGGGAAATAGTTCTGTAAAATGGATTTATTTGCCAATGCTTTTAAGACAAAAAAGAAAAACTGCAAGAAGAAATGACAAAGTAACTTTGCACACCTATTTAAAATTTCTGATAATTCTATTATAAGGAAAATACAGCACAAGTCAGCATGTCAGCTTGCTGAATATTTCTTAATAAGCATAAAGTCTCCCAAGTCTTTTGGCTAATTAATTTTGCCAGGAAAACTACTGCACCACAAAAAGACTATTCAGAAAAAAAAAAGGTGCTGAGACTTCTTTACTAAGGATTTGACTATTGTATAGAGATAAGAAAAATGATGTAATGACTGTAAAAGCAAATATTCTAAAACTCAAGATTTCTGTCTCTATTTTTTCAATTTGTCTTAAATTTTCAATAAAGTTTCTTCATTTAGTCATTTAAAATAACAAAATACAGAAAGATCGTTTCAAAACAAGAAAGAAACAAAACTATCACCTTGAGATTCTAATTCCATTTAGTAAAACAAGTAAAATTAGGGTCAAAATATTTTGAATTTTTGAATTGTTTTCTATGAAGAAATTATAGTGAGAAATCTACTCCTATGTAAAATCTAATTTTTATTAATATATATAACTTTATATATACAATCATATATGTAAATATATAACATTAAATATAAATATATATACAAAAATATATATATATATATATATATATATATATATATATGAATAAGAAAATGAAAAAAGTTTACCTTAAGGTGACTCTTTCGGACTTTCATGCCCCTTTTTGCAGTCCTGTTCTGATCCCTGAAGTCTTCTAATTGTGGATGTCGTTTGTAAAAATTCTCACTTTCATCACTAGATGATAATTCTAACTATAATAATTCAATAAAATTCTTGCATAAGAAATAATCAAACTGTATTTTAATGTATTTCTCAGGGTTATTAGTTTTATTTTCAATTTTTTCTTTTTAAATAGTTGACCTAACATTTTTTTTTTAGAAAAATAAAGTACTCTCACAACTCAGAGCCATGTTAAAAATACATAATACTTACGAATTTAAAAGTTAGGGGAGGCTGGGTGGCTCAGTGAGTTAAGCATCTGCCTTCAGCTCAGGTCATGATCTCAGGGTCCTGGGATCAAGCCCCAGGTCAGGCTCACTTCTTCTTCTCCCTCTGCCCAACAGCCTCCCCCACCCACACTCATGTGTGCTTTCTCTCTCAAATTAATAAATAAAATCTTATAAAAAAAAATTTCAAAGTTAGGTGATACTAAGTACTAAAACACTAAATTAGGTTATATAGTAATACTAGTATAGCATTCATTCAATTTAGTATTATATCAAATTTATTTAATGAAAACTTGTAGTTTTAGTTTAACTACCTCCTCTAGAAGATCCTAAAGGTCTTTACAAAAATTAATTAAGCCTATATATAAGTATAGGTATCAAAATCAGTCCAAACATTATCTCTTACAAAATAATATAAAAACAGGGCACCTGGGTAGCTCAGTTGGTTAAGCGACTGCCTTCGGCTCAGGTCATGATCCTGGAGTCCCGGGATCAAGTCCCGCATCGGGCTCCCTGCTCGGCAGGGAGTCTGCTTCTCCCTCTGACCCTCCCCCCTCTCATGTGCTATCTCATACTCTCTCTCTCAAATAAATAAAATCTTTAAAAATAATAATAATAATATAAAAACAATCAAAAGAATAAAAGACGTTTACCAAAATAATTTCAATTAACAGGAATAATTTTACTTTAAAATGGATTGATCATCAGCATTATCAATATTTTAATTCATTTATGAGTTAAGGTAGCAAGTTAAAGCAATTTTTCTAGTGAAGTATTACAGGAGTATACAAAGTGAGTATGAATTGATTACATATTTTATTTTTGCAGTTTATCCTAGATTACATTAGAGAATTAAAAAACACAAGATTTCCTAATCTCAACATTTCCTACACATAACAGCTTATAGCTGATAAAAAATGAACATCATTAGCCTACCCAAACTTCAAATTCAAATAGTCACCAATGCCTGCCAGACACTGTCACTTCACTATTCCACAAAATCCTCAAACTCACACATATTCAACAATGAATTTATCATCTTTTTATCTTCTCTAAATTTGTGACACATATTCCAAACAGCCCTAGCCAAGAAACAGACTCTCATCTTGAACTCCTTCCTTTCCTTCTTTCAAACCCAGTCAGTAAGCAAATGAAAGAATAAGGCCTTCCAAAAACTGACCCTGATGTTTTTCCAATTTTACTTCCTGGCACTCTTTGTCTTTACCATCTAATAATAAAGATGCTATTTCCCCGCTTCAAGTCATTCTTTAAGCTGCTTGCTCTGTTGGCAATGCTTTCCCTTGCCTCACTGCCACATATGCTTCAAGATTTAGCCAAGGTATTTATTATCTTCAAGAAACTTTCCAGAACTCCCAAGGACTAGGATAAGGGCTTATCATTTATCACTTATTAAAAATTATATTGAATAAAATAAATAAATAAAAATATTGAAATTATCTGTTTACTAATCTGTCTCTCCTATTAGATTTTAGGTGACTTAAGACAGTACCAGGATATAATATTTATAGTAGTGTCCCCAGCATCTTACACAGTACATGTAGAGTAGATATTTAGGGAACTGCTAAAGCATACTGACTAAAACAGTTTTTAAAGAAGTATAAATTTGAAATAGAAATTCCAATCACACAGGATTTACTATCTATTTTTGTGTTAACCATACACCTATTAGATCATATATACCTACATTCACCTATACATGTATTTTTCTTGTAATAATTACTCTAAAAGAATTTTAATTACTCTACATTATCTATTATCTACTTACTCTGTTTGGAAGAACCCTGCGCTTTTTTACAGCATGAAGTGGGGAATCAACTTCACTGTTTTTCTGATCCTAGATAAAGTAGATAATTAGATAAAAGTTAAAAAAAAAAAAGACTTAAGGTGAGGGAGAAAAAAGCCTTTACATGATCACATTATTATGATTATTAAATGACTCACCTCAGGGGATTCTAAAACATTTCCTTTTGTTTTTTTACTTTTTCTTCGGAAAATCTCATCATCTTCACTTTCATTGCTTGTTAACTGTTCATCTATAATTTATTAAAAAAATGAATCCAGTCAATAGATTTATCTAATCACAACTATTTTATTGATGGGTGCCATTATTTAAAAAGCTTTTCAGAAGTTTGGCCAAAAAATCAGCATGAGACAGAAAAATAAAACAGTGCCAGTGAGAAAATTAAGAGATGATAACTTTTGCTAATAACCACATTTTTTACTCAGATTCAATTTTACAAATTAACCAAAATGAGGCCGGGAGAGTGCAAAGTCTAATTTTATTAGTCAAAGGTTCCAGAATTCATCTCTATAATGTACTATCGCTCTATGCCCTTTGTGTCTTATTTTCATTCTAAAGGAGTTAAAGCATGAAAATGTAGGCTACAAAACAATATGTGAAGAGGTTCTTCTTTAAATATGTATATACATATGTCTACATATACATGTGTTTGTACACAAGCATGAAATAAAAATTTGTAAGATATTCACCAAAATGTTTTAACTAGAACGTATTCGGGAGGGTGGAAAGAATGCTAAAAACAAATATCTGGGGGAAGCTGGGTGGCTCAGTCGTTAAGCGTCTGCCTTTGGCTCCGGTCATGGTCCCAGGGTCCTGGGACCAAGCCCCGCATCGGGCTCCCTGATCAAAGAGAAGCCTGCTTCCCCCTCTCCCACTCCCCCTTGCTTGTGTTCCCTCTCTCGTTATGTCTCTGTCAAATAAATAAAAAAAATCTTTGGAAAAAACAACAACAACAACAAACATCTGATATATAAAATCAAATACTTCAAATTTTTAGGTACTTAAACAAAGCTCGATTTCTGCACTTCCATAAAATTCAGATTACGGATACCGTTCCAAGTCTTTAGGAAACCTTCTGTAAGAGCCCTGTGGTTGTTTCAAGATATGTTCATAAATTCTTTGATAGGCCTTCCTTCAAAAGCTGGATCATAATTCCTCTCCCCTGGAGTATGGGCCAGACTTAGTCACTTGCTTCTAACAAAAGAATATAATGGCAGTGAAGGTGGGTTACTTCAGAGTCTAGGTCATAAAAGTTACTGAGGTCTCATCCTTGCTGTCTGTCTTGCATCACTCACTTTGGAGGAAGCCAAACGCTATACTGTAAAGATATAAGAAGCAACCCTATAGTGAGTCCTAAAGAAAGGACTATTAAACATGAAACAGTTGAGACTTACTAGTTTTGAAAACTCCTAGCTTCTCTAGTTGGCAAACAATACTAAATTAAGAAATCTTCCAGGCAAAGATCTAATCTAGAGGACTGCCAGGAGACTACTATCCAGGTGAAGCTGAGGTGAAATTGTAAATGCTTTAAGACCTCAAAGATCAAAGATGGTGCCTCAAAGTACCATGCAGTCAGATAAAAGGCCCTCTATATAGTCTAAGGATGTCTTTCACAAATCCTCTTAAACAACAGGCCTTCCAAGAAGATTAAGGAACTATCTCCAGACATCTTAGCAGAAGCCCAAAGTAGAGGAGTTGCCCAAAGGATTTGTGAGCATGACTAGTATGTAATAGAATGAACCCCAATAAGATTCACAAGAGATCCACAAAGATATACGAGAATTATGGGAAGAAACACAGCCAGCTACAGCAACAGGAAGGGGCAAAGACAATATAAAATGAAAAGAGGCCTTTAAAAATATCCATAAAATAAAAATCCCCAAATTTTTACTAAAAGGAAACAGCTAAGGAAATTCTACATGTTATGAAAAAGGACCAAGCATCCAAAGGATGACGCCAAGAACCATGGGGAGTTATTTCTGGGCCTTGAGTGCTCATCAAGGAACTTCCAATCTCAGCTCTGCTGCATTTTAGAATTGCTATGGACAGAGATTCCTGTGTGCCTCCCCTTCCCATCACCACCCCACTTTTGAATAAGCTATCCTGGAAGCAGATTTTCCATGCCATCAAATCTTCAGGTGACTGCAACCTCAGGTGAAATCTTGCCTATAACCTGATGAGAAAGCCTCAACCATAACTATCCACTTAAGCAACTCTCCAATTCCTAAACTACAAATAAATGTTATTGTAAGCCACTAAGTTTGGAGGAGTCATTTTTTACACAGCAATAAATAATACAAATTCACACCATAAATTTCTCCTCATACTGTGCCAAAAAAAAATTTACCCAAATAAATCCTTTTTACAGATGAGCACTGTATAATTGGCCAGTTTTGTTTTTCATTACCTTCTAAAGAAGTTAGAATTAAATGCAAGCCTCAGGTATAGTAACCAACTCATTCCAGGAAGTTTTCCTTTCAACTGCTTTAGTGGTGTTTTAATGAACTATTATAGTATGCATATAGCATGACAAATAACCTTAAATCCTCTATTTCAATTAGGTGAAGTAAAAAATACTATGAACAAGTCATGGGAATAAAAACTACAGCATAGGTCATGGAACACTACATCAAAAACAAATGATGTAATATATGGTGATTAACATAACAATAAAAAATAAAAAAATAAAACTACAGCATAGGGATGTAGTCAATGCTATAGTAAACAGAGTTGTATGGTGACAAACAGTAGCTACACTTGTGAGCATAGATAGAGATGTGGTGTCACTATGTTGTATACCTGAAATTAATGTAACATTGTATATCATCTATTCTCAAAGAATACTAAATATTACCTGTTGTGATGTGCACTGAGTGTTATATACGTAACTAATGAACACTACATCAAAAACTAATGATGTACTATACAGTGGTTAACTGAACATAATAATAAAAAATACTAAATATTCCCTATTAAATAATTATGTATTCATAATTACATTGCCTATAGTTAGTAGTTAAGTATAATGCTAGAAGGTTTAATGCAAATCTGACACAAAGATAGAAAAATGATCTCGACCATTAAGAGACTTAATATAAAGATGTTAAAGCAAATATTGGAGGCTCATAGGTAACATAAACTTAACCAAAATATATATTATGTCAGAGTACACCCAATTTTATTTTATTTATTTTTTAAGATTTTATTTATTTATTTGTCAGAGACAGAGAAAGAGAGAGCGTACAAGCAGGAGAAGCAGGGGGAGCAGCAGAGGGAGAAGCAGGCTCCCTGCTGAGCAAGGAGCCCGATGCGGAACTCGATCCCAGGACCCTGGGATCATGACCTGAGCCGAAGGCAGATGCTTAACCAACTGAGCCACCCAGGCGCCCAGAGTACACCCAATTTAAAAAAAATTAAACATATTTCCAGGACTTACTTTCAAGAAGCTTTTGTCTTAAATAAAACATTCATAAATCATGCCTTTGATCCCAAAGAGAATAGCATCATAAAAAGATTTACAGAGCAAAATCATTTTATCCTACAACTACTCTTTTCCTCAATCATAAGGAATAAAATTCATAAATGGCCTGCTATAATAATCTATACATAAACTAGAGTTCTATCACAGTACTTAAAGAATACTTGTCATTCTAATATCAACATCTAGCACTATATTTTCTAGTTTTTCTGTAACTGTATAGAATTAGATCACAGAAATCCAGAGATTCCTCTGGAACTTCTGAGGTCTTGCCTCAATCCTCCAAATACAGTCTTGTTTCTCAACTGTTTTTTTTTTTCCCCAACTATCTTTCTATGTAAATCTTCTACTTTATACTATTCCCTCCAAATCTTATACTTCCCTTTTTCCCCTTTGTTTTCATTTTATAACATCCAAATTCTCTATTATTTTCAACATATTCAAATTGCAAATATTCCTGAAGAGCCAAAATTAAAATCTATGTGAAAAAATCTATATTTCCAATCTAATCCAGTTCAAAATTCTGTCATCTTCTGAACCTCCTAAACATCCATTACCTTTTTATTTGGTAGTTATTCCCACATTTTACTGGTATCTTTACAAATGTACATGTCACACAGTTGTTTGGGTTTTACAGTCAAGGGCCAAGGCCAAATCTATATTTCACTATCTAGCATAAAACCTTTCCCATGGCATGCATGCCATAAAATTATGTAGATAAATCTTTTTATCAGTAAGCATCAACTTAAGAAATATATAATAAATTATCTAATTCAATACATCAAATACTGAGAAATCACATTTTAAAAAATTACAGAAGCTTATCTAGAGTAATTTTTCCAGATTTGTGTGTTTTATTAAGATGGAATCTTACCTTCCACAGGATGACAGGATTGACGAAGACTGATTTTTGACCTTTTAGTCTTTTCTACAGAAAGTCCTGAATCACCAAAAGTTGAATTCAAGGTTTCTTTGAAACTCTGTAGATGTAATTTTCCCTTATGAGAATCTGGTGTCCTAGGCATTTCTTTCCTCTTAGAAAATGAGTTCAATGTGTTTGATTCAGAAAGTGGTGTACTCATAACTTTTTCTCCTACTGGCAAAGAAAACTGAGAATAACCAGGAGACAGAAATTCTTTATTTTTTGCTTCACTCTGTAGAAAATGTGCAAAACTTGGACTCCACTTATCTTCACTTGATGGGATAGTAATACTTCTACTCGTAGAACTAGCAACATGATCTAGTGGTATTACTGCTTGATTTGAAACATAATTTGCATCATTGGTCTCCTTAATATCTAAACACCTTCCAGACAGATCATCTAAAAATTTATTTTTATTTCTATCTGATGCATGTCCTAATACTTCATCATCAGAATCTGGACTACAAAATCCTAAATCAAAAGTCACAGAAAATAAGTCCTTAGAGCAGTCAAAAACATATTCATCATGCTTCAGTTTTTCCTTATGTACACCTTTTAAATCTTCATGAGATTTCCAACTATTAGTATCACAGATAATTTGATCTTGGGGTTCAGAATTATCATCTAACAATAGTTCATCAGAAATTAAGAAGTGAGAGACCAGTGCCATTTCACTTAAAGCAGTTTTGTCTGACACACATGAAGATTTATATTTATTGTTCGAGGGAGAAAGGCTCATGTCATTAAACTTCGTATTACCATCTTTGAAGAGTGGTAAACTTTCATCCTGATCAGTGAGCAATACTGGGGGGCCATTGTTATCCATATCACAAACTTTTTCTTCAACTAAATACTTTGGAGGGTCTATGTTTATTTGAATATGGTTGCTGGATACTATATTTTCATTTTTATTATCTTTATCTACTTTATCAACATAGTCATAGGAACTTGGCTCATCAGAAATCTTATCATTAGTTGCACTATAAAAGCAACTTTTTTCAGAAGGATGATTAATAAATTTAAGTGAATTCAATTCTAAATCCTGTTGAGAATTTACAGGTAAATATGACATCAAACAAGTAGATTTATCATTTTGTAAATACTCGGTGTAAGGTGGGAAGGGCAAATGATCAAGTTCACAACTTCTAGCAATTTCATATTCCAAATTTGAGAGTCCACTGAGAGGTGGAGGAGAATGAGATAAAAATCTCTCTACATTAGCTAGTACCTCTTTTGTTAGTGAAAGACAATTATAAAATTGGTCATCTCTTTTAGCTACACAAAGCTCTTCCTCAAATGGAAGAAATAAGCTAGATGAAACATATTTCTCATCAGTGAAACTGTTATAACCAGAATCTAAAAAATTTCCAAGAAATGAACTAGATTTATTTGTAATTTGACATTCCATTAATCCACGCGGCTGATTAACATTTTCATGGATAGCACATATGGCAGCCGCAACTTCATCTGTATCTGATGCCCTTTTATCATTTAGTAGGTCTACCTGAAAAATATTTTCTATAGTAGTACTTCCATCAGTATCTAAAGAATCCATAACAACATCATTATTTCCTTTTATATAAGGTTGATCTTTTTTAAATTCTTTAGAGGCTTTTTTTTTTAGAAAAGCAATTTTAACAGGTTTGATATGAGTTTGTTTAAAAATTTCAGCACATTCTTCATCAGATTTTGTCATTGAGAATGAACTGCCTTGATTTATATTCCTTGAAAATAAAGATTTCTTGTTACTAGTAAAGGTGTCATTGGCAAGAGGATTATATTCATTCCTGGGAGCACTAAATATTGAGCTAACATCTTCCATTTGTAAGTAAGATTTAATTTCCAATTCATAGCTGCATTCTCCCTAGAAAGAAGGAAAATGAAAAAAAATCACAAGAAATAAGAGCCATTACTAAGAGATGAGTTCTACTTTATGTTATTTTCTAAACAATATTATATTACTCAAATGATTACTCAAAATCAAATGATTTTCTTTTATAACTTAAAAATTATTCTTTTTAAAAAATTTATTTATTTTAGAGAGAGAGAGAGAGAGCAAGCACGAGCACATATGAGAGGGGGAGGGGCAGAGGGAGAGAGAGAATCCCAAGCAGACTCTGCGCTGAGTGGGGAGCCCATAAGGGGGACCTATCTCATGACCCTGAGATCACAACCTGAGCCAAAACCAAGAGTCAGATGCTTAACCAGCTGAGCCACCCAGGTGCCCCTAACTTAAAAATTATTCAAATAAATCAAACAAAATTATAAATGGCACTAGTGTAATTATCATAAACTATCTTTAATCAGTTAATATTTTTGTATCCTCAGAACTTAATACATGAAAGACCCATGATAACTATTTGCAGAAAGAACAAATTTAATAAATACATAAAATAAGATTATAGGGGTGCCTGGGTGGCTCAGTCAGTTGAGCAACAAACTCTTGGTTTCAGCTGAGGTCATGATCTCAGGGTCCTGAGATCGAGCCCTGCATCGGGCTCTGAGCTCAGCAGGGAGTCTACTTCTCCTCTCCCTCTCCTCCTCCCCCCCAACTTGCACTCATACTCTCTCAAATAAATAAATCTTCAAAAATAAATATTATAAGCACTAAGTTCTTCACTTCTAACATTTAATTGAATAACTATTCTAATTTCATAAAAATAGATATTCAGTAACCAATATATATAAATGAAAACTACACACACATGTGTTAAATTTACCCTCTTGATAAGGGTAAGAACTAAGAATAACTTTTGGAACATCTGAAATAAGTGTACCTGTAAATCCATTAGGCTGTAGGCTGAAATATACTATTTTTAACAAATTTTCCAACAAAGAACTCTTACAGTATATTTCATTCTTTTCTTTTTTGTTTTTTTTAAGATTTATTTATTTATTTGAGAGAGAGAGACTGGGGGTGGGGGCAGAGGCAGAGGGAGAGTCTTAAGCAGACTCTGTACTGAGCAGAGAGCCTGGTGTGGAGTTGATTTCACAACCCTGAGATCATGACCTGAGCTGAAACCAAGAGTCAGGCACTTAACCAGCTGTACCACCCAGGCACCAAAGGAACTCTTACAGTAAATTTCTAAAGTGTACTTATCACTAAATCTAAAACTATAGTCCCCCCAACTCCTGACCTACCCTCCTCTCTTCCCGTTGAGCGGCTACTTTAGTCAGGATTCCTCTACTATTCAGGGACTTAAACAGTTAACTCTCTAATTTTTGAACAATAAATAATAAATACAATAAATATTAATTTGAGAAGGTTGTCTCCCTGCTAGTGTATATGCTCCCCACAGACAGAATATTTCATCTGTTTTCTTCACTGATGTACCACAGGGCCTGGAATAGAAGAGGACATACAGAAGGCGCTAAATAAATATGTGTTATTTTGATAGCATAGGTTTTGCTGGGATCCACAACTAATTACTCTATTTATATGTATTCATGAATAATAGCTAATAATAAAAATAGCAGTTACAATCTATTGAGTGTGCCTGTTACTGTTCTAAATGCTCTACACATATTAACTCATTTAATCCTCCCAACAACCCTATGAAGAAAGTATTATCATTATTCCCATTTTACAGAGAAACGGAGGCCCAAAGAGGTTAACTTGTATGATTAGTAAGAGGTAGACCTGGGTTTCTAACCCAGGAATTTTGGATTTCATAATCAGAGTAGGTTCATCATTCTGATTCTCCCAAGGAAGAATAATCAAGTAGCTTCTCAAGGAATCAATAATTCCCTAAACTACCACCAGGATATAAAAGACATAACAAATGACCTATGTGATGGAGAATATTTCAATAAATCCAATCTAGCAAGAATGCTAAATTGGCTTTACTAATGGTTTATATAAATCATTAAGTATATTAAAATTTTACTCTGGTTTATCTATATTGACAGATGATATTCTTCTAATTAAGTCTACTTCTTCACCTAAGGCAGAAAGCTGGTTCCCTACTGAGTCACAAGAAACTTTATAAAAAAACCAAAATATTCTAATATAATTCTTTATATTACAGTCTTGTTTCTTATAATAATGATTTCAAATTAAGAAAAGGGGTGCCTGGGTGGCTCAGTCAGTAAAGCAACCAGCTCTTGATCTCTGCTCAGGTTGTGGTATCACGCCCCGAGCCAGATTCTGTGTTCCGTGGGGAGTCTGCTTAAGATTCTCTCTCTCCCCTCTCCCCCTCCTCCTCCCCCCAACTTGCCCACGTGCTCTCTCTCAAATAAATAATTCATAAAATAATTAAGAATAAATACCAAGTATTCTTTTCACAATCATACCCAGCAAGAGAAAGTTGCAATAAAACCCTACCTCTTCATGTCTCATTCCTTCTATCATTTGCATAATGCTTATAAAATGGTGGCATCGATCTGAATGGTCAACTTGATACGTAGGAAAAGGATGATCCTGCCACACTCTCCATTCAGAAAGAGACAGTTGATGAATTCCAATGGTTGGTTCTTGAGTCTTGATTAATGATTTCAAAAATAATAAATATGATAAATACACATACTCAGAATTCATAAACTAATTAAAAAAACAATATACAGATAATAAGCCTAACATAAAAAATCTGAATTCATTTGAGTATTTTCAACTAAAATCTCTGGAGGCTAAAGAAACTAATTTCATAAAGTACAAAAATGCCCTTTTAAATACATTTTGAAAGTAACTATTATTTGAGTTAGTACTTGGTTATATTCCTGTTTATACAGTTCTGTGTTAAGAGCAAATATTTAAGAAAATGTGTGGTTTCAAAAGTACTGTTGTGCTAGATTTATATCCTCATCTAATAAAGAGACATTCATAACCTCTCAGTGATAATGATCTTAATTTTTTCATGCTGCCGTTCCTTACTTTTCCCTGGTAGTAAATGCATATAAATTCTGAATAGCTGTATTTCAAACCCTATAAATCTTCTAAAAGGAATCTTTCCTGAGGTTGTTTTTCCAGCTCTCTAGGCATATATGTAACCTTTGATCAAATCTCTTGACTTTTATTAAGTTCACCAATAATTTGTTCATAATAAGAGAAATAATAACATCCAATTTAAAGTTCTACACAATCTCAAAAAGTTGTACAGAGATGCTCATGACAGCATAATTTTATGTTAGTAACACTGAAAAGAATTTGAAAACATAACAGGAAAATAAATAGTCAAGTAAACCATGGTATAATGCAAAATAACATCAATCATGTAAAGGATGCCTATGTGGAAATGCTCGTATAGTAGAAAGTAATGGGAAAAGAGCAGATATTATGTATATTATTACACTCAAGTAAAAATATATACACAATAAAGAATATAAGAAAATTAGTTCTAAACTTAGACTTTAATATTCTTTTTAAACTGTTACATTCTTAATTTTTTAAGCAACTTGACATTCTGATCATGAACACTCTCTCTACTCCCAAATCTACTGTATAATCATTATAAAGAGTATCTGAAAACATGTTCAACTTACTGTTGTGTTTTCCTCATTTTCTAAAGATAAAAACCGAACTTGAGGCAATGTTATTTCTTTAATTTCATCACTGTCTCTTAACCTATAACGCCTGTTCCATAATTTAAATTCTTCTGCTGATAAGAACCAATCTTTCTTTGAATTACTCTGCTTCATTCCTGTAAGTTGAAAAAGTAATTGAAAAGATGTTTAAAAAAATCTGCTAAGCAAACACAAAATATGCAACATCAACTCAAACTCTCCACCTGTTTATATCTACTCATCTTTACTAAACCACTGATTCTATTCCTTAAAACCAGTATTTTTCACATAATCATCCTGGTTATCACTTTTCTCACCTCTTTGAAAGTACTAGTACAGCCTCCTGTTCAGGAGCTAACTTTCCATAATGACTTCATTAATGTAACAGAGCCAGGTAGGTAGGCTCTCAATCCTGGTTTCTTTTGGACTCTCTCCATGTTGTATCTAAGACCTGGCACAAAAGAGTCAAAAAAACTTACAAATGAAAACTGGTATGATTCTATCATTGTTATCTGAAAGATTATTTGAAGCTTGGTTGGGGGTGGGGGAAGACGTCAAGACTAAAAAGGATTTTTAACTTAAGTCTTAAATGGGGGGGGGTAGAGGTAGATAGAAAAGACCTACTGCTTTAAAAAATGACAATAATATACTTTTTAAAAAAATTGTATTAAATTAACCCTTTCTAATTTCCATAATCTCTATAGAGGAAAATAATCAGCAAACTGAAAAAGGGTAAATAGTATAAAGTAGTAACTCTGGTCTAATACAGATGAGGACAGAAAAAAAAATCAGAAAGACAACTGAATTAGTAATCAGGAAACTTCTGTCTTAGCTATTTCCAAACATAAGAATATGCTTTTGTAAAATAAAGGGTTTGAACTAAGTGATCTTTCAGGATCCTCTTAGATCTAACAATCTGAGACTTTTTTAAAATAGGAAAGCATTCCTCTCTTTTAGTCACTTTAAGTAAGTTCAGATCTCTAAGCCCAGATGAATTATGCTAATTTACAGAAGATTATATTTATATATGCAACCTTAGCAAGATGAATCCCTAACACTTGAAAAATCAGGGAGAATGGGAAAAAAAAGCACAAAAAATAAACATGAGCCAATATTGTCTCAATTAAAAAAAAAAACAGGTTCTCAAATTTTACTAAAGAAATATGTCATCCATCTCTAGTTACATTTAAGAAACAATTATGAAACATGGCTAATTTTAACATTTATAAAAATATAATGATCACTAAGAATCATCTATACAAACTTTAATCAAGTTAAATAAATAAATTCAAAAGAATCCAAAATACAGTTGACCCTTAAACAATGCAGGGGTTAGGGGTACCAAGCCCCTAGCTGAAAATCAGCAGTTAACTTTTGGCTCCCCAAAAACTTAAGTACTATAACCTTCTCTTGTTTGGAAGCCTTGCTGATAACATAGACAGTCATTTAATACATATGTTTTGTAAGTTTTATGTATTATTTACCATGTTCTTATAATAAAAGTAGAAAAAATATTAAGAAAGTCGTAAGAGAAAGTACCCTTACAGTACTGAACTGTATTTGTAAATTTGAAAAAAATTGCATAGGATTGGTCCTACACAGTTCAGATCAGTATTGTTCAAGAATCAACTGTACATAAAATCTTTTCACTTTAACCAAAGATTTGGCAAAATGTTGTAAAATGACAGGCATATTCCTATTAAGTAGATTTGTATGAGGTTTAATAGGCATATCCAAAAAGCATTGATTTACAGCTCTGAGTTAAGGGAAATAACATTAACAAATTTAAGTGAATCCAAAGCAAGTGACTAGGAGGGAAAGGATCTTGAAACTTCATGGTATGAAAACCAGTGGAACCAACAGTTAAACTTGAGAGGTATTATATTCAAATACATAAAGAACTGCTACACAGGTAAACAACAGATCAAAACCATTTTTTATATCTAGAAGATAAAACTAAATCAGTGAGAAAAAGGTAGAAAGACAGATTTTTCAACATAAGAAAGAATCTTCTTCTATACAACGTTTCTACATAGGGAATAAACCCTTATAATGAAATACAATTTCCATTAACAGATATTCAAGTTGAGGTTGAACATGCACTTAACAAGAACACTGAATGCAGACGAAAACCACAATGAAACACCACCTCCCACCTGTTAGGATGCCTACTATCAAAAGATTAAAACATAACAAGTGTTGGTGAGGATATGGAAAAATTAAAATCCCTATATACTGTTGGTGTGGTAGTAGAGAGGTGTAGCCATTAGAGAAAATGGCATGAAGGTTCCTCAAAAAATTAAAAATAGAAGTACCATAGGATCCAGCAATTACACTTCTAGGTATATATCCCAAAGAACTGCAATTAGGATCTCAAAGAGATATGTGTACCCCATGTATACTGTAGCAGTATTCACTATATGCAAGAGATGTAAGCAATCCAAATGTCTGACAGATGAATGGATACAAAAAATGTGGTGGGGTGCCTGAGTGGCTCAGTTGGTTAAGAGTCTGCCCTCAGCTTGAGTCATGATCTCGGGGTCCTGGGATAGAGCCCCACATCGAGCTCCCTGCTCAGTGGGGAGTATCCTTCTCCCTCTCCCTCTGCCCCTCCCCCCTGCTTGTGCACTCTCTCTCTCATATAAATAAATCTTTAAAAAAAATGTGGCATGTACATACAATGGAATATTATTCTACCTTAAAAAAGAAATCCTACCATTTCCTATGAAGGAACCTATAGGAAATTATGCTAAGTGAAATAAGCCAGTCATAGAAGCACACATACTGCATGATTCCACTTATAAGAGATACCTAAAATAATCAAACTCATACAAGCAGAGAATAGAATGGTGTTGCCAGGGGCTGGGTGGAGAGAAAAATGGAATTGTTGCTTGAAGTATCTAAAGTGCCAGTTACATAAGATGAATACATTCTAGAGATCTGTGTATAACATAGTGCTTATAGTTAACAAAATGACATTGTTCTTCTTAAAATATTATTAAAAAAATTGCTGCAGAAACCACTCCTATCTTGATAGGTAATTTGACCAGATGACCCCCAATGTTCCTTCCAAATCTTAAAATATATCTATAATGTTATGATTCTTTAAAAGCCTTAATTAAAGATTAAGTAAAATTTAAAAGAAAAAAATTTTAGTTTCTCATCTTCATAGTATTAAAATTTCAAGATATTTTCTTGATATCACCAAAATCTCTGTAGTTCTTAAAGTAGTAACACTCTCATTACTAGCTACGCTCCCTGGCACCATAATTAAAAGAATTTGTTTTCTCTTCTGCAGAAAGGGAAAGAAACCATTCTGTCTCCTTTTCTTAAAGCAATTCCAGAGACACCTAATGTTCTTAAATCTTTTCTTTAACTCTTTGATGTTATATGCAAATCTCTGTAAAGTCTGAGCAAGCCTCTAGTTAGCGTTTCAACCACAGATGTTTTTCTTAAGGATGTAGGATCGCTCTCTGCAGTGTAAACATCAAGGAAGATAGTGTCCCTATCTCCCAGTCAACAGGGAAGTTTAGCCTAGGCACCATTCTCTTCACTATATGCATGCAAAGACAACAGAAGTCTTATTTCTTTGAATAAAGGCAACAAAGCTAACACAAATGGCTACCTCAATTACCAGGTGATTTGGGGATGAACTATGAAAGTATATACAGCAAAAGGTGCTATCCTCTCATAGGACAAGTTACTATTAATCTTGAGAATATCTATGTAAAGAATCATAACTGCCTGAAGGGATTGTATAGGGTAGCATTTCCGTCTTTGTATTATCTTAGTGGATTGTTTACGATGCACACTATAATCTGATTCAGTGCTTATTCGATAATAAAAGTTTTCTTCCTTTTCTACATTTTGTAAAGAGGATTCTCTGGGTTGGTAGGACATTTTAATTTTCCCTCACTCTGTTCTGTCACTGTCTCCTTCCCTTTGCCACAGGAATAATCTCTTATTCTTTCCAACACCCATAACATCCTAGAATGTACACTGAGTTTCTCAAAAAGGAAACATATCAACATATGGCCTGCTAACAACAGGAAAAAAAAATACATGGCTCCAATGCAAAGTTTTTTATTTACCCTTCTTATAGGAAAAGTGAGAGGACTTCCGCTGCAAGTTCCAAGGCTTCTCTGGTTCATAGACACCACATGTGATGAACATTTTGTGTAATTCTGGATTGATTCCATCAGGAACCATTCGTGGACTTCCTTGGTGAAAATGAAGAACCTGCCTGTTACCTGAAATAGCTTTATAAATACTTCTTTTGTTGCACTGACTTTGATTATAAGTCTGCAAAGAAAAATGTCAAGTTACATTATTTCTATAATAGTCACTTAGCCATAATAAGAAGTTATTATATTTGTTTGGATTTATTATAAACAGTAAATTAAACTCTGATCCACTTAAATACTGAGACTATCTGTTATCTTGAATTGAGACCCGTTCAATTAACTCTTGAAAATCAGTTCAAAATTTAGTATTATAAAAGCCTACTTTCATAACTATATCGCACAAAGGAAATCTACCTTTTATTTAGGATCTTTCTATTTTTGAATAAGGTGAATATTTATATATATTAAGTGTAAACTGCCTTTTTTTCTAATACTATTCCCGTATTCCAGCTTGTTACTTCATCTCTCTACACTTCAGCTTTCTTCACTGTATACAAGAAAAACATTATTCCCTGTACAGGATTAAATGAAATAACGCATCTGACGCACTTAGAACACTGCCCAGGAGAGTAGGTACTCATTAAATGTGGACCATTATGATTATTTTACAGATAAGAAAACTAACATATGAATACATAGGTTAAGTGGTTTGCCTAAGCTAACACAGTTAGAACCTAATTCCACATACTGATAGTACATAGATTTTTACAAGTTGCCAGATATTTAATTTATTGGAATCATTTTATAGATAAAATGAATGTTACATAATATGCTATAATCACATAAAAAGTATCAGGGGAAAAAGTCATTTTTCAGGATGATTTTTAAAGAGTCTATAAAACATTTTAAATCAATTTTTTATAACTGCCATAATTAATGAAAAAATCTTTAATATAAACCTACATATTTGCCCAAGGAAATGGTCCCACTGAGTTACAAGTTAGTTGATAACTTTAGTGTAACAAACAAAATAATATTAGGTATAACATCATAATTCAGGAAGGTCTGTCACTCAAGATTGTAGCAAAGTATGAATATAATTTAAGTTCCTTATCACTTTGTATGGCATCAACAAACTTTTCCATAAAGGGCCAGAAAGTAAATATTTTAGGTTTTGCAGGCCACATAATATCTCTGGCACATATTGTTGTTGATTGGTTGGTTGGTTGGGCAACTCTTTAAAATGTTAAACCATTCTCAGTTCACTGTATTTAAAATAAAAGAAAAAACTAAATTAAAAACAAGAAACAGGCTTAGAAGCACAGGGAAATAGTAAAACAAAATAGATATTGAGGGGCGCCTGGGGGCTCAGTTGGTTATGCATCTGCCTTCAGCTCAGGTCATGATCCTGGGTTCCTGGGATCGAGCCCCCTCCTCCCAGCCCCACCCCTTACAGTTCCCTGCTCAGCAGGGAGCCTGCTTCTCCTTCTCCCTGCTCCCCCAACTCGTGTTCTCTCTCTCCAATAAATAAATAAAATCTTAAAAAAAAAACTAAAGAACTTTCAAATATTTAAAAAAAATAATACATATTGATTTCTGTATCTAAGTATCTTTAAATTACTACTGAAGTAGAAAAATGCATTTTATATGGATAAAAGTTAAAAATTCTCCTAATTACAAGAAAAGAATACTCAGAATCTACTACAAAGTAGGGGAAAAAAATCAACCACAATTTCCTACAGATTGTTTGGACTTTGAATGTTAACAGACTGATATTTACCTTAAGCTATATTTCTCAAATTTCAATTATCAAATCATGTTTCTACAAGTCCACTTACACGTTCTTCTCGTCCTTCGGCAAGGATAACAACAATTCTGCCTTGACGTTTGCGGCCAGTTCTACCCATTCGTTGTACAAGACGAATTGGGCTCTTCTGGGCATCAAAACATATTATAAGATCAACTTCTCCTATATCCAAACCTTCTTCACCAACACAAGTAGAAACCAATGTATTATAACCACCACTACGAAACTGTTTCACAACCTAAAATAAAAATGATTTAAAAATAACCAAATACAATTGTAAGAGACTTGTAGATCAAAGCACACTTTTTCCACTCACCCCAAAATGGTGAAATCAGATTACAAATCAGAATCCAGGATACTATGGAATAGGAAAAGTAGCAGCAAAATGGCAATTTAAACCAAAACAGACTGTGGGAAAATGCAAAGGGCAATCCTAATGTCTTTGCTTTCATAATGGTTGTGATGCCAAAAAGGTTTGCTTAGTTTACACATACATGAGAAACTCCAGGTATTATTTGTCACTAAAGGGCCATGGGCAGGTAAACAGCCCAGAGCAATTACTGCTAATCATATCCTAGACCTAAATTTATTGTTAGGTCTATCTAAAGTAAAATTTGTATTACTCCTAAAATTCCTATCTTACTTTCTATACTGCCATTCCAATGAAGGGTAACAGAATATGCCATCCCAAAATATGACTGTGGAAGTTTAGGACATGCTGCCCCAAAATATGCTGCTTTGATATACTGATTATTTTGAACTGTAGACACTTGAAAAACAGCAAAAGTAGGGAGAGGCTCTCCCCTTATCTGTCCAAAAACAGAAGGAACTCAATTGACATAAACCCCCTCCCTGGGATTTTCATCAACCAGAAAAAATTGACTCATCACAGGAGAGGAGACTAAAAGCCATTCTTATAGCCAGACAAACTTGGTTATAAACTATCACACCCTTCTATTCTTCTAAGGGCCCATTCATCTTTCCCAAAAATCAATTACTCTCTGTCCTAAGAAGCCTATATTCCTCCTCTCCTTTCCCTATTAATATGGTACTTAAGTTGATTCTAAGCCTCCTTAGGAAGTTACTCATTTTTACCGGCATATCTCCCATGTATAACATAAAGTATACATGTTAATAAACTTCATGATTTATATATTTGACTGTTTATTCAGTATCTCTCTGCTTGATGTTTAAAACAATGCTACTCAGGGGCACCTGGGTGGCTCAGTTGGTTAAATGTCTGCCTTCAACTCAGGTCATAATCCCCAGGTCCTGGGATCAAGTCTGGCATCAGGCTCCCTGCTCAGCAGGGAGTCTGCTTCTCCCTCTCCCTCTGCCCCTCGCCCCTGCTCATGCTCGCTTGCGCTCTCTCTCTTTCAAGTAAATAAAAATCTTACTAAGATAAAAAAAAATTAAAAAATAAAACAAAGATACTCAAAGTGTAGATCACAAACTGTTTATTACTGGTGTGGTTCACAATCTGTTTATTACTAGCAAACAACAGTAACATAAATACAAAAATTAAGAGTAGGTGTTTAGAAACTTGACAGAGCAATACTATGTTTGTTGGCTTTAATAAGAAGAAATTTGGCCATGAACATTGTTTTCATTAATTTTACTTTTTTATTAATTCATTATTATTGTGATATTCAAAAGTATCTGTCTGTGACATACTAAGAGAAAATAAACTAGTCCTCTGTCAATTTTCATAGTCAGAAAACACTAATCTCATAGACATGCCAAAGTTAACTCATCCAGAACCAAACTCCTGATATTTCTCTCCAAAACCTGCTCTTCCTGCAGTCTTATCTATCTTCATTAGTAGCAGCTCTTTTCAGTTTTTTTCAGGCCAAATTCCTGGAGTCATCCTTGGAGTCAGCCTTCACACTCCTCAATCTCATACCCCACTCTAATATGCCAATTAATCCCCTCAGCTTAACCTTCAAAATATATCCAGAATCCAACCATTTCTCACAACTTTCCCTGCTACCACTCTCGTCTAAGCCACCATCAGCTTTAACTTGGTATCACAATAAGACTTCCACTTGGTCTTCCTATTTGCACCCTTAGTCCCCTATACTTTATTAAGATAGCAACCGGTGTGATTTTTTTTTTTAATATAAACGAGGTCATGACCCTCCTCTGCTTCAAACTCTCCAAGGGCTTCTTTTCCCATCTCACCCAGAGTACAAGCCAAAGTTATTAAAATGGAAACACCCCACTTACATCACCAGACAGATCATCTAAACAGAATATAAAAAAGGAAGTGGCTTTGAATGACACACTGGACCAGATGGAATTAACAAACATATTCAGAACATTCTGTCCTAAAACAACAGTATACACATTCGTTTCAAGTGCACACAGAACATTCTCCAGAACAAATCACATATTAGATCACAAAAGAGGCCTCAAACAGGGGCGCCCAGGTGGTTCAGTTGGTTAAGCATCTGCCTTTGGCTCAGGTCATGATCCCAGTGTCCTGGGAATCAGCCCCACATCAGGCTCCCTGCTCAGCAGGGAGTCTGCTTCTCCCTCGCCCCCGCCCCTCCCCCCCCACCATTCATGATCTCTCTGGCTCTCTTTTCTCTCTCAAATAAATAAATAAAATCTTTTTAAAAAAAGAGAGAGAGACCTCAACAAATACAAAAAGACTGAAATCACAACATGCACCTTTTCTGACCACAATGCTATGAAACCAGAAGTCAACCACAAGAAAAAATTTGGAAAGACCACAAATACATGGAGGTTAAACAACATGCTATTAAACAATGAATGGGTCAACCAGGAAATCAAAGAAATAAAAAAAAATACATGGAAACAAATGAAAATGAAAACACAACGAACGGTCCAAAATCGTCAGGATGCAGCAAAAGTAGTCATAAAAGAGAAGTATATAGCAATACAGCCCTATCTCAAAAAGCAAGAAAAAAATCTCATATAAATAACCTAACCTTACACCTAAAGGAGCTAGAAAAATAACAACAAAAGAAGCCTAAAGCCAGCAGGAGGAAGGAAATAATAAAGATTAGAGCAGAAATAAATGATATAGAAACTAAAATAAACAACAGATCAATGAAAACAGGAGCTGGTTCTTTGAAAGAAAAAAAAATCAATAAAAGTAGTGATAAACCTCTAGCCAGACTTATCAAAAAGAAAAGAGAAAGGACCCAAATAAATCATGAATAGAAGAGGAGAAATAACAACCAACACCACAGAAGTATGATTACAAGAGAGTATTATGCAAAACCATATGCCAACAAACTGGACAACTTGGAAGAAATGGATAAATTCCTAGAAACATAAATTACCAAAACTGAAACAGGAAGAAAGAAAAACTTGAACAGACTGATAACCTGCAAAGAAACTGAATCAGTAATAAAAAATCTCCCAAGATACAAAAGTTCAGGGCCAGATGGCTTCACAGGCAAATTCTACCAAACATTTAAAGAAGAGTGAATACCTATTCTTCTCAAACTATTCCAAAAAATAGAAAAGTAAAGAAAACCTCCAAATTCATTCTAGGAGGCCAGCATTACCCTGGTACTAAAACCAGATAAAGACTCCACTAAAAAAGAGAACGGGCCAATATCCCTGACGAACATGGATGCAAAAATTCTGAATAAAATACTAGGAAACCAAATCCAAAAATACATTAAAAACATCATTCACCACGACCAAGTGGGGTTTATTCCTGAGTTGCAACGGTGTTTCAATATTCACAAGTCAATCAACATGATACACCACACTAATGAAAGAAAGGAAAGGAACCATATGATCCATTCAATAGATGCAGAAAAGGCATTTGACAAAGTAGACAAAGTACAACATCCATTGATGATAAAAAACCCTCAACAACATAGGTTTAGAGGGAACATACCTCAACATAATAAATGCCATCTACGAAAAACCCATAGCTAATATTACCCTCAATGGGGAAAAAACTGAGAGCTTTTCCTCTATGGTTAGGAACAAGACAGGGATGTCCACTCTCGCCTCTGTTATTTAACATATTATTGGAAATACTAGCCTCAGCAATCAGACATCTAACAACAACAAAAAAAAATAAAAGGCATCCAAACTGGGAAAGGAAGAAGTCAAAACTTAAACTACTTGCAGAGAACATGACAGTTTATACAGAAATGCCAAAGACTGCACCAAAAAACTGCTAGAACTGATAAATTCAGTAAAGTTGTAGAATACAAAAATCAATGTACAGAAATCTGTTGCATTTCCATATACCAATAATGAAGCAGCAAAAAGAGAAATTAAGAATCAGTCCCATTTACAACTGCAGCAAAAACCATAAGATACCTAAGAATAAATCTAACCAAAGAGGTGAAAAGAATGGGGCACCTGGGTGGTTCAGTCGTTAAGCATCTGCCTTCAGCTCAGGTCATGATCCCAGGACCCACATGGGGCTCCCTGCTCGGCAGGAAGCCTGCTTCTCCCTCTCCCACTCTCCCTCCCCCTCCTTGTGTTCCCTCTCTCACTGTCTCTCTCTCTGTCAAATAAATAAATAAAATCTTCAAAGAGGTGAAAAGAAAACCTGTACTCTGAAAACTATAAAACACTAATGAAAGAAACTGAAGCTGACACAAAGAAATAGAAAAACATTCCATGCTCACGGATTAGAAGAACAAAGATTATTAAAATTGTCTACACTACCCAAAGCAATCTACACATTTAATGCAATCCCTATAAAAATACCAATAGCATTTTTCACAGAGCTAAAACAAACAACCCTACAATTTGTATGGAACCATAAAAGACCCCAAATAGCCAAAGCAATCTTGAAAAAGAAAAGCAAAGTTGGAGGCATCACAATTCCAAGTTATATTACAAAACTGCAGTGATCAAAACAGTATGGTACTGGCACAAAAACAGACAAGAGATTAATAGAACAGAATAGAAAACCCAGAAATAAACCCACAACTATATGGTCAATTAATATTTGACAAAGCAGGAAAGAATATCCAATGGGAAAAAGAAATGGATGCATTCTAAGAGATATATCAATGACCAAAACTGAACCAGAAAGAAAGAGAAAACCTGAACAGACCTATAACTACTAAGGAAATTGAAGCAGTAATTAAAAATCTCCCAACAAACAAAAGCCCAGGGCCAGACAGCTTCCCAGGGGAATTCTACCAAACATTTAAAGAAGAGTTAATACCTATTCTTCTGAAACTGTTCCAAAAAATAGAAATGGAAGAAAAATCTTCCAAACTCATTTTATGAGGCCACCATTACCTTGATCACATAAACCAGACAAAGACCCCATCAAAAAGGACAATTACAGACCAATATCCCTGATGAACATGGATGAAAAAATTCTCACCAAAATACTAGACAATAGGATCTAATAGTACATTAAAAGGATTATTCACCACAACCAAGTGGGATTTATCCCTGGGCTGCAAGGTTGGTTCAATATCCGCCAATCAATGTGATACAATACATTAATAAAAGAAAGAACAAGAACCACATGATCTTCTCAATAGATGCAGAAAAAGCATTTGACAAAGTACAGCATCCTTTCTTGATCAAAACTCTTCAGAGTATAGGGATAGAGGGTACATACCTCAATATCATAAAAGCCATCTATGAAAAACCCACAGAGAATATCATTCTCAGTGGGGAAAAACTGAGAGCTTTCCCCCTAAGGTCAGGAACGCGGCAGGGATGTCCACTATCACCACTGCTATTCAACATAGTATTAGAAGTCCTAGTCACAGCAATCAGACAACAAAAAGAAATAAAAGGCATACTAATCGGCAAAGAAGAAGTCGAACTCTCACTGTATGCAGATGATATGATACTTTATGTGGAAAACCCAAAAGACTCCACCCCAAAACTGCTAGAACTCATACAAGAATTCAGTAAAGTGGCAGGATATAAAATCAATGCACAGAAATCAGTGGCATTCCTATACAACAAAACAGAAGAAAGAGAAAATAAGGAGTCGATCCCATTTACAATTGTACCCAAAACCATAAGATACCTAGGAATAAATTTAACCAAAGAGGCAAAGAATCTGTACTCAGAAAACTATAGAATACTCATGAAAGAAATTGAGGAAGACACAAAGAAATGGAAAAAACGTTCCATGATCACGGATTGGAAGAACAAATATTGTGAAGATAGCAATGCTACCTAGAGCAATCTACACATTCAATGCAATCCCTATCAAAAGACCATCCATTTTTTTCAAAGAAATGAAACAAATAATCCTAAAATTTGTATGGAACCAGAAAAGACCCCGAATAGCCAGAGGAAGGTTGAAAAAGAAAAGCAAAGCTGGTGGCATCACAATTCCGGACTTCAAACTCTATTACAAAGCTGTCATCATCAAGACAGCATGGTACTGGCACAAAAACAGACACATAGATCAATGGAACAGAATAGAGAGCCCAGAAATGGACCCTCAACTCTATGGTCAACTCATCTTTGACAAAGCAGGAAAGAATATCCAATGGAAAAAAGACAGTCTCTTCAACAAATGGTGTTGGGAAAATTGGACAGCCACATGCAGAAGAATGAAACTGGACCATTTCCTTACACCACACACAAAAATAGACTCCAAATGGTTCAAAGACCTAAATGTGAGACAGCAGTCTGTCAAAATCCTGGAGGAGAACACAGGCAGCAACCTCTCTGACCTCAGCCGCAGCAACTTCTTCCTAGAAACATCACCAAAGGCAAGGGAAGAAAGGGCAAAAATGAACTATTGGGACTTCATCAAGATAAAAAGCTTCTGCACAGCAAAAGAAACAATCAACAAAACCAAAAGACAACCGACAGAATGGGAGAAGATATTTGCAAATGACATATCAGATAAAAAGCTAGTATCCAAAATCTATAAAGAACTTATCAAACTCAACACCCAAAGAACAAATGATCCAATCAAGAAATGGACAGAAGATATGAACAGACATTTTTCCAAAGAAGACATCCAAATGGCCAACAGACACATGAAAAAGTGCTCAACATTGCTTGGCATCAGGGAAATCCAAATCAAAACCTCAATGAGACACCACCTCACACCAGTCAGAATGGCTAAAATTAACAAGTCAGGAAATGACAGATGATGGCGGGGATGCAGAGAAAGGGCAACTCTCCTACGTGGTCGGTGGGAATACAAGCTGGTGCAGCCACTCTGGAAAACAGCATGAAGGTTCTTCAAAAAGTTGAAAATAGAGTTACCGTACAACCCAGCAATTGCACTACTGGGTATTTACCACAAAGACACAAATGTAGGGATCTGAAGGGGTACGCGCACCCCAATGTTTATAGTAGCAATGTCCACAATAGCCAAACTATGGAAAGAGCCAAGATGTCCATCGACAGATGAATGGATAAAGAAGATGCGGTATATATACACAATGGAATATTATGCAGCCATCAAAAGGAATGAAATCTTGCCATTTGCAACAACATGGATGGAACTGGAGGGTATTATGCTGAGCAAAATAAGTCAATCAGAGAAAGACATGTATCACATGACCTCACTGATATGAGGAATTCTTAATCTCAGGAAACAAACAGGGTTGCTGGAGTGGTGGGGGGTGGGAGGGATGGGGTGGCTGGGTGATAGACATTGGGGAGGGTATGTGCTATGGTGAGCGCTGTGAACTGTCTAAGACTGTTGAATCTCAGACCTGTGCCTCTGAAACAAATAATACATTATATGTTAAAAAAAAAAAAAAAAAGATGCAGGAAGGGAAAAATGAAGGGGGGGAAATTGGAGGGGGAGATGAACCATGAGAGACTATGGACTCTGAGAAACAAACTGGAAGTTCTAGAGGGTAGGGGGGTGGAGGGATGGGTTAGCCTGGTGATGGGTATTAAAGAGGGCATGTACTGAATGGAGCACTGGGTGTTACATGCAAACAATGAATCATGGAACACTACATCAAAAACTAATGATGTAATGTATAGTGATTAACATAATAAAATTTAAAAAAATGCTTAATACCCTAGACAAAAATCCACTTCATTTTCATTCATATATAAATGTTAAGAGTAGTAATAATCACCTGCTAGATATCTGAACCTTTTAAAATACATATAATCAGATTCGAGATGGGTACAGATATTCTCTTTCAGACTCAGGAAAACCTCTTAGACTGTCCTCACCAGATACAGTCAGCTTAAACAGACTCTTCTGAGTGCAATGAGGACTGGTATAAAAGACATTTAAAGAGTAGGATTCCTCTAACTAATGTTTACAAAATCAAGCTCTGTCAAAAATAGATATTAAAGACACACCTAATTTAAAAAAGACACACCTAATTGTCAGTGACTATTCAAATGTAGACCTACAGCTAAACTGCAAAAACTTGTATAGTTTTCAAAAAAAAATCAATAGTCTAAAATTTCAAAAAAAAAAAAACATATACAGCACTTAGAAAACTGATGACTCTTATTCAGAGCATAAATGGATTAATGGTTTCCTCTGACCTTGTTTTTTTGTTGTTGTTAAGAGAGTGCATGGGGTTGGGCGGGCGAACACGGTAGTAGAGGGAGAAAGAGACTCCATGCCCAGAACAGAGCCTGACACGGGCTCGATCTCATGACCCTGAGACCATTACCTGAACCAAAATCAACAGTCAGAATCTTAACTGACTGAGCCACCCAGGCACCCCTGGCCATATTTTTACAAGTTTCTTTTTTTTTTCCTTTTTTTTTTGTAGGCTCCACACCCAGCATGGAGCCCAATGCAGAGCTTGAACTCACGACTCTGAGATCAAGACCTGAACTGAGATCAAGAGTTGGACACTTAAGGGCGCCTGGGTGGTTCAGTGGTTAAGCATCTGCCTTTGGCTCAGGTCATGATCCCAGGGTCCTGGGATCGAGCCCCGCATAGGGCTCCCTGCTCGGCAGGAGGCCTGCTTCTCCCTCTCCCCTACCCCTGCTTGTGTTCCTGCTTTAGCTGTCTCTCTCTGTCAAATAAATAAATAAAATAAAATAAAATAAAAAGAGTTGGACGCTTAACCAACTGAGCCACTCAGGCAACCCTATTTTTAAATTAAGATTTTTAAAGATTTTTTTTATTTTAGACAGAGAGAGAGAGAGAGAGAACACAAGATGGGGTAGGGTGAGAGGGAGAAGCAGACTCCCTGCTGAGCAGGGACCCCCCGATGCGGGACTCGATCCCAGGACTCCGGGATCATGACCCGAGCTGAAGGCAGTCGCTTAACCAACTGAGCCACCCAGGCGCCCTAAATTAAGATTTTTAAATAAAAGAAAAAATAAGCTCATTATTTCTTTAGAATATATAACTAACAAAACTTAAAACAAATCAAAGTAAACATTTACTGAAGGCTCTACAATATTTCATTTAATGCTCACAACTCCAAGAACTAGGTCTACAGATAAGGAAAATGGAGGCACAAGAAGTAAAGAAACTTGTTAAGTGGTAGGGCCAGGATTCCAACCTATGTAGTATGATTTCAGAGCCTTTCTGCTTAACCACTATACATTGCCTTACTTGAAAAAAAGTCTGAAAACCACAAAAAAACACTTTTTTGATTTTTCAAAAATATGCTATGTTTATTTACATGTCTACTATTATTTTTAAGAAGTAGCTGATTGACCAATGAGTTCAAACAAAAGATGCATAAATACAAAGCTAATCAATTTTATTTTAGTGTTCATCATCTCCAAAAGTAATTACCTCCAGTTGCTCCTTCTGGGTAAATCCCTTCATGCTTTTTCCTGAGGCATGGCCAACAAAAGTCATCACTCTAATAAGTGGCTGATGCTGTAAAAGCATTTCTGCAATTTCTTGAACACTGTCTCGAAATGAAGAGAAGATCATAACTCTGGTCTCATCACATTTCTTTTCAGAGGTGTTTTGAGCTATATAATAAAAAAATACTTTAATTACAATTTTTTTTAAAGCATATACCCAAGAACCATTTCAAGACAATCCTGAAACTATATACTAATGAATTTCTTTCAAAAAAGTAATTTAAGACATCTTAAACCTTTGCTGGTTTTCCTCCTACCTTCTCTAGTAATTTTAATATTCTTGGCTCCCTACCTCTCGTTGGCTGTCATAATAAAATCCTAAACAAATCAAGTAAAAATTACATGAAACACTTTTAACCAGTCCTTCAATTCATTCCTGATGCCAGTTATTCCCCTTATCTTCTAAGTCAGAATCACAGAACTGTAGCACTCCCACTGATTTCATAAATATTTCCTTTTCTTTTTGTCCACTAAAAGCACTCTCTCAGGGTGCCTAGGTGGCTCAGTAGTTAAGCATCTGCCTTCAGCTCAAGTCATGATCTCAGGGTCCTGGGATCGAGCCCTGCATCGGGCTCCCTGCTCAGTGGGAAGCCTGCTTCTCCCTCCCCATTCCCGCTGCTTATGTTCTCTCTCTCGCTGTGTCTCTGTCAAATAAATAAATAAAATCTTAAAAAAATAAAGTACTCTCTCAATCCAGGCCATGGGATTCCGTCCCCGAATCTATGATACTTTCAAGTTCTCCAAGGATAACTCCAAGAATACATCCTATATAGTCAATCACAAAGCTCATCTCAAGATCTCTGTGCTTGGGAGGCAGCAGAATACACAAGTAAAAACATGATCTTTGAGGGTGAGCCACTTAACTCTGGGTGATGTGTAACCATGTTAGTTAATCCCTTTAAGCTTTAATTTCTTCATATCTAAAATGAATGGAATATAAAGTATACAGACTTGCACATAGCAATTGGTTAATAATTGCACACACCAATTGCACATAGCAATTGGTTAATAATTGAATGTTGTATGGATTTTTTGTATGTTTTCTTTTCTTTTTAAGCTTTCCTGTGATTTCTATTATATTAATCTTTATGTGCATGCCAAGGACTGCACTAAGCATTTTATTTCTTTATTTTTAATATTTTATTTATTTGACAGAGATATAGCAAGAGAGGGAACACAAGCAGGGGGAGTGGGAGAGAGAGAAGCAGGCTTCCTGCTGAGCAGGGAGTCCGATGCAGGGCTCGATCCCAGGACCCTGGGATCATGACCTGAGCCAAAGGCAGACGCTTAACGACTGAGCAACCCAGGCGCCCCTGCACTTAGCATTTTATTTTTTTAAGTTGATTTTTTTTTTAAGATTTTATTTATTCATTTGAGAGAGAGAGAGAGAAGAAGCAGGCAGAGGGGGAGAGGGAGAAACAGACTCAATGCTGAGCAGGGAACCCTATGCAGGGCTCGATCCTAGAACCCTGGGATCGTGACCTGAGCCGAAGGCAGACACTTAACCGAATGAGCCACCCAGGCACCCCAAGCATTTTATGTATTAACTCATTTAGTCTTCATAACAACCCTACAAATTAAATGACCTAACACATGTAAAGTTAATTCACAACACCTAAGGAAAAAGCAAAAGCTGTTGCGAAGAAAATTATTCTACAGAAACATCCTTTGAATTATCAAGCCTCTACATCTGACCAACTCCTGACCAACTGCTACTTTCAATGCAAAGCCTATCACCTTCAACCGGCTACAGCCTGCCTTTCTACCTTCAGTCTACTGAAGGTCCTCTACCAAAGTCTCAATAAATTCCATATTGCCAAATCAGTGCTCACTTTTTAGTTCATTTTACCACACCTCTCAGCAGCATCAAACACAGTCCACACTTTCCTACTGAAATAGTCTCTTCCCTCAGCTTCTCTGCCGTTCACTTGTCCAGTCTCTTTCTCAACCTCTTTTGTGGTTTGTTTTTTTTTTTTAAGTAACCCCTACACCCAATGTGGGGCTCAAACTCACAACCCCAAGATCAAGAGTCGCATGCTCCACCAACTGAGCCAACCAGGCAACCCTCCTCTAAACTTTAAATGTTAGTAGTCTTCAGGGCTACATTCTGGGTCCTCTCATCTCTAAACTGTATTCCTGGTAATGTGATCATAACCATTCCTGAAACTTTAAATATTACCCTTTATGCCGTGATTCCAAAATTTATTCATATATATGTTAAGAGATTAAAAATAGCCCAGGGACACCTGGGTGGCTCAGCTGGTTAAGATGCTGCCTTTTGCTCAGGTCATGATCCTAAGGTCCTAGGATCAAGTCCCACATTGGGCTCCTTGCTCAGAGGGAAGCCTGCTTCTCCCTCTGCCTGCCACTTCCCATGCTTGTCCTCACTCTCTCTCTCTGACTTTAAAAAAAAAAAAAAAAAGCCCAGACCGTTCTTCTGAGATCCAGATTCACTTATCTGATGCTTACACAGTTCCACTAGGTATCTCAAAAGCATCTAAATGTATTTGCTCTTTCTTCTGTATGCTGTTCTTAATTTTTTTTTCTCATATAATTATTCAAAACATACACACACACACACTCATAGGATTCCTTTTTTCCCTCATATCCTATGTCTAATCTATCAGCAAATACTATTGGCTCCAAATTCAAAAAATATCTAGAATCTATACTCACTTAGCACCTCCACTACCATTTTCTTGGTACAAGCCACCATCATCTGTAATCTTCTTTAAACTATGAAAATAGTCTCCTAAATGGCTAATGTTTATACTCAGCAAAAGCTACCAGAGTGATCTTTCAAAAATGTAAGTCAGATCACATCACTCTACTGCTCTAAATGTCCCTATAATGGTTTCACAATGCATAAACATTTATAGAATAAAAACCGAAGTCCTGACTTGGCCTGCAAGCCATATATGATCTGGTCCCTGGCCACCTCTTCAATCTTCACCTAAACCACTCTTACCCTCATTACACTACTCCAGCGGCATTGGTTTGTTTACTGATCTTTAATCATTTATCAGTCCCACTGCCTTAGGGACTTTGAATCTACTATTCTTTCTGCCTGGTTATTATCATCCCCCAAAAATCTACAAGGCTTGCTCCCTCACTTCCATCAGGTACCAGCCCAAACACCACCCTAGAGACAGTCTTTTTCTAACACCCTATATAAAACAGCACTCCTCCATGACTATCTCCTTACCTCCTTTACTTTTCCCCACCATTATATTGTATATTGCTTTACTGTCTGCTTGCCTTCTACTGCCCCAGGCTTACTCTTCTTTTTCATAGAATACCTTATTCTTAGCATTCCCACTATGTCCCTTGTCCCACTCTCCCAAAATTTCTTAAGGTTTTTTTTTTTTAGGTTTATTATCCAGAGTAATTAAAAGCCCATCTTCTCCATAAAGTGTGAGCACAAACTAATGAGTCAGAGTTTTAGCTCTTTCAGTAGCTTTGTTTCTCCTTGAAGCTACAAACATGACTTACTATTCCATGACTTGAAGTGTTCAACTACAACTTCTTCTAATTTCTTTAACTTTGGATGACTATAGAAAAATTTTTTATCTTTAACTCCTGCAACAAAAACAAAAACACCAAGAAATTGTTATATATTTTCCATTCAATTACATTAATGTATTTTAATTACCCTTTTCAAAATAGATTTGTTGGGGCACCTGGGTGGCTCAGTCAGTTAAGCATCTGCCTTCAGCTCAGGTCATGATCTCAGGGTACTGAGATCAAGCCCTTCATCCAGCTCTCTGCTCAGCAGGGAGTCTGCTTCTCCCTTTGCCTCTCCCCCAACTCATGCTCACACTCTTTCTCTCTCAAAGAAATAAAATCTTCAAAATAGATTTGTTAACTTTTTTTCTATTTATTTAAATAGTAAGTAGCATCTGTGTAGCACATAAGCCCTACTATAAAATAAACCTTGAATTTTTCTTTAAAGATTTATTTATTTATTTTAGGGGTGGAGAGGGAGAGAGAGAATCTTCAGCAGATTCCCTATTGAGTGTGAAGCCCAATATGGGGCTCAATCCCACAACCCTGAGATCATGATTTGCGCCAAAATTAAGAGTCAGACGCTCAACTGACTGAGCCACCCAGGCACCCCTGAATTTTTTTTTATAATTTCATTCTAAAAGAGAATCCAAAGGAAATCAGCAGCAAAGTAGAAGGGAAAAATATGATTTAGTTAAGCTATAAATCAGTTTTTGGTAGTTCTGAGAATTTTCACTAACAGTAACAACTATTACTAACATCTATTATATATTTAAAGTTTATAAGCTTGGAATATATATTTATCCTAACTTAAAGAATAAAATCTTTAAGCATTTAACAGACCTGTTGCTATAGAAATAAGTAATTATAGATAGACACGTGGATCAGTGGAGTAAAATTTCAAAATCTATCTGATAAAGAGAAATATAAAATTTTAAAAGAAAAACCAGACCTTTTTGGGTAGTAGAAAAGCCATTTGAAGTACCACGTGTATGTGCAAACATGCACTCTAGATGATTATAAAGTTTCATGAAGTCCTCATTTCGGCTAAGTTCATTTTTTGCTCGAGTCATTCCTTCAGAAATTAGGAAAAGATTTTCCAAATTAGCAATGTAATAGCAAAATTAATCAAACTTATTATTTATTAAAAACAAATTAAACTTTAGCAATAAATACAAATTTTTCTAATTTAACCATGAAAGCCAGCAACTATTTCCAGTTCCACATTCACATTTGTATTAATGAATGGTTTGCTTTTTTATCACCAATTTATCAAAAACAAAAAAGCATAATCATTTGTTACATAACTATTTAATTGCTCTTTGTTGTTTTTGCTGTTGTTCTGTTTTTGTTTTTTTAAGTAATCTCTAGGACCAAAGGAGGGCTCAAACTCATGAATCTGGGATCAAGAGCTACACGCTCTACTGACTGAGTCAACTGGGCACCCCTATTTTATTGCTGGTTAAAAGAAAGCATTTTTAAGTAACCCAAACTGTTCGATACATGTTTAACCAAAATAATAACATGTCATTATTCCTTTAAATAATTTCATATAATTTACCTTTAGTTCCATCCATAATTCCACAAAGGAAGAAATATAATGATCTCATTCCCATTTGCTGCAGTAATTCATAACCATGATATAAACTAATACAAATAGCAAACTCTCCCTCGATTATGCCTTGTTGTATTCCCTAGAAAAACAAGCACATATTGAATTTAACCAGAGGAAGAAATAAAGATACATGTTCGGTGTGAAACTTACCACTCTACTGAAGGTCCACCTATTCAATGTCATAGGACATAGTGCCAGTGTATTTTCCATATAAAATCTGTCCCTTTTTAATTTTATTTTTTTCCAATACAAAACTTACATTTTAAAGAGAATAAGTGATGGAGAGAAATATTTATCATATACTGTTTCTCTTTCTAGGTAAATTATTAGCAGTATATATATTCATTTGTTCTTTCAAAACTATTTAACAAGTTCCTACTATATATGAAGCACAGAGAGAGGTATTTGGGATACAATGGAAAATAAGTCACATAATGGCCTATCCTCATAAACGTTACTGGCACCAGAACAAAATTTAATCAGACAGTTTAACACTAACATTTAACACCAACTATACATGCCATAATAACATCTGACGTTGCCCTAGGACCAGACACTTTTCAAAGCACATTACTTACACAAACTCGTTTAATCCCAACACCTGGGAGGTAGGTTCTATGGTTATGCCCATTTTATACATGAGGAAGCTGTAGACCCAGTATTTGAACCCATGGAATTTGGCTCAGGGTCCTTGTGCTTTTAACCACTACTCTCAAGGAAAAGTGAAATACATATTCCTTTTATGAGAGCATACAGCAGGTATAACTATATGATAGGATAATTTTTAAAAAGAGATCACTGAGAATAAGTTTTAATTATTTTCCTTTATTCAAGATAAAGACTATTATTCTCTACCTTACATCTTTAGTAGCATTCAATATCAGTAATACTCATTTTAAACGTTTGCAGGGTAGTGATAAATGCCCTAAAATGGTACACCAATTACCTAAACAAACTCTCATCAGTAAGATCAGGTTCAAGAGGTTTAGATTTACTACCTAAAATTTCAATGAACCTTTAATGCTTAGGAGAAATTAAAACATTCTATTAAAGTTTTGTATAATATACTAAATTTTATACTGTAATTTTACAGAAAAGGTTCCCTTAATGGTTCCCTAGATACTACCAGATAAAGTCTACATTTCTTGGTGTAACATTTAAAGCCATTCTTATGTGCTCATAACCTAGATTAACTATCATATCTGACTTCCTTAATCTTTTATCTCAGCCACGTTGGCTTGTTCACTGACTCCTTCATACCTTCATTCAACTGCCTCTGTTCTTTTGCAAATGCATTCCCTCTCAGTTCAAAGAATGATTCAGGGCTTTTTTGCTTGTGAGCATCTCTTCTGACTTTGTACCTAGCTTGATGGGTATGTTCCTATCCATCTATTTTTTTTCCTAGGAAGATTAGAAATAAGCAGCTTACTATGATGCTTCCTCCAACCTCTGGTATCAAGAGTTAAGACTAAATAAATGCTCTAGGTCTAAAAGTTAGTTCTATTCTACCTCCTCATGGCACTTTGATAGGAATGAACTAAAATACCAAGTCTTTTATTAAAAGTTAAAAAATAAAATTATCTTAATTCAAAGCCTTAAAGTATATTTTTGCTAGACTTTTGTCATGCTTTTTATAAACTATATAAATCATATCTAAATTTTTTTAATTTAAAATTTATTTTTATTTTTTTACTTTTTTTAATTACATACCTAAATTCTTGATGAGCTAATATATACCAAAAATCAATCATTATTTATATTTTATCTTGGGTCTAAATAAAAATTTAACCTTTCTCCAAAATTAATTTAAAAATACCTACCACCATATTTGGAGATGGGTTTTTCCTAAATTGATCTCTTGCCAAAATTATCTGGTATTTTGTTAGATTGGGGATATCCCTTCTCATCAAAACATTCCTCTGAATCAAAAAACTGGCAAATGCCTCCAAAACCTGCAAATTTCAGTGAAATTTAGTTTAAGCTTAAAGTCCTTTTTCAAACACAATCATTTTCTCACATATTAAAATAGAAATTATATATTAAATAAAGTTTGTCTTAAAATAATTTTTTAAGTAAAGACACAAAATAACAACAAAACTTAAAAGTACTTAACATTTATCCCCAGGTAACATCCATATGAGATTCAGCACAAGCAAGTATTGGATCCAACTAATTTAAGAACATATGTGTTTATCTGTGCATTTCTTAATTCCCCTCCTCCCCCAACCTACACACACTATAATCTAAGCACAAGGAATGAAGAGCCTTTGATTTCTCACTGTTCCATCTTCAATATGAAGAACAAAGTCTGGCATATAGGTAAATATTTGTAGTCCTGCTGACTAAATCAAAATGTCTTGAGTATATTCAGTTTGATTTGTTGATTCATTCTTTCAAGAAATATTTATTAAGCATCTAGTATATGTCAAACATTGTTCCAAAGGCTGGGAACTTGTAGCTGAGACAAATGAAGTCGCTAACTTTCATAAAGTTTACATCCAATGAAGGGAAGCAAAGAATAAGGCGTGAACAAAGAGAGTTTCTATTTCAATAAATGAATGTAAGAACCTAAAACACAGTAACAGTAATGCTAGGGAGTTTTGGAGGGAAGTGGGGTCACTATTAAGTAAGGTAAACAAAGATGGTCTCTCTAGAGAGGTAATATTTGAGTTGACATCTGAATGATGACAAGTTCTGAGGACAGAGTATATCAGGCAGAGGAAATAGCAGACAAAAGGTCCTGATGCAGGATGAGCTTGATGGCACAATGAAGGAAAACAGAGAACTAGAGATGAAGACCTAGTACAGCAATATGTTATTAACTGTTTAAATTTTTGCCTAATTCTATTTCCTAAAATAGGGCTATTTTAGTAGAGTTTTATTTTTCTTCCCTTCCAGCTTTCCTGATCATATTACCTACAGAAGTACTCCAAAAGCATCCACAAAATGAAATGCCTATTATATGGGTTTATACAAATTATAATTTTTACATCCTTATATATGGAATGATTTTAATCATGACAAAATGTATTAGTTTTAAGGAGATGATTATTATATCAAAATAAAAAGTTTCTGGAGATGCCTGGCTGGCTCAGTCCATAGAGCATGTGACTCTTGATCTTGGGGTCATGAGTTCAAGCTACAAGTAGGGCGAAGAGTTTACTTAAAAAATTAAATAAATAAAATAAATTAAAAAAATAAAAAGCTCTGCATTACAAAGGAAACTATTGACAAAATGAAAAGCCAACCTACTGAATTAGAGAAGATATTTGCAAATGATATATCCTGCAAATGATATATTCGGTAAGGGGTTAATATCCAAAGTATATAAAGAACTTATACAATTCAACACCAAAAAAAGATCTGATTTAAAAAATGAGCAGAGGGGCGCCTGGGTGGCTCAGTCGTTAAGCGTCTGCCTTTGGCTCAGGTCATGATCCCAGGGTCCTGGGATCGAGCCCCGCATCGAGCTCCCTGCTCGGCGGGAAGCCTAATTCTCCCTCTCCCACTCCCCCTGCTTGTGTTCCCTCTCTCACTGTGTCTCTGTCTGTCAAATAAATAAAATCTTAAAAAAAAAAAAAGAACAATGTGCACACCTAATACACAGATTTTGTTTCAAAATACCATTCTTCCATAAAAGTTATAAGGATTCCTTGGAGAAGTGGTTGATTCCATGGCTGGGACACGAGAAATACTAAATGAGCACAAAATATCTTGTGTAGCCAGAAAGTTAAGAAGTGTTAAAAAAACAAAAACAAAAACAACAGTACATGTCTAAAGGACACAAGGAACTCTAAATGGCCAAAGTTGGAGCAATCTGAGCAAAAAAATTCATACTAATATCAGTATTAGATTGAAGTGGAGAGGAAAAAAAATTATCTATTAGTCTATACTGATACAAAGAATTAATAAATAAATCAAAGGAAGAAACAGGTCTTCATTCTAACTGACAAACATAAAAGAATTGAGAGAAAGGAGAAACCGTGATTAGGTAAACGTAACAGAAGTAACTGTAGCAGGCAAGAACCATCACTGCATGCTAAAATTAGAGAGCAAAATATGCTGAGAAACAGGACATTTGAGTAGTCTCAAAGTATCTCCCCACTGGACCTCTCTATACTATTTGTGCATATTTCCTGAAAGTCTAAAACCACTGCAAAATAAAATGTTAAAAATAAAAAAGAGGGGCGCCTGGGTGGCTCAGTCATTAAGCGTCATGATCCCAGGGTCCTGGGATCGAGCCCCCATCGGGCTCCTTGCTCCGCGGGAAGCCTGCTTCTCCCTCTCCCACTCCCCCTGCCTGTGTTCCCTCTCTTGCTGTGTCTTTCTCTGTCAAATAAATAAATAAAATATTTTAAAAAATACAAATAAAAAAGAATTCTGTCAGGGTACTGCAGGGACAGCTATTCTCTGTTCTTTGATGTCTGGAGCCTTGAATGGCTGAATGTTAAGTGTAATACCTCAACTGGAGCCATATGGTCTACACCCTCAATTCTAGCTATCTACCAGTTCCTCCTTTCTCCTGAACACGGCTTAGCTGAGGTTCATCATGGCTTACTCGAGGTTTATCACATTCTGCTGGTCAAAGTCAGTCACAGAGCCAGTCTAAATTAGAGGGAAAAGGAAATGCATCTTATCTCTCCATGGGAGGAGTGTCAAAGAATTTGCAGGCATCTTTAATCTGCAACAATGAAGATAGGAGAACAAGATGTTCTCCTAGCATGACACTAATTATGAACTATAAAAAAGTGTGTTACCTCAAATTTTTCCCATTGAAATTGATAACTGGCTAAGCAATTTCTCAATAGCTACAATACTGACATTTGGCCCAGATAATCCTTTGCTGTTGGGAGACTATTCTTGTTCATTACAGAATGTTAAGCAGCATTCTTAGCCTCTACACATTAGATTCTAGTAGCAACTCTACTCTCTACCCCCTCCAGTTATGACAACCAAAAAGGTATCAAGACATTGCCAAATGTCACCAGGTGGGCAAAACTGCCTCCAGTTGAGAATCACTGCTATATAAGGGATCCAGGAGGAAAATACTGAAAATATATTTTCTTACAAAGAAACTTCTGGTTAAATCTGGACATGTCTTATAAGTGTGTTCCCTATGTGAAAATTCACTAAGCTATATACACTTAGGTCTTGTACACTTTGCAATTTATATGTGTGTTTTAAACTGCAATTAATAGGTGTTCTTTAAAAAATAAGGCTGTTATTGGCTTTTGAAATGGTCCATCATTTTGTATTGCTTCTTTAACAGTAAATAACAAATAAAACATGGTACTCATTCCAAAAATTTTAATTTCAAAGAATTGTTTCAACATACTAATTATATAAAATGATATAACTATATATTCTCACAGCCAGATTCTACAAAATAAAATAAAGACATTATCAGTTCACTTATCAAAACTCTGAATAGTAATAAAAACGGCTTACCTGGATATATGCCTTTTGGATGGCTGCAAGTTCTTCACCTAGGGGAACAACTAGCTTTTCAACTCGCCTTTCATGAGAGTATGGCAGAATATCCGGAGAATCTTCAGAACGAAGTTCTATCTGCCCAATTCGTAGGTTAGTAATAACCTGTTGAACAGCCTACAGAAAATCAAGTATGATTGTAACTATATTACATGTTAAATTTTTAACTTTAGGTTACCAACAAAAATAAAATAGTGGTAAAATTTAGAATTCATATCATTAAGCTTCTTTTTTTAAAAACTATAAGTTACATCAGAAGTAGTACAAGAGGAAGATAAGGCTTTGAAACATTCTTCTTTCATGCAGCACTTTCAGCCAAGCATCCAAGAAATAAGAATATTAGTAAACATCCAACAAGTTTCTCAAACATATTTTGCACTTTTCAGTGGTAGTGACATACTCACTCCTTCCATCTACATTTTATGAAGACTCAGGCAAAACAGAAGTTTTGGGTTAGCAAACTAAATCCCCAAAACATTATATAACAGTCAATTTTAGAGCCAGAACAACAACCCAAATTTCCTGGTTCCCTGGCAAATACTTTTTTTCCAGTGATTTTTTTTGTGGGAAGAACAGAAGTCTTGTTACTAGTAAAGGACACTAATGTGTCTTAGGAATACTTTACAAATTGGCTTGTTAAGAAATTGAGGGTATAGGGCATATACTATACTAAATCAATTATTGATAAATTAGAATATTTTCCATTTAAATCAATATAGATTATATGAAAATATTGCTGGATATACTTGTAAATTTCCTTCACCCAAAACTTATAAAAAATTTTATTATGAAATTGCGTAACTGGAGCAAAAACATATAACCTGTTGGTATAAAGAACTACTCTACCATTAAACTCCTGTACTGACTGTGATCAAGAGTTCAAAGAAAGAACCCTAAATACTCCACCAAAACACTCAGAACTAATAAATGAATTCAATAAAGTTGCAGGATACAAAATTTATATACAGAAATCTGTTGCATTTCTATACACTGATAACAAAGTAGGAGAAAGAGAAATGAACGGGACGCCTGGGTGGCTCAGTCAGTTAAGCATCAGCCTTCGGCTCAGTTCATGATCCCAGGGTCCTGGAATCAAATCCCATATTGGGCTCTTTGCACAGCAGGGAGCCTGCTTCTCCCTCTGCCTGTCACTCCCCATGCTTGTGCTCTTTCTTTCTCTCTTTCTCACGCACATTCTTTCTCTCTGACAAATAAAAATCTTAAGATCTTATAAAAAGAGAGAAATGAAGACAACTCAATTTACAACTGCACCCAAAAGAATAAAATACCTAGAAATAAATGTGACCAAAGAGGTAAAAGATCTATTGCAGCATTATTTACAATAGCCAAGATATGAAAGCCACCCAAGTGTCTGTCAATAAATAAATAAGAATTTAATGGACTATTACTGAGCCATAAAAAAATGGAATGTCATTCACGACAACATGGATGGATCTAGAGGGTATTATGCTAAATGAAATAAGTCAAGAGAAAAACAAATGCCATATGATTTCACTTATATGTGAAATTTAAAAAACAAAACAGACTCTTAAATACAGAAAACTGGTGGTTGCCAGAGAGGAGGTGGGTGGGGAGATGGGCAAAATAAGTGAAGGGAATTAAGAAGTACAAACTTCCAGTTATAAAAGAAGTCACAGAAATGAAAAGTACAGCATAGGGAATGTAGTTAATAATGCTGTAATAATGTTGTACAGTGACAAATGGTGACTACACTTGCTGTGATGAGCACTGAATAATGTACAGAATTGTGAAATCACTAGGGTGCCTGAGTGGCTGAGTTGGTTAAGTGTTCAACCTTTGATTTCAGCTCAGGTCATGATATCAGGGTCATGAGATCAAGCCTGGTGTTGGGCTCCATGCTCAGTGCTTGGAGTCTGCTTAAGACTCTCTCCCTTGGGACACCTGGGTGGCTCAGTTAAGTGTCTGCCTTCGGCTCAGGTCATGATCCCAGAGTCCTGGGATCGAGCCCCACATTGGGCTCCTGGCTCAGCGGAGAGCCTGCTTCTCCTTCTCCCTCTGCCACTCCCCCTGCTTATGCTCTATCTCAAATAAATAAATAAAATCTTAATTTAAAAAAAGAGTTAAAAGAAAGAACAAATGAACAAATGGGGAGGGAGTTCTTAAAGTGTCCAGAAATTAAGGGCTTTTTTTAAAGCTAGAAAGTCTCATGAGCTTTCAAAAAACAAACTAAACGGGGACACCTGGGTGGCTCAGTCAGTTAAGCAACTGCCTTTAGCTCAGGTCGTGATTCCCAGGGTCCTGGGATTCAGTCCTGCATAGGGCTCCTTGCTCAGCAGGGAGCCTACTGCCCTCTGCCTGCCTGCTGCTCCCCCTGCTTGTGCTGTCTCTTTCTCTCTCTGACAAATAAATAAATAAATATCTTTAAAAAAAGAAAAGAAACTAGACATAATTTCCTATTTATTTATGTAAAGCAATCTCTACCCCCAACGTGGACCTTGAACTCATGACTCAGATCAAGACTCACATGCCCTACTGACTGAGCCAGCCAGGTGCCCCAAACAAACTAAATGTAATTTCAAATAAAAAATACAACAGGAATCACACCTTAATCACCTTTGTATTCCCAACACCTGGTAGGGTTCCTAATATATCCTAATCCTAACTGTAGCTACTGAGGGTCCACATAATCTGGAGTAGAATTATGACCACTTTATAAAACTGAGTAAGATGTTACTATATTTAATCATTCATTCAACAAATATTTGAATGACTCCCACATGCCAGGTATTGAGTTGGTAATAGAGCTTTGACCAAGATAGACATAATCTCTATATTCATATAGCTACTATTTTCATGGGGCCAAAAGACAACAAATACATGTATAAGTAAAAAAAAAAATGACAGATTATGATTAATATTAAGAAAATCACACACAAAAAAGAAAATCACAAGACAGGGAGTGCTATCTTTTGATAGTTTAGAGTAAAACTTCTTGAAGGGGCAACATTTTAGCAAAGACTTAAAAGGTGACTAAAAACAATCAAGCATGTTTAAAGTGATTGTAGTACGATCAGAGACAGCATAGAAATTCCTGAAAAATATCAAGGCTATGGACAGAAGGAAAAAGTCTTACAACTTGACAGAATTGAAACTTACCTTAGAAAGTCTTCAAAACCCAATACAGAAGACGATTCAGAGCTACTAAAATTAGAGTGTAAACCTGAATTTTTACTATCTTTTAATAAAGGAAACCAGAGCTCCCTGGAGGAATGGGTGATTCCATGGCTGGGCATGAAAAATACTAAATGAGCATAAATATCTTGTGATGCAAAATAGGAAGTATTCAAAAGGAAAAAAAACGTTGTCCAAAAGCACACAGGCACCATCTTAAAGATCCCAATGGCCAAAGTTGAAACAATCTGAGCAACAAAATTAATAATGATAGCACTGGATTGTAGCCCATAGAAAAAAACAAATATCCATTAGTCCATATTGATACAAAGAATTAAATTAATAAATGGGAGAGAAGAAACAGCTCTTCATTACAAAAGAATTCACCTTAACAAATGTAAAAGAAATGAGAGGAAGGGAACAATGATTAGGCAAACACCACAGAAATAACAGTTGCAAGCAAGAACCATCATTGGATGCCAAAATATTTACACAATCTCAGAGTATATCCCCCGCAATATACTCACTAATTACAAAGGGGAAAACTAATTTTAAAATGCGGAAACTGGGAAGAAATCACCTTAACGAAGTCAAGATTAATAGCAACAGCAGTAAGACAAATCACCATCATATAGTCTCTGCTACCATGCACTGAGAAAGGTACAGCATCACTTCTGGAGTATTCTTGCCAAAAATGCATAACCTCACTCCAATCATGAGAAAACATCAGACAAACCCAAACTGAGGAATAGTCTACAAAATAACTGGCATTTGCTCTTAAAAGCATCAAGGTCATGGAAAACAAGAAAAGACTGAGAAACTATCACAGATAGGAAGGACTGAAACATGACAACTAAATGCCAGTGAGATCCTGGACCAGACCCTGGAGCTGAAAAGGAAAGGGGTGGGAAAACTGACAAAATTCAACTCAGGTCTACAGATTAGTTACTAGTACTATGCCAATGTTAATTTCCTGGTTTTGATAATTTTACTATGGTTATATGTTAACACTAGGGGAAGCTGAGCAAAGGAGAGATAGAGACTGCAATTTTTGCAAATTTTCTGGAAGTCTTAGTTCAAAATAAAGCTTAAAAAAAAAAAACCCTGAAAATTTAAACAATTTAAAAAACACTTATACTAGGGCACCTGGGTGGCTCAGTCGATTAAGTGTCTGCCTTCAGTTCAAATCATGATCTCAGGGTCCTGGAATCTAGCCCCAACTTGGGCTCCTTGCTCAGCAGGGGAGCCTGTTTCTCCCTCTCCCTCTGCCCCTCACCCCCTTTGTGCATGCGCACCGGCTCGCTCTCTCTTTTCTAATAAATAATTAAATAAAATCTTTAAACATAAATAAATAACACTTATACTATTTAAAATTTACCACTTTTAACAAATTACTTATGCATACTGACATCTAAAAACTACAGTGAAGGGCGCCTGGGTGGTTTAGTTGTTAAGCATCTGCCTTTGGCTCAGGTCATGATCCCAGGGTCCTGGGATCAAGCCCCCGCACTGGGCTCCCTGTTTGGCGGGAAGCCTGCTTCTCCCTCTCCCACTCCCCCTGCTTGTGTTCCCTCTCTCGCTGTGTCTCTCTCTGTCAAATAAATAAATAAAATCTTAAAAAAAAAAAAAAACTAGTGAAAAAAAAATTTTTTTAATTAAAAAAATAAAAACTACTAATGTAGAAAATCTCCTCCAACCATAGAAGAAAACATAGGCATATGTAAGAAATGTTGTAGTCTTGATGTCAAACTAAATACTAGAATGACAGGAGCACCTGGGTGGCTCAGTTGGTTAAGCGACTGCCTTCCACTCAGGTCATGATCCTGGAGTCCCGGGATCGAGTCCCGCATTGGGCTCCCTGCTCAGCAGGGAGTCTGCTTCTCCCTCTGACCCTGCCTCCTCTCATGCTCTCTATCTCATTCTCTCTCAAATAAATAAATAAAATCTTAATAAATAAAATAAATAAATACTAGAATGACAAACTGATCTGGGCCCATACAAAAGTTCTTGTTTTCTTAAATGTTAAGAAATGGAAAGACATTTTACTTACCTTTATATCACTACCTGGTGTGGCACTAAGAGCCAAGATTCTAAAGTGATTTGTATATTTGACTAGTTCTCTTACAACCTTAAAAAAGAAGGAAAAGTTATTTAATTTCATCTATCCAATACAAAAACAACAATTCTGTTAAACAAGCTATTATATATGTTCCATTATCATTATTTCTTATTCAGAGTAAGGGATGGAACTATCATGAATCACATTATCTGAAGAGCAAATAATTCAGGTTTTTACTCTACACCAATCAAAAATACCTTAGGGTTTCTTCTATACATAAAGCCACAATGCCAAGGCCTAATATAGAAGCAAATCAAAAGACTCAGTTAATTCAAGGACAAATGGAAGAAGAGAGTCTACTCTCTGTTGTTTGGTCCATAGTTTAGCCTTACAGCTATATCCATATGCACACCTACCAGATGAAGATAAGTCATAACCTAAGAATAGAAAAAAAAAAATACCGGTATGAAATTAGATTTGAAATGGAAAAAAAAATTGTTTAAGGAAAAGATTTTAAAAATCCAACTTTCCTTTTAAATTCTAACACATTTTCTCAGTGGCACCAAAGCATCATTCTAGATGTTGCAATATGAATTCAACACCCATGTCTGGTATGATTAATATTGGATATTCCACCAGAGTCCCATATGATCCTACACATGAGGCCCCAATACAAGGAAAAAGGACTGCTAAGTAAACTGAATTGCAGGAATAGCTCTCAATATCCTATAGTTCTGCATTAGATATAGGAAATAGTAAAATCAGATTACCTAAAAACTGCTATTTTAAACCATGTAAAGGATGAATTCAGTGAGACTCACAATGACTCTTGACTAATCTCAAAAAAAATTATTTATGGAGTTTCTTTTTAACATGATATAGAATACATATTAAGATAGAACATTATACTTAACACTGAATTGTTCTAATTAAACTGATGCAAGACAAACCCTAATACGTTACTTTTATGCAAGGGGGATTCTCATGCATTTTGTAGAAGATGAAATGGTGCTGTGTTTGTAACCCAGGAAGCTATATTCTTCATGGAGTTGGTGTGCCTGTTGGAATCTACATCTATAATAGTCAAGGCACGATAAGCACTCAGGGCTGTCTGGATATTAATGAAATCAGTGCATGTCTCCACTGTACTCCATAAAAGCATAAGCCTTGTAATTAAAAAAAAAAGTGTGGTGCCTCGGTGGCTCAAGTCCATTGAGTGCCTGACTCTTGATCTCGGCCCAGGTCTTGATCTCAGGGTGGTGAGCAAGACCCACATTGGGCTCTACACCCAATGTGGAGCCTACTTAAAAAAAAAACAAAGACCCAATGCTAGAAATTTTTTGAAAAAATAAGTGAGTTAAAGTTGCTACGTATAAGCTAAATCTACAAAGTAAATTCAGAGTTAAAATAAAAATTTTTAAATGCCCCACTCAAGCAGAAAACTTAACACAGTGGGTATTAATTTAACTTGGAAAGATATAAAAAGTATATACATCCATTTCTTGCCTAAAATCAATTCTAAGAAAGATAACAATTCTCCAGAAGATAACACAGAGATATAATATGATAAACTTAACTTAAACTTAAGTTCCTTAACCAGGGAAACTATAAATTCACAAACTGGCAGTAAAATTCACCTCTTTGCACTAAATAAAATCAACTTTCTCTTCTATTCTTACTCTATACCCTTTCCCTGATATCACCAGCTTATAGTTTTACCTATGTACCACCTATATGTTGATGATTTCCAAATCTGTATTCCAGCTCAGAACTCTCCATTGAGATTCATACTTCTATCCCCCACTGCCCACTGGGTATCTATAGCTAGATTCCTCATGGACACTTCAAACTCAACAATCTAAAGCTACACTCATTATCTTTCCGCAATACCCCAAATCTTCTGTGCCTCCAGAACTCTCTGTTTTGACTAGAGCACCAACCTCCTCACAGTCTTCTAAGTCAGAAATCTGGGAGTCATCCTAAATACCTCCTCTCCCTCTCCCTCACTGTACACCCTGCCTTTAGCCTTCTACTCTTTTAATCTCTTTTAAATCTTAAGTATCACCCCAGGTAAACATTTTTAAATGAGTCTCTACCACCTATATCCCCTATATCCTACAAAGAGCATTCAAACTGCTAAGCCTAATATACAAATGCCTTCATGACCTGGACTTTAAGTATCTCTCCAGCCATATCCCACCTCTTCACCTTTCTACTTTATATTTATGTAGTACATAAGTAACTAGAAGGCATTGTGTTAGGTATGTTGCATACATTATGTCATTCAATCTTGGTAACAACTCTTGACAGTTAAGTATGATTTTACCTAACTGCCAAGGAATGACACTGCATATCCACTACCAGTCTTTGGATTATTATTTTTTTTTTTGGTTGTGATAGTACATTTTATGTTCTATTTATTTTATTACAATTACACTTAATTATTAAAGAAAATACTGCCTAAAGAATGCAGCCCCTGAGGGGGTCTCCAGAAAGTCACTTAAGATTATTTATAAAACAAGCAAGTCAAGGAATAGGTCACTTAGAAACGTCAAATATAGGAGCACCTAGGTGGCTGTCGTTAAGCGTCTGCCTTTGGCTCAGGTCATGATCCCAGGGTCCTGGGATTGAGTCCCGCGTCGGGCTCCTTGGTCAGCAGGGAGTCTACTTTTCCCTCTGTCTGCCGCTCCCTTTGTGCACTCTCCCTCTCTCTCTCTTGAACTCTCTCATCCCAGAGATCCCGTTCCTGGTCTTGTCTCTGTTCTGAGTCCTGATCATCAGGTTCCCTTTTTCCCTGGACATGGAATCTGGATCTCCGATTTTGAAACCAAATTTGGACTCTTGACTCTGGAATGCCAATTTCTTTAGCAAGTTGCTCTCTGGTATCAATGCCAGGATAAGGGTTGTTCATAAATGCCCCCATAAGGGTGTGTAATTGTGAAGAAGTATAGCTGGTATGACACCGTCTGTCTTCTCTACTTTGAATCTCCTCTTCAGAGTGATCTTGGTCTTGACTTGATTCTAAGTCCTCATCAGGTTCTGATTTTTTCTGGCACTGGTGCCTAGCTCTTTGATTCTGAAACCAAATCTGGATTCTGGACTCACCAGTGTTGATTTCTAAAGCAAGTCTTTGGTAGCATAACCTGGGTAAGGATTTTGGTCAAATGCCTTGATGAGGATTTTCAATTGATCTTCTGTGAATTTGGTGCGGCTGCGTCTCTGATTCATTGTTATGGTCTTGTTTGGAGAGTTGTCTTGGGCCATGTTGGAAGAGAGTTCTGAAGTCTAAGGATCAGCCAATCTTTGGATTATTATCTTTGTTCCAAAATTCCACCCATACCCTATTTTAAATCACTGCCTCAACCATGACCAGGCTTTCATCATCTACACCTGACACTAATAGTGTTAGGGATTTAAAAAAAAAAGATAGACACTGATTTGAATGAAGTATTTCCTTCATTGAAATAATGTGGTTTTTTCATAATGATAACACAATAACTTCCATCATTAATAAGTATTCACCAAAACACTCTTTAACAATATGTTCACAGTACAAAATACTTTTAAACGAAATATTACCTGGCAATAAGCATAGTTTCCAAGAGCTTTATGAGCTTCATCAATAACTAGACACTTTATTTCAGCAGCAGGACAAGCTCCTCTAGAAAGATCATTTACCATGACTTGAGGTGTAAGAAAAAGTACTCTCTTACTGCGCCATATTTCCATCCTGGTGATAGCTTGAGTAGATCCTGTAAACAAAAGTGACATCCTATATTCTAAATACCAGGGTTGTTATCTTTAAAACATCTATAAATAACCTGGCCTAATTTCAGAATGCAGTCCTGCTTTGGTAATGTGCCTTCAGACAAGACCAATTTAACAAATCACTGAAATGTTACATTTTAAAGCTCTGTTGTGATCCAAATGTCAATGCTGAGACACAACTAGACTGTCTTTAGAGAATTCCTACAAAATGGCATAATATCTGGAGAAAAGTAAATTCTTCAACTGGGAGATCTTTCTGGGGAAGAAAGTCAGAAAACCTCCTGTTCGTTCACTTCTGATGGGATATACACACAAATCGCTTCAAAATGCTCCGACAAATTACGGAGTCTCTGAAAATTGAGGAAAGCAACCCTTTTTGTGAGGGCCAGACTTGCTACAAGTAGATAATACTTTAAGGGAGAGGATGTAAAATACGGATACTGTGATCCGGGGACTATTCAGGAATTCTTTTAGCTCAATCTCCACCAGAATGCATGCTTTCCCGAGCACCCTGCTCTTAATTTCAAACTAGCCCATTTCCTAAAATACCTGTCATTTCGGCCATGTGGGACTGCGGAATACCCATCACTCGGTAGCAAGCCTCGATCTGCTGCGTCACTAAAGGTTTCGTGGGGGCCATGAAGACCACCTTGCCGGAAGGGAACCACCGGTAGAAATTGTACATGACCACAGCGGCAATAAAGGTCTTTCCCAGCCCAGTAGGCAGACACACCAGCGTATTGCAGAACAGAGAGGTCCGGGCCATGTGCAGCTGGTAATCCCGCACTGGGCAATTGGTAGGGTAAATCCACAGGGAGCCCGCTGAAGTGCAGAAACCGCCATTCTCTAAACTCAGCTGCCGCTCTGCCTCATACACTGCAACCAGCAATACATCATCGTCCGACTCCGGCTGAGCCTCGGCAGCCTCTGCAGCTGGAGGAAAATGTGCCCTGGAGATGCCAGGGCTCTGAGGCCGCTCAGGTCCAGAGTTGCAACCCGGAGCTCCCACGGATCGAGAAATGCTTGAGCCCCACGTCTGGAAAAGCGTTCTTTGCCGTCCGCTCATTAGGCTGACGACCACCAAAGGTTTCTCTCAGACGCTAGCAGTTCCAACAGCTCAACCGCCACCATTCGGATACCCATCGGTTACCTTCGCACAAAACAGCGGAACGTGAAGGCGGGACTGCAGCCTGTTCATCTAGTTGAAAATGCCGCCACTGAGTTTGCGTCGGAAATATGATTGGCTGGCTTCCCGGAAACCCTTGCGGCCTCCCGGAGACGCATGCGCATTGTTATGGCGTTTGTCTAAATTTGGTCCGCGGTTCAGTTTCTTCATAGACTCTAAATATAAGTTCCGTTCCCAGTGACTGTGTTGTCCGGGCCTAATTGCTACAGTGCTATTGATTAAACTGATAAAAAAATAAATAACTTGAGATCCTAGGGACAACGGATACCCATATTTTTGTGAATTTAACGTTATTGAGCGAACAGTTCTTATTCTTTATTGGTTTATTTTTAAATCGGAAAAAGAGGTGAAAAACAAAAGTGTTAGGTCGAATTAAGTATCTTGTCTTATTTCTTTACACAAGTTGAGGGGGAAAAAAATGCCCGGTCTCTTTTTCACAGTATTTGGAAAGACAGCCCATTATCTTACTATTTTTATTGTTAAGAGCGAAGTGAATGATTTGGTCCCGTGTTCGTCGGAAAATCCGAAAGAAAAAAAGTAAGGCTTTCCTGAAACTCCACCATTACATCTTCATAAATTATATAGAGCAGTACGCTTTGGTGTGGTATTATTCTATTCTAGCGATAGCTTTCTAGCTTGGATACAATTCCCGGCTTCCCCACTCTAAACCTTGGTAACTTGGAGTCACCTCTGTAAATTTGCTTCCTCATATTACACACGAGGTACACATCATGAGGTTGTTTTGAACATTAGTAATATCAATATCATCCGCAAGCATCATCCTGCGTGTATCTTCTTTATATCATTTTATTTGGTCAAGTTTTTTTTTAAGATTTTATTTATTTATTTGACAGAGACAGTGAGAGAGGGAACACAAGCATGGGGAGTGGGAGAAGAAGAAGGCTTCCCGCTGAGCCTTGAGCCCAATGCGGGGCTCGATCCCAGGACACTGGGATCATGTCCCGAGCCCAGAGGCCTAACGACTGAGCCACCCAGGCGCCCCCGGTCAAGTTTCTTGACCTTGCTTTTAAACAAACTTTCTCCTGTGTTTTTATTTATTGGGTGGGGAAGGGAAGAGTTGTATTTTAATTTCACTTGTGTGAGTTTTAAAAGGGAGATGGTGAGTATGGGTTGTTCCGATGGGAAGGACTGAACCTATTCAGGTGTGAACTTTTAGGCTAGAACTAGATAAAACGTGATTAGAAGTCTGAATGCTGTTGTTTTCTTTAAGCAGGTTATATACGGGCTTTAAAGACATAGCAGCCCATCGGTCACACACAAATGTAGGTAATGGCTGGTACAGTGGCAACAGTGGTTGCCTCACAAGGGTTCCAATAAGAGCGGATGACAGTTTCAAGTCATCTGCTAGTGCGCTGCAATGACTACATCAGCCGGATTACACCCGAAATCAACCGAGGCCTTCAAAGCACAGCCTCGACGTCACTCAAAGACGGGCCCCAATCCCGCAGCGTAGTGCCGTGACCCCGCCCCCTTGAGCTCCAGGCGGGGCCCACGCCACGCCCCAAGGGCGTGGCGATGCTGAACCGAGGCGGGCTGGCTCAGTAAAGCAGAGGCAGCGGGGGAAGATGGCGGCGGCCGTACCACAGCGGGCCTGGACCGTGGAGCAGCTGCGCAGCGAGCAGCTACCCAAGAAGGACATTATCAAGTTTCTACAGGACCACGGTTCAGATTCGGTACCAGAGGCGGCGGGGCGGCCGGGCTGGTGCGGCAGAGGGACGCCTCACCCCCCGAGATGCCCGTACATTCCGTATTCCTCCGTGCCCCCGCCCTCGTCGTCGCGCGGCCGGTGGCCTGGAAGGCCGGAGAGGCCTCGCGTGCGCCGGGGAGCCGTGCTCCCGCCCTTTTGGGCTGCCCAGTTTTGGTGGGGGGAGGGGATCGGCTTTATTTCTTGGGCCAGGCAGGCAGGCAGCAATCGCATAATTAAAACCTCACTGGGATCCTTGAGTGAGGGTGGAAGCCATGAAAAAAAAGAACCCAGGAGATACGCGGGTTGGGACGGGTGTCCGAGCACTGGGGGGGGACCTGGGTGAGACCCCTGCAGAGGAGAGTAGGCCATTAGAGAAATGGGAAGGATTGTGAAGATTTTTGTGGGAACGGTATGTGCTTTTCGCTTTTCTCATCGATTACTAAATACTGAACACTAATGCTTGTAATTTTTGAAAATCCGTAGATTGCGGTTTAACTTTTCAAAATATTGACTCTTTACATGACATTTTCACCTTTATACTGAGGGTAGTTCCTTGCGCATTTCGTGTACAGTATCTCCCATTCTTAGACACAAACTAAGAAATGTTTTTGGCATTCTTTATCCTGTACGCCCTGCATTTTTCAATATAGTCTCCATCTTAACCACCCGACTCTGGTCACAAGTGTTTGGTTTGTTTGTTGTTTTGTTTTTTTTTTTTGGTTTGGTTTTTTGTCACACTTGACTTCTTTCCCTTCTGAAATTAAGATCATTCATGCTTCTCTTAAATTGATGAACCACTGTACAGTTCCTGCACTCTGCATCCCCCACTTACGGGAAATAGAAACAGCAGTCTGTATGGTTTCTCTACAGTTTTTCATTTAAGTTCTAAACATGCATTAGAAAAATTCTTTCTGGGTTCTTCTGTGAGGATTGTAGTTTATTTTCATTTTGAGATGTCTTAAAGAGGAGATAAGTTCTCTAACAACCAGTTCCATACACCTAGAATAAGTATCCTGATACCAGCAAATATTTATACAACATCAGTAGCAAGAACTATGCTCAGTGTTTGTGAATACAGGGTAAAAGAAAGACTATGCCTCAGGTATTCCATTTTATACCATTTTAGTGGAGTTATTTTCTCTTAAGTCAATTTGTATTTTCAACTGGAACAATAGAATAAATTAGGCATGTCGTTTGTTAACATTTAATGCCTCAATACTGTACTTCATCAAGTTCTTATAGAACAAATGATCCCAGTGTGAAATCTAATGTAAAACTGGCCCACCTGGGACAATTTCAAGGGACTTGAATTATCAAAATATTTTTTTAATAGATTAATCTTTTAAGTGCATATTCTCTAGTATTCAGTCACATACTTAAACCTATATTTGACAATCACTGTTTTATTGATCATAAGATATCAAGGAGATGTTTATATTTTTGCTATTTTTGGAATCTTACTAAAGAAATCACAAGAATCCTAAAAGCAACTGATTACTTCCATTTAATCAAAATGACTTTTCCCCATCAACCTTTATCATTTAGAACATTTCTCTAATTGGGGGAGAGGAAAAGCAGAGGAGAAAAAAATACAGTAGTGGTAGTGTTAGAAAAGCTCCTTTATCAAAAGGATAGAAAATGCCAGAGGACAACTTGGAGAAAGTAAAAAAAATGAGGAATCAAGGACCAGAAGGCAGAAAAGGAAGCAGGATAAAATAAGGAAAACAAAGACATTATTAAAATTCCTATATTACATGATTTTGAGATGAAGTTATATTTTGATAACTCGATATTTCAGAAGTACTATTTTGGTGTCCATTTGCCAACTTAGTTTAAGTTTGCCAACTTTAAGAGAAATGGAATTCTGTTACTTTGAATTATTAAGTACATTGTTATTGGCCCTACTAGCTAATATTTATTGAGTTCTCACCATGCAACAGACTGTATGTTAAATACAGTAAATGGACTATTGCATTTATCCTTACAACAACCCTCTGACATTGTTGCTGTTATTAATCTTCCACTATGATACAGAAACTGAGTATTTAGGAAAGCTTAGTGCTTTGTCTAAGATCAGGTAGCTAGGATTTTAATACAGATGATCTGACTCCTCAGCCCACACACTTAACCACCATATATCCAGCATTGTATAACAGTGCTGCCAAGAATGGGTTACAGATTTGTCAAGATAGCTATTCCCAACATGGTTGGAGACTCCCAGGGCCATGGCCAAGTAACATCCTGCCAGTAGCAGCATCATCCAGTTACCAAAATGTGCTTGCTGTATGAATGTTCTGTGAGTTCTGTAACGGGAAAAGTGTTAGTATGCAACAGTGTGACCCCCACATAATATTACAGTTACAATCTTGTCAATAATTTTTATAAATACATTCTTTTAATCTTTTTTTGTTATGAAGTAGGGTATAAAATATGTTTAATTTCTTCCATCATGAGTAGTTTTATTGAAGATATAATTACTAACATAAAAGGTCATTTTTCTAAAGTTTAGACCCTTATTACATGAGGGAGATTATTTTGACTAACCAGCTTTTTTCTTTATAGTTTCTTGCAGAACATAAGTTACTAGGAAACATTAAAAATGTGGCCAAGACAGCTAACAAGGACCATTTGGTTACAGCCTACAACCATCTTTTTGAAAGTAAAGTGAGTATTGTTTCACTTATTACAAGAATATTTTTTAGATATTTTATTTACAAAAAGAAGCTTTAAATTTATTTGCAGAATATGTTTAAGTTTTTCCACCTGGAGTTTTTCTTAACTGTAATCATAAATGGACTACTGCCAAATCTAGGAGAGCTAATCTGCAGTATGGTGGAATATTAAGATATTTTGAAAGGAACCAAATTTTTAAAAATAATTCTCAGGATGCCTAAGAGGCACAGTCATTTGAGTGTCTGACTCTTGATTTAGGCTCAGATCATGATCTCAGGGTTCTGAGATCAAGCCCTGCATTGGGCTCCCTGTTCATCGGATAGTCTGCGCTTGAGAGTCTTTCCTTCTGCCCCTCCCCACACTTGAACATGCCCATGCTCACACTCTCTCTCTCACAAAATAAATAAATAAATCTTTAAAAAATAATAATAACTCCCTGTAGCTTAAATTAAGACAAACAAATAAAGGTACTGAAAAGTTAAAAATCCAAAGTAAGTTCCATTTCATTAATGAATTTAAAATCTTAGTTAGACTTACGCTGAACCTTTAGAAAAACAAATTTTAAGAAATTCTCCAATATTTGTTCACTATGACCATCTTCCACAACAAAGAGTCTTTATTAAGGAATTGTGTGAATATTTTTTTAAAGATTTATTTATTAGAGAGAGAGAACACAAGAAGGGAGGAGGGGCAGAGGGAGAGGGAGAAGCAGACCCCCTGCTGAGCAGGGAGCCTGACATGGGACTTGATCCCAGGTCCCTGGGATCATGGACCTGAACCAAAGGCAGAGGCCCAACTAACTGAGCCACCCAGGTGCCCCAGGAGTTGTGTGTGAATTATATTCATATCTGAGTCTGAGTTGGCCTTTCTAAATCTGTATTTTTCCCCGTTTAAAGATTTATTTATTCATTTTAGAGCGAGAGAGAGCACAAGTGAGGGGAGGGACAGAGGGAGAGGGAGAGAATCCCAAGCAGACTCACCTTGAGCTCGGAGCCCAACACAGGGCTCTATCCCATGACCCCGAGATCATGACCCAAGCTGAAACCAAGAGTCGGGCGCCCAACTGACTGAGTCGCCTGGTCGCCCCTCAGTTGTCCTTTCTAAAAATCCCTTTTCAGCATTTATGTTGTGAGATGCTTTGAGGTTCATAATTTGTTGATTAAAATGCTTAACATAAGATTTTTCCTTTGTTCTTAGACAGTTTCCATTAATTTGTATTTGAGTTATGTAGCCTTCATAGTGTAGATGTTCATTAAATTGAAAAGTTGAAAATCTAGATGTCCCTTCTAGCTTTTAGCCTATCCTGAATATGGTAAACATTAGAACATTTTCCTTACAGCGTTTCAAGGGTACTGAAAGTATAAGTAAAGTGTCTGAGCAGGTGAAAAATGTGAAGCTTAATGAAGATAAACCCAAAGAAACCAAGTCTGAAGAGACTCTGGATGAGGTTTGTATATAATATTATTTTATTTCTCATGTGAATTTGAGAAAAGTATTTGTTTACAGCACTGATTTTTCATAAGGGGTGGTTGAGTATGGCTACTTTGAGTGAACCAAACACTGATTTGGAGTGTGTTATCTCCCTTAGGTGTACTGAATCAGGAAAAAAACATGTAAGAACCAGTGCTTCACAGTTAATAAGCCTTTCCTATAAAATACCTCTAGCTTTGTATTTTGTATTTCTTCTATGTCTGACCAGAACTTCTGAGCTTCCAAAGCCATTTAAAGGTCCTGATTCTATAGCCAAGTTGGACTGAGTGAAAGAAATTTCACTGTGGTTATTTTTAGCTTTTTCTAATGTACATGGTATCCTTGGCAATAGAAATAGTCCAGGCTTGGCTACAGGGTGTGGAGTCATCTGTCTCATCTTTCCCAACATAGGTTTTACATTTTGGTACAAAGGTTTGAAGAACCAGATAAAACCATTTCTGCAAATGGACAGCCTCAGTAGAGCCAAGGACAGCAGTTAGAACAGCCACAATAGAGCTGCATTGATTATAATCTTGCCACTTTTGATAATACCTTGCTAATTAAGCTCACTCATTCCTAGCAGTCTTAGTATCAGTGATAATAATCTAATAAAATATTCTTTAGGTCTTATAAAGAGGTTTCACCTAATGATGAAGGTATAGCATTTGGATATTTGTAGACAGAGTGTAAGTTCAAGTGTAGAATTATAGAAGTTTATATTGACTAAAGCTAGTTAATTTACATGATATTTTCTGGTTGGTTGAAAAGCACAAATTAATGTTTGTGGATATGTACACACAATAAAGCAATTTTGAGGTTTATCACATCAAATATTATTTGATAAATGTTATATATACTGGGCAAATATTGAGCAGCTACTAAGGTAAATAAAGGTATAACAAAAGGATTGCAAAAGCTATTGGGAAAATAGTTTACCCTCCAGAAAATTAACAATTAAAGGAGGTATGAGACAACAGATTGTATATCATTAAGAGGTTAAGAAGAAGAGAGCTACAAATAAAAGGGTGTAAGGGCTGGAACAATCTAGAGGGATCTTATGAGAATCCTAAAGTATATCCCTTTTTTAAAGACTTCTTTTCTCAGGGGCACCTGGTGACACAGTCAGTTGAGTGTCCAGCTCTTGGTTTCAGCTCAGGTTGTGATCTCAGGGTCGTGAGATCAAGCCCTGCATCGGGCTCCACGCTCAGCGCAGAGCCTGCTTAAGATTCTCCCCGCCCCCACCACATGCTCTTTCTCTCAGATAAATAAATCTTTAGAAAAATAAATAAAATAAAAATAAAATGCAAATCTGATTCTGTAACTGCTCTTTAAAACTCTTAATTGGCTATTCAGTGACCTGAAGATTAAAAAAAAGTTTCCTAACATGTGCTACATGTCTTTCCAGCCTCATCTCATACCACTGTCTCCTTCACTTCTCCCTTACAGACTATACTATTTTCATGCTGTGCCCTGCTATAAAAATGCTATTCTCTGTTATAAGCCTTCCCCCAGTCGCCTACCTCAAAGAAACCTCTCCCAGCCTGTAGCTATACTGGGTTAGGTCGCTGTGTCATTCCTATCTTAGCACTTGTGCTTCCTCTTTAGGTCTCATAAACCCATACAGTTATACACATGACTCTATTCTCTGCTGGCATGAGGGTCAGGACCATGTCTACCACCTCCCCTATGTATCTTCAGTATCTAACATATGGGACATGCTCAAATATTTTTTGAATTAATAATAGGGATAATTATGTAACATACTCATTTTTAGGGGCTATGATGTGATCCAGTTAACTGAAATTGCAGTGATTACTCTCAAAGTTCCTTTATCTCTCTGTCTATAAGTATCTAGTTCAGATCCAGTCTCAAGAATGTAGTTCTTTTCGGGGTGCCTGGGTGGCTCAGTCATTGGGCATCTGCCTTCAGCTCAGGTCATGATCCCAGCGTCCTGGTATCCAGCCCTGCCTCAGGCTCCCTGCTCGGCAGGAGGCCTGCTTCTCCCTCTCTCACTCCCCCTGCTTGTGCTCCTTCTCTCGCTGTGTTTCTCTCTGTCAAATAAATAAAATCTTAAAAAAAAAAAAAAAGAATGTAGTTCTTTTCATCCCTCTCGACTAAGAAATTGCTGCAGAGCCAAGAAATTATGTAAAAGCCAGGTCGATTCAAGCACATAACTCAGCTATAGCCTTGGGACTGATCTCATTTCTCACCATGAACTGAACAGGTTCTTGCAGTGAAACCCAAAATCAGATCAAATAACTACAGTGGCATTTCTCAAAGTGTGTTATATAGGTCCCAGAAGGTCCAAGTTCTTTTCTGGCATCATCAAAACCTGTACTTTTTGTTTCCTTGAAGATTCACAGTGCATGTTAGCTGATGACAACTCTGAGAAGTCATGCAGAATAGAGGCATCTTTAACTTTAACTAGTGTTTCCCAAACTTAATTATGGTAGACCCCTTTTCTTCCCTAACAATGTTAACAATGCTAAGGAATAAGTGATCTGTAAAAGACACTTTATGAAACACTGAAATGGAGGCTATTCCCTGGGCAGACTGGCACCTTCACCATTAAGACTGAGCCATAATCACCAATTTAATGTTTTTTTTTGCATTATTCTAGGACCTAGATTTAATGTAGATAACACAATATGCCCAAGCAACTTGGGACAACAAATGGGAAAACAATGAAATGATATTAAGATTTAAAATGTGGTTATTGTTCACTAATCGTACCTTATCCATTCAAATAGTTATGTGTGATTTCTTTAATAAAGTCTTAAGATAGTCTAATATTTTTGCATAAAAAATTTACAGTCATTCTCATTTTATATTACCAGATTTTGTAAGTCAACCATATTTTTAAAATATCATTTATTTTTCTGATATAAAAATATTTGTATGCTATTTTTCAAATAGAAAAGTACAGAAAATACATAATATTCCAACACCTAGAAATGAACATGTTTAACATTTCAGAATGTTGTCTTTGAATATTTTCTAAGTGCATATTTATTTAAATAGTTGAGGTACTACTATAGTTAGAAATTTCCATTGATTTTTCACTTTATAAGAATTTTTGCACATTATACTGAGTATTAGATTACCATAAACATGTGGTTATTTTACCACTATGGATAATAGTGCATTGAATAACTGCACAAAGATTTTTTTTCCTAAGCTTCAGATTACTTTTATTTTTTTAAAGATTTTATTTATTTATTCATGAGAGACAGAGAGTGAGGGGCAGAGGGAGAAGCAGGCTCCCTGGGAGGAGCAGGGAGCCTGATGCGGGACTCGATCCCAGGACCCTGGGATCATGACCTGAGCCAAAGTCAGACGCTTAACCGTCTGAGCCATCCAGGCGCTTTTCAGATTACTTCTTGAGCATATATTTGTATGAATAGTATTATTATTATCACACTTCTAACCTTTTAAAATTGCATTCCAAAGAGATGGCACCAGTTTACACTGCTTGTAGACACCTGACCATTTATAGTAGCATTTTTCATTAAAACAAGCTTGGAATGGGAGCATCAGCAAGGAAGTTAATGTTTGCTTTTGTAATTAATACAGGTACTCATGCTGTAGATGTGACTTGATTTAGAAAGGCAGCCTAGCTTTTGTTGAAAGTGCTAATTCTTAGGCTCTAAATTGAATATGGCTTTATATTCTATGAAGGCATTACTTTCTGGTGTAAAAGATGGAAAAAAGACTATCAGGTTGCTGTGAGGTTAAATGAATTGACATAAGAAAAATAAAATGATTTGTGTTATACCTGACATTCCATATGATAAAGAGCATGGGACTTATATGCAGGCTTCCTGGTTTCCAGTCCTACGGCCACTTAGAAGCTGTAGGTCTGTAAGCAAGTTGCTTAACCACTCTATCCTTATAGTTCCTTTTTTGTAAAATAGGAATAATAGTACCTAATTCATAAGGTAATAACAATTAAGAGTTAATTTATGTAAAGCATTTGGATAGTGCCCAACACATAGAGGGTACTCAGTAGTTGCCAACTATTTTAACAAATACCAGTAGAGGTTAACTATCATTAGTACAATTATTTGAAGTATTTAGGCATAGTGGAAGGAACAGGGGCTTTGGATTCAGACAAACCCAAATCCATATTCATTCTCTGCTACTCATCAGCTCTGTTGCAAATTCCCTGAATCTCAGTCTCTTCATCTGCAAAAATGCAAGTAGGTGATACCTTCTTCAGAGGATTACAGTAAGTGGGGATTGTATGTGTTACGTAACTGGCAAATAGTAGATGTTTAATGTCTATTATTTTCTTTTCCCATTATTAAATGTTTTGTAATGTAAAATTCTATACTTTTTAAGTTTTTTTTAAGTTTTTATTTTAATTCATTAGTTAACATTAGTTAACAATAGTGTATTCATTTCAGGTGTACAATATAGTAATTCAGCACTTCCACATATCACCTGGTGCTCATCACCACAAGTGGACTTCTTAAATCCCATCACCTGTTTAACCCTTTTCCCCCCTGCCCCCCACCGACCTCCCCTCTGGTAACATCAGTTTGTTCTCTACAGTTAAGAGTCTGTTTCTTGGTTTGTCTGTCTTGTCTGTCTGCCTCTTACTTTTTTCCTTTTGCTTCTTTGTTTCTTAAATTCCACATAAGTGAAATTATATGGTGTTTGTCTTTCTCTGACTTACTTCACTTAGCATTATACTCTAGCTCCATCCATGTCACTTCAAAGGTAAGAATTCATTTTTTTATGGCTGAATAATATTCCATTGTATATATATACTACATCTTCTTTATCCATTCATCAATTAGTGGACACTTGGCCTGCTTCCTTATCTTGGTTTTTGTAAATAATGCTGCTATAAACATAGGGGTGCATGTATCCCTTTGAATTAGTGTTCTTCTTTCAGTAAATACTCAGTAGTACAATTGCTATTTTTAACTTTTTGAGGAACCTCCATACTGTTTTCCACAGTGGCTGCACCCAGTTTGCATTCCCACCAACACTGTGAGAGAGTTCCCTTTTCTCCACAGCCTCACCAACACCTGTTGTTTCTTGTGTTGTTGATTTTTTTTTTAAGGTTTTATTTATTTATTTGACAGAGACAGCGAGAGAGGGAGCACAAGCAGGGGGAGTGGGAGAGGGTGAAGCAGGCTTCCCGCCGAGCAGGGTGCCTGATGCGGGGCTTGATCCTAGGACCCTGGGATCATGATCTGAGCCAAAGGCAGACACTTAACGACTGAGCCACCCAGGCACCCCTGTGTTGTTGATTTTAACTATTCTGACAGGTGTGAGGTGATATCTCATTGTAGTTTTGATTTGCATTTCCCTGATGATAAGTGATGAGCACCTTTTCTTTTTTTTTTAAGATTTTATTAATTTTGTCAGAGCAAACGAGCACAAGCAGGGGGAGCAACAGGCAGAGGGAGAGGGAGAGGCAGACTCCGTGCTGCAAGGAGCCCTATGTGGGACTCGATCCCAGGATCCTGGGATCATGACCTGAGCCGAAGGCAGACGCTTAACCAACTGCGGTACCCAGGCGTCCCAATGAGCATCTTTTCATGTGTCTGTTGGCCATCTGGATGTCTTCTTTGGAGAAATGTCTATTCATGTCTTCTGCCCATTTTTAAATGGGATTCTTTCTTTTTTTGGGTGTTGAGTTGTATAAGTTCTTTATATATTTTGGACACTCTTTATCAGCTATGTCATTTGCAGATACCTTCTCCCATTCCATAGGTTGCCTTTAAGTTGTGTTGATTGTTTCCTTTGCAGAAACTTTTTATTTTGATGTGGTCCCAACAGTTTATTTTTGCTTTTATTTCCCTTGCCTCAAGAGATGTATCTAGAATGAAGTTGCTGCAGCCGATGTTAGAGACCTTACTTCCTATGCTCTCTTCTAGGATTTTCATGGTTTCAAGTCTCACATTTAAATCTTCAGTCCATTTTGAATTTTTGTGTATGGTGAATGAAAATGGTCCAGTTTCACTCTTTTGCATGTTGCTGCCCAGTTTTCCCAAGATCTTTTGTTGAAGACTTTTTCCCATTGGATATTCTTTCCTGCTTTGTCAAAGATTAATTGACTATATAATTGTGGGCTTATTTCTGGGTTTTCTGTTCTGTTCTTTTGATCTGTGTTTCTGTTTTTGTGCCAGTACCATACTGTTTTGTTCACAGTGGCTTTGTAATGGAACTTAATGTCCAGAATTGTGATGCCACCAGCTTTGCTTTTCTTTTTCAAGGTTGCTTTGGCTATTTGGAGTCTTTTGTGGTTCCATACAAATTTTAGGATTGTTTATTCTAGCTCTGTGGAAAATGATCTTGGTATTTTGATAGGGATTGCATTAAACATGTAGATTGCTTTGAGCAGTATAGACATTCTAATAATATCTGTTCTTCCAATCCATGAGCATGGAATGTCTTTTCCTTTCTTTGTATCCTTTCAGTTTCTTTTTATCAATGTTTTATGCTTTTCAGAGCAAGGTCTTTTCACCTGTTTGGTTAGGTTTATTCCTAGGTATCCTATTATTTTGGGTGCAACTGTAAATGGGATTGTTTTCTTAGTATCTCTTTCTGATGTTTCATTATTGGTATATAGAAATGCAACAGATTTCTGTACATTGATTTTGTATCCTGTGACTTTGCTGAATTCATTTATCAGTTCTAGCAGTTTTTTGCTGGAATCTTTCAGGTTTTCTGTATAAATTCTATATATTCTTTTTTTTTAAATTCTATATGTTCTCAAATTTGATTAAGAAATTGCTTTTCTCCCAGAAGGGAGGTAGGTGGGGACGATGGGTGAAGTAGGTGAAGAGGATTAAGAATACACTTACCTTGATGAGTGCTGAGTAATAAATAGAATTATTGAATCACTATTGTGCACCTGAAACTAATATAACACTGTATGTTAATTACACTGGCATTAAATAATTTTTATAACATTTAAAAAAATAAAAGGGCTTAATATTGATACATTGACTTTTAAAGATTAGTTTCTTTAATGCATCACAGTATTTGAAATAGTGTAAATAATAATCATACTGATGAGAACCAAAGACTGTATTATGGGAGGCAGAACACAACACAGTCTGTAATGAGCTTTGTTTGGCATTATAAAATCTGTGACAATTGTTACATAGGATAAAATAGCTCAAGTAATTATTTGAGCAGCATTTGACATTAGTAATTGTAAGGCAATAATAAAGGCCTGGCACAAATTAGTCTTTCTCTTTTAACTTACTATCCATTTACATTTATCATACATATTTTTTTATCAATAATAAACTGATACTTTTATCAGTATTAAAGTACTGCAAAAAATAAACTGCTTTTCTCACATATATGAATCACCACTCATTAGCCTTTACCTTTCTTTAAAAAAGAGCCTGATAATCCTGCTCTGTTCTAGGAAATATGTCTGTTACAGTAATTTCTATTGATAATTGTGTATTATATGAACTTTCAAGTTCAGAAACAAATGGAATATTACTGTATTCGTTCTAAATTTAGTAATGTCAAGTATGGTGCTAAACAACTCAAATCTTTGAAAAAACTGTCACAATGCTTTATTTAGTGCCTTATGACTTTATAGGAATAATAGAATTTTGTCAAAAGAACATTGGTTTCCAAGGTAGCTATAAGTTATTTTAGTATATGTGCTGCCAAAACGAGCACTGCTGGAAGTTATTTGAAATTAAATTATAGATAGGCTATTTACTAATATTCTCACCACAGACTTGCAATTAGATGGTGAGTTTTTTTAAACCAAGAGGTGAACCAGAGGCAAAATGGTTTGTTACCGTATCTGTGAACTCTGTGACGACTTGGGTCACAGTTGGTGGCTATGTAAGAATTCTCTTTGTCATCCTTCTAAAAGAAGGATGTGAGTTACTAACTCTGTGTGTTGTTTTTGTTTGTTCTTTAGGGTCCACCAAAATATATAAAATCTGTTCTTAAAAAAGGAGATAAAACCAACTTTCCCAAAAAGGGAGATGTTGTTCACTGCTGGTATACAGGAACACTACAGGATGGGACTGTTTTTGATACTAATATTCAAACGAGTAAGTCTAAATGTAATCTTATCTTTTTAGCTTTAAGGCATTACATAATATTTGTGTGGTACATGAACAGTTGGCTGTACCTTTCTCTTGGCTGTCACTTTTTTCCAGAAGTCTTTTGCACCTGTGATTTACTTGTACTCAGAGGTCTTCAGTTCACTATTTATTGGCTGGGTGAATAAATACCTCTTGGTCATTGGGGAGCAAAAAATAAGCTTAGTCTAAACTTGGTTAATGTCCCAAAGTTGAGGTTTTCGTATTTAATGTAAAAAGCAGAACGGAGTGCTGTTTTAGTAGTGTAAATATTATCTCCCCCCTTTTAGACTATTTTTACGTACAGAATTTTCTTGATGAGTTACCTTTCTGAATTTTTCTTTTCAAATGCATAATATGGTAAGTTCTAAAATTAAAGACTTAAATCAGTGTTTTTCCATTGGAACTTAATTTCATCATGCATTATAAGGAAAATTTGTTTTACAGGTTCAAAGAAGAAGAAAAATGCCAAGCCTTTAAGTTTTAAGGTTGGAATAGGCAAAGTTATCAGAGGAGTAAGTAAAAAATGGCAATGAATCAATAGATATTCTGGCACATGCTACATGTGGTATAGCACCATCATTAGGATTGGGGATATGACAAAAACACTCTTTGGAGTCTGACAAATCAGGTGCTATCATTGCTAACTGATCTGGCACAAGTTTTCTGGGTCTTGGTTATGGATGGTACAATCTTCCTCAAGGTTGCTAAACAAGTGTGCATAACTACAGTGCATAGAGACTCAAATATTTTCTTCTTGCTTACCCCTTTTACTATTTTTTCATCATAAATTCATCAGCAAGTTTAGCTTTCTAAATTTAATATTCTTTTAAAATGTTACATAGTTGTTTTACCACTTACTCATGATAGAGAAAGGTAAAATATCTGTTTCACTGAAGTACTTAATGATAGAAGCAAAAGTTCTGGGCCTTTTCACCTCTCACAACTGGGGTTCAAACACCAGGAAATCTTTCAAACATAAATATGCCTTTTTTACCTACCCTTACAAGGGAGAGATAATAGAAGGAAACTTTGAGAAAAGGGGAAGAAGGTAGGATCGAGCTGTACTGACCAATGCAGTGTACAAAAGGAGGTAATAGAGCAGGGTTGATTATTGGCTTCACTGAATTCAAGGTGTTATTCCAGGGCCCATTAAAATGTCTTTATTCACAACATCAAACATTATAACTGAAATGCCTATTAAATGCACTGTGAGAACCTGTGTTATTCTTTATACTGTGGGTAAGTTCTAAAATATGGCTCATTCATATTCAAAGCCCAAAACAGATTATAAAACATCTTGAAACTAAAGGTTTAGTTGAAAATAACCTTAACTGCTATTTGATTATACCAAATTGATACTGTGTATCAAGTTGATCAATTTTTCTGTTTCTATGACTAATTTGCTTGTGTATTTCTTCTAGTGAACCATATTCTTAATTTCCATTATGTAACAGATCTCTATCCCTTAAGCTTTATGTGACAGTGACAGTTCAACAGAGTATTTGATATTAGTCATTATATTTACCTTTGCATCCTGTTAATTTAACTGTTTTTAGGAACTGGCTTTAAGATCCAGGGCGTCTGGTTGGCTCAGTTGGTAAAGCATGTGACTCGATCTGGGGATTTTGAGTTCAAGCCCCACGTTGGGGATAGAGTTTACTTAAAAAAAAAAAAAAAAGTAAAAGATCCAAATTTGGACAAACTGGAGTGGCAGCCCAGAAACCTATATCATTTCTTTGAAAAGTTTTACCTTCTACAGAAGGTCTTAATGCCCTAACATGTAGCTTATCTTATGTGTGCCATCATGACTCCACAGTCTAGTGATCTTAAGACAATTGTATTGTTAATTTATCCCTATAATATAAATTCAGAAGTTTGCCCTAGGATATAACAAGTGTAGCAAGTTTTTTATGATAGTACTAATAAACTGGTTTCCATAACTTAGAACATCTATCATTTACAAAAGTGCCTTCACATTGTAGCATTTTAAGAGTGTACTGCACTAAAGAGGGCACGTATTGAATGGAGCACTGGGTATTATACGCAATGAATCATGGAACACTACATCAAAAACTAATGATGTAATGTATGGTGACTAACATAACATAATAAAATAAAATTAAAGAATTAGTGACCAAATCAAGTATTTTAATATCACAGATGATGAAACATTATATTTATAAAACTTCTAAGAATTATATAGAGATGCCTTATTAATTTTAATAATATATACTTTATGACATATTGATTTAGCCTATGAACTGATTTATCTACAAATGTCCAATAATTTTCTAGAACTAAATATGAGTACAGTTTGAATTTTGACCTGTGGTGCAAGTGAAATAAGAGTAAATAATTTAGTAAGAAAAAAAGTGTACTGCACTAAAAAATTACTGTTTAATATTTTTTTTCATTGAGGAAATAAAGGACAAAGATTCACCCAAGGACGTTACAATACAATGAAATCCAGTAACAGAATGTTTTTTGGTATATTTGGCCTTCTAGTTTTTCATGAATTTTTTTTTTTTTTTTGCAAATTATCGTTAGTTTTTATTTCATATTCTTGCCTTTAGTGGGATGAAGCACTCTTAACTATGAGTAAAGGAGAAAAGGCTCGACTAGAGATTGAACCAGAATGGGCTTATGGAAAGAAAGGACAGCCTGATGCCAAGTATCCTTTTTTCCTTTGTGAGTAAAGAAAAAACACGAAGAAAGACCACCTGAATGTATAAAAGATACTGTCTAGGTTAACTTCCAGATCAGGAATCATGTCTAGAGTAGTATTCCGGATATTTAGATGCTTCTGTGTCAAGACCTCCAATATAGACAGTAGTTAATATTTTTTATTGATACAAAGTGTGCGAACTTGAGCTAGAATAGAATCTACCTTTTTTCTTCTGGAACTCAAGTTTTTTATTTTTAAGAGGTAAACTATGAGGTTTTAAGTTTTCATCTTTGAAAGGCAATTGTTACTGTATGAAGGATGTACTTCAAGGAGTTAAGATGTCCAGTACAAAGAACTAAAGCAAATTATAGGATACAAGTATGGCTCATGGTAATTTTATGCTACAGTATAATTTCAGGCAAGTAAATGGGTACTCAGCTTAGAAATGGAACACATGTTGGGAATTACCAGTTATGAAATTAAGGAGACCATGGGTCCAACAACGTGTAAGCATATGTGATTACTACTACTGACAATGCTTTTCTGATAGGCCTGGTTTGTGAAAATTAAAAAGCCGTGCCTCCTGACCATGTTGACCAGAACAGTCCCATAACTAAGTGAGAAAGTAGTTTTTTCTGTTGTTGGTTCCATTCTCATTGGACTAATTGGATCAGTTAAAGTAACTTAAAAAATTTGGAAGTCCTCTCCAATCTTATCAGTTAAGATTATTTAGGAATATAATAGTCCTCCTCTAAGCCTATCAAAACTAGATGGCCCAACTACAGCTCCCCCTCTCTCATGTGAAGCATCTCAAAACCAGATAAAAATCACACTTCTCTGAACTCAGCATCTTAAAATTCATAGCAGATACCAGGGACTACCTCATAATGAACTTTGATTTAATATAACTTTTACACCCAACTAGACTGAAATCACTTTTTTTTTTTTAAAGCACGGAGCAGCAATCTTCATTAGGTGGTGGTTAAATTGGGAGTACTAGGAGGCATCCAAGAAAGGAAGATCCTAGTCCAAGCTCAACCTGTCTAGTCAGCCTATACCGATAGGTTATGATCACCATTCACAAAGATACTTTTAAGAACCACTAGGCTAGTATGTATTAGCGCCTCAATCAGTCATAAAGTCCTTCCCTTTGGGGTTAATACCCAATATCCATTATATATAGTTCAATTTTAGACTGAGGTTATTGGGAGTGAAGGAAGAAACAATTTTTATCGAATTTACCTTGACTCCTTCAACAGAATTCCACCAAATGCAAAACTCATTTTTGAAGTGGAGTTAGTGGATATTGACTGAAATAGCAATGCTTCGGATATAAAGACATCAGCAACAATAAAACATGGCCTTGAAGAAACTTATGTAACTAATTAGAGCTGGTTACTATTGTAAGGGAAGAGTCAACTGGAGAATTCAAGAACTCCGATATTGTTTACCCAATCCCCAACTTTTAATATATGTAATCCATTATAATTCCCTAAAGTTCGAAATATTTTACTACAGCTGTGTAAAATATTGGTTAAGGAGAAATGACTTTCCTTTTACCTCATGTTGTAAACTAAAAGGCTCAATAAAAACATATTCAGTGTCTTGATTTGTTTGGTGTTGATACATAAATGTTCTGATTAGGTTAACCAGAGCTAATAAGGCTTTAATCAGAACAGGGAGTTACAGTAAAATTGTCTAGACAGCTTTGCCAGGGGTACTCCTCTTAAAATCTTTACTCTTTTTTAAAAGATCTTTTAAGAGTTCTTTTTTAAGGTTTTTATTTTAGAAAGAGTGCATGAGCACGACCTGAGGGAGAGTGAGGAGCAGAGAGGAAGAGAATCTCAAGCTTACTTCCCACTGAGCTCGGAGCCCCACATGGGGCTCAATCTCAACCCTGAGGTCATGACCTGAGTTAAAACCAAGAGTCGGACACTCAACTGAGCCACCCAGGTGCCCCTCCTCTTAAAATTAAAATCTTTAAATAAATACTCCTGTATAGTGAAAATGAGGACAGAAATGGAGGAAGCAAAAAGCTAAATGGTCTAATTCTGGCAAGAAGATAATAACTAAATTCAAGAAAAGTATACTTTCAAAACCAATGAACCACTAATAATGATGAATAAAAGTTAATACTGTGAGGTGATCCACCCCCCAATAAATTCGTAACAATTTGTAGAGGAGTCTTCTTCAGTTTTATTATAAAAATGAGGATGATCAGTTTGATCAAAATGAAAGCTTGCTCACAAATTTTACATGAATATTCTAAATACAAAGTCTCCTGAAACAACATACTTTTGATATGATTTTCATTTTTTAAAAGGGATGCAAACATTTCATTTTTTTCATTTATAATCTCTATCCCAAGACATAGTGTTTAATAGTATATCTTTTCTGCAGTTAAATCCAAATTCACAAGGATAACTGAAACAGACAAAACCTTGTCATCAAAGGTTAAAAATCCATTTTTTTTTTACAGAGGTAAATCCTTAATAACCAGCCCTTATGTATTTTCAGATCTTGTACTACACTGACGTGATTTGCAGTCAGTTTTTTTTCCTACCCCTTAAGGCTACAAAACTCTGTTGCAAATGCACTGCAAAAGAATTCTAGACCACTTAATGCAAAAATCAAAAAAATAGTTCTCCAATAAAAAGTAAATTTTATAAATGGTAGGAAATAGTATCTGTGGTAAGCTACTAAGTGACATTTTCCCCTATTACTAAACAAATCATGTTACACAGAAACAGGAAGACAAATTATCAAATACAACAAGTTTACGCTATGTTTACATCCCTCATTAAAAAAAAATAATTTCATATTTTTCACACATTCCATCTGATACATTTTCTCATCAGGTTGGAGGGGGAGGGTAATACTGTCCATAATTCCAAGGATTCTGATAATTGTACTGAAAGGAAAAAGCACACATGTTAGCATACTAGAACTGGCTGGTTCCATTTATAAAAGCAGATACATTTAAGAAAACAGGCATGTGTTCACTGCTAAAATTCTAAGACTTAACCACATAAGACAATATTGTACAGTCTGGAGTAGAAGTAGTTGTTAAAAAAAAAAAAACTATCCTAACTTATGCTTTTCTAATTAACATCTATGAACAAAAAATTCAATTATGTGAACTCACTTGATACCAGGCACTATAATTATATGCAGCTTGATTTGCCTGTAAATCACCATCAATCATCTGTGTAGATGATGAAGTTGTATCTTCTGTGTGAGCTTTCTTTTCCTCTGGTTCTTCTGATCTAAAAAGGACAAAACAGAAACTTTCAAAACTCCCACAGGTAAGTACTTTTAAAACAAATGGATGAATGTGTATACATTTGTACCTATGTATATTTGTTTTAGTAAAGTTTTTAACCACTCAGTTTTGTATGATTTTTTTCAAATCCTGAATATAAAGTACTAAATTACCACAACATGAAGGTAACATGTAAAAATATTTATCTTTAAAGGCATTTCCACAATGAAACGTCTTCTTTTAAGCATCCCTTCCTGATTCAGCAAGGAGTTACATACCCATTTTCTGCTTTCCTTTTTAAAGAATCCTGTTCTTTTAGGAGTGTTTGATGTTCATCATAAGCATTCAAAAGCCTGAGAGGGAAGGAAAAAAAATCCTCTGGAATATACAAAAACCAAACTGATAAATTTATAAAGTTTTGGACTTATTTCCACTTCGAAACAAAAATATGTTGCAATGAATATCCAGATTTTTTATTATTTTTTAATGAACCAATAAGCAAACCTCCCAGCTAACTTTTCCAATATATTTCCTTTGGGAAAGCACTACTCTGCACTTTCCTTCTCAGCCCATGTGATTCAAATGGGGCTTCAGGAATTCAGGACTGGCCAATTACAGTACTATATACCCCTGACCAATAATACGACGAAACCAAGACATTTAGTAAGTCCTGGGATTTTTGAGCTACTAGAAAAATGCTTGGGTGCCTGGGTGGCTCAGTTGGTTAAGCGACTGCCTTCGGCTCAGGTCATGATCCTGGAGTCCCGGGATCGAGTCCCACATTGGGCTCCCTGCTCAGCGGGGAGTCTGCTTCTCCCTCTAACCTTCTTCCCTCTCATGCTCTGCCTCTACCATTCTCTCTCAATAAATAAAAAGCTTTAAAAAAAAAAAAAAAGAAAAATGCTTGTTCTCTGTACTACAGTTGGCTGAAGGTGATGGGATATTGGTGAAGAGCTACCTTTGGTTATTTCTAACACAGGGGAGAGCCTGCCTAAGAAATTTTTTTTTTAGATTTTATTTATTTGAGAGAGAGATTTAGAGAATGAGAGATAGCACGAGAGGGAAGAGGGTCAGAGGGAGAAGGAGACTCCCTGCTGAGCAGGGAACCCGATGTGGGACTTGATCCCGGGACTCCAGGATCATGAACTGAGCTGAAGGCAGTTGCTCAACCAACCGAGCCACCCAGGCACCCCCGCCTAAGAAATTTTTACACAACTAAGACAGTGACCTTGAGCGTTTCTGTCCAGTACAGAGTGAGTCCTGACCATTCCATAATTTATATACTTTGAGATCTAATTAACATTGCTTATCAAAGATACTGGACGCCAGTTAGGATAAAGTGTATTTAAACTTTGGCCATGTGATAAACTGAATTAAAACTTAATACAAAACTACAGGGGTGCCTGGATGGCTCAGCCAGTTGTGTCTGCCTTTGGCTCAGGTCATGATCCCAGCATCCTGGGACTGAGCCCGGCACTGAGCTCCCTGCTCAGTGGGGAGCCTGCTTCTCCCTCTCCTCCTGCCCCCTCCCAACAGTACCCCCCGACTCGTGCTCTCTTCTCTCTTGCTCTGCACTCTGTCTCAAATAAATCTTAAAAAAAAAAAAAAAAATTCAAATCTACAACGTGGAATTGTTATCACTGATTAAAAAGATAATTTTTTAGGACGCGCCTGCATGGCACAGTTGGTTAAGCATCTGATTCTTGGTTTTAGCTCAGGTCATGCTCTCTAGGTTGTGAGAGCACACCCCGCGACTCTCTCTCCCTCTGCCTCTACCCCACCCCCGCACATGTGCGTGCTCTCAAATCCTTTTTCTTAAAAAAAAATAAAAAACTTCTAACATGATACGTGTATTTTAAGTCTCACCTGGAACTCACAACTTCAAAAACGATGTCACTTGAAGCCAAACTGACTGTAAAATCCTAAAGATTTTGTTTTCCTTTTACCATTTTCTAAAATATTTTTTATAAAGACAAATGGCCTTATTTTTTAAAGTAATCATAAACCTGAACACAGATAATTAACATTTCTGTAGAAATGACCTTAATATACTTTACATGCATACACAACTTCCCTGGGCAGCCTGCATATATAGACATCTAATGGTAACAACCAGTAACTCTGATCCCAAAATGTTCAAGAAGCTATAAAATTGTTAATACCAGCAATCTCTGGTTGAGTGTTTACTCAGTATCAAGCACTTTAAATGGACTAGGTTTTTTTAAGACTTAACAACGTGTGGATTAAGTGATGAGAGATTGAATCATAACAAGAAAATCTGAAAACTGAGAAATACACAAATGGTAAGTGACACAGCTAAGATTTAAGCATATATTTGAATTAAACATCAATTCTTACTAATACATTATACCGCTACCTAAATTTCTAAGCTCATTTTTCAATCACTGCCTTTTTAAATTTTAACATCTTAGACCTGATATACAGACCCTCTATAACTATATTTGCAAGGGCCTAACTGGCATCTTTGTGTTAAGCCTTAGATTTGTCCACATATTATTGCAAAATTCAAGTATGTCATTTAATCCCAGTCAAAACTCTAATAGCATCCTACTGTCTATTTGTGGTACTACGTGTGCTCTAACCCAGCCTACTGTTCAATACACAGCACAATCAACATCACACTTCTACTACTTCAAAAGCTCTCCAATCAAGCAAATGTTACTTTTAAATGAACTTTAACTTTCTTCCATTTTATCCTCTCCTTGTCAGAATCCAGTAGTACCTAAATGAAGCCCCTTCTCCTCTGTGAAGGATGACAAATCCATTCTGATCCACAGAAATCACAGTCGCCTTTAACAGTTTTGTGCCACCTCATATACTTACATATTTCCTCTGATCATCAAACCATCCACTAGACTAAAACCTGGAATTAAATATCCCATTTCTTTTTGTGCACTTTCTTCAGTACAAAATAAACAGAAGACACTAAATATACAGCACAGGTGGTGAGAAGCACAGACTTTGAAGCAAGTTCTAATCCCAGTTGCACAATGAAATAGAAGTAACTGACCTTGGAAAAATTTCTAATCTCTTTAAGCCTCTCTTCATCTATTAAAACAACAGTACCAACAACAACAAAAAAACAGTACTTATACCTTCATTAGCTAATTCATGAAACATTTAATGTGTCAAGCACATATATACGATTGTATTAAAAATTAACTTATGTTAAAATGTTTTTTAGTTTAGCTAAAATTTTACTCAACCATCAAAAATGTATAAATGCATATATAAAGACACATAAATCCTCATTTTATCAACAGCTGTTTCAATAGAAATCACTCTAAATTAGGGTAATTAGAAAAGGGACACGCCTACTAAGTGGGATAGTTCCCTACTAGAAGCAGTTAAGACTGCGACAGCAGCAATACTCTAATTAATACTTCTACTCCTCTATTTTGCAACTATAAATCATAAGCTTCTCCTTTTCCCAAATCCCTTAGAGTAAATCCTTCCACCACCCTCAACTTTCAGCTTCTTACAATGCATTAAATTGAATCCATTAGGCATGCTCTGTGCAACCATATCCATTTTCTCCAATCAGAGATAAAACAGCATCCCTATTTCAGATTAAGCCCATCCCCCTTTAGTGGCCTCTATACTGTTTCTGTGTTTTAGGGTTCAATCCTTGACCCACTTCTTTTTTCACGGGATTGCTGTTTCCTGCCTTCTCTCATTGTTTACATTACCATGCTAAAATTTTGAAAACAATTTTGAAGGAAAGACAAACCATCTGTCCTCCTGTTAAACACATACACATTTGCAAAACTGAATTTACCCTCCATATATATGAGGAAAAAGTAACCTAGGCAAACATTTTAAATTTAACAATATATTAATTTGTACTAATCATCAAACTCCCAACCAAAATTATCAATGCTCATTTGCTATGCAAATAGATAATATATAATTAAGATCTTACTTATTAACATCTGAACCAAAATCTTCAAGAAATTCCACTTTTCTCTGAGAAAATGTAATTCTCATTTTAATAGGTAATGAACCATGTATAGCTTTGTCAAAACAATTTAGGATATTTTCTTCATTTTGTCTGAGGTCACCACTATATTCCATTTCAAGTAAATTGAGGTATAACTTTGTATTCTCCTGTGTAAAAAGCAGTATCAATTAATAATATTTCTAAGATATTTTTATAAGAACACAGATATTTAAAATGCCTTAAATTTTATGTCTAAGTTTGAAAAATACTGAAAATCATATTAAAATGTAACTCAGGTTAATGTTTTGAGCATATATCAAAACAGGTGAAAAAACTAATTAGCACACTGAGAAGTAATGACCTAGCATCTCCCAAATTATGCAAACTGTTAAATCCCAGTAAGTTTAAACCCTATATCCTATCTTGGGTTTGATGTGGCTTGACCAACCATGACAAATATAAAATAAAACAAAAAATGGTTTCTACAGTTCCCATTAATACTGTTATCATCTTAAACTGCAGCTGGAAACACACTGTTATAGACCTGTGTCTTAAACAGACCTGGTATTAGCTGAAAATCTAAAAAGTGAGAAATATCACATACACTGCCTTTTATCAACTGATAAAGTGAAATACTTTTGAAAAGGAGAATCTCACTGTTATAGTTGCTAAGATGCAGACAACTGCCATGCTTTTGTTTATAAGATAGTCTCCCAAGTCCGTTACTCAGTAAATCTGCTGTAAAATTTCTAAACACGAGAGAAACAAAGTGTCACAATGTCTGCAACAATTTTTAATCCAATAATCTTAATTTTCTCAACCTTTTAATTCCTAATAATTTGAAAAAATTTTAAAGAATGGCAACATCAGTTTAGAGGGACTGTTGTCTTCATTTAGTAATTAAATATATTACATACAGACCAAATCTTTCATCATAGTTGCCAAAATAAGAAAACAAACGACCACACTGTTCTTTTGTTGTTTTTTTGTTTTTGTTTTTTTATGAAAGATATTCTAAAATACAAATACATACTTTGTCTCTTTCGATTGCTTCCAAAAGCACCTTTCTTGATTTTGGAAGGTTTTTTTGTATTTTGAAAAGATGCCGGGCTAGTTTGATAGCATAAAACGATGATTCATTATTTGATTTGGCATTCTTAATGGCATCCTGAAGCAAATGTTCAGCTTCTTCCATATTTCCGTGCCGTCGTTCTAAACTTACTCTTCTCAAACGAACCATTGCCAATCCTAGAACACATTCTTCAAATGTTCTCAAGATATTCCTGGCTTCATTAATATTACCTAGAAATGTTAATTAAATGTTTATGCTTTTGTTTAAACTTCTGAAATATCCTTTATGCAAGGTACTGGCAAATAACAGTCCACAGGCTAAATCCAGCCCTCTGTTTTTTTTATTTAAAACTGAAAACAGCCATGCTCATTTGTTTATTATCTACAGATACTTCTGGGCTATAATGGTAGAGTTGTCAGGAGAGAGACCATAAGCCTGAAAAGCCTAAAATATTTACCATCTGGCCCTTTATAGAAAAAGTTTATTGACCTCTCCTTTACACCATCCCTCAGACTCAATTCCTAGAACTTTATCCAGAAGTTCCTTAAAATCCCAAAAATACCAACTGAATTTCCTCATTCTTACCCTGCTGTTCCTCAAAAGCTGCCCAAAGCATATGCACCATGGGTTTCTTTGGAAGATGAATAGTGCAAGCTCTGCTGAAGACATGCCTCACTCCTTCAATGCTATGGTTTTCCATGTACTTCGCATACTACATACAGAAACAAAGGAAATACTGAATAATTTACAGTTGAACGAGCCATTAAATATGTGACAGAACGATAAAATTCTATTTTTAAACCCATTCAGCACCTTTATTGAACCACTAGACTAGTTTCTGTAAGGAAGGACGAAGAGAGGCAACGAGGTTGGCATATGCAGCAGTCAAATCTGGTTGCAAGCAGACCATCTCCTAATGCAACAGATATAGTTATATGAACAACATTCAACAGAAGTACAAAAAAGGTTAGTCACTAGATCAATGTTTATAATATGTTCAAGTTTCAGAGCATCTAATTTTCTTACCTTAATCCAAAACTCCTCATAGAGGGCACATGATATGACACATCTTTCAAAGAGAACCACAACTCGTTCATGAGTCCCATTTTCAATTTCAAATTCTAAGTATTCTTTCCAGTTTTTTAGTTGTGCCTTTTCCAATGGTTTCACATGAAAATAAGGTCGTTTAATCTGTAATAAAAGTATGACAGGAAAAATAGTGTAACAGAGGAATGAAAGTAAACCAATACCAACACCAGAAAATGCATGACTATAGTAACAATACGAATTATCTAAATTATGTATGTAATTAATGATGGTGAACCAAAGAAATTTTAATCACCGTATTTCATGATAAAAACTTTTAAAATTATATTTCTTAGGCTTTACAAACGGAAGAAGCAGAATGTATCTTTCATTTATTTATTAATTGTAATGGCACTACACAATTTTACGTTCAGTAAATGTTTTTCTTTATTGAGTATTTTAAAACTGAACAATTATACATGTAACAGAAAGCAGATCAGCAGTTGCCTAGGGCTAGGAATGGGATGGGGGTTACTGAATGAAAAGGGACCAAGGGAACTTTCTGGGATGACAGACTAGTTCCATATCTGATTGCCATGGAGCACTGTAATGTGCATATACATGTCAAACCTTATAGCCAGTCAACAGAAAAACCACATACTATATGATTCCACTCAAATGAAAGGCCAGAACAAATCTATAGAAACAGAAGTAGATCAGTAGTACCTAAGGGCTGGGGGTAAGAGGTGGAGCAGATACGTTGAGGGAGTAGAGGGGTGACAGCTAAAGGATAAAGAATTTCTTTGTGAGGTGATGAAAATGTTCTAAAATGGACCAGAATGATGGCTGTACCTATCTGTGAACACACCAAAAACTACTGAATTATACACTTTAAATGGATGAACTATATGTAAGTGAACTGTATCTCAAAAAAGCTGTTTGGAAAAACAGAAATAAAGAATTAGAATCTGTGGAGGGAAACCCTCATTTTACTACACATCTAAAATGGGTGCATTCTGTTGTATGTAAAGTATGCGCTCAAATAAGATGATTTAAAAAATTGAACAACTGTAATAAAATGGTTCAGATTAAATAAGTATCTTCCAACTGGAGTAAATCTGAATTCATTTTATAAGATTCTAAAACTGACAATGGAAAATGATAAAACTGATCATGGGAAACAGGTAATAGTATTTAAATAAGCAAAAATAAAAAGTAGAGAGACATTACTCAAAACAAAGAAAAATACATTATTCCTATCTTTATATTTTGAAGCCTATTACAAAACAAAAACACTTACACCTTCTTCAAATGTCCACCTTTTACTAACTTCATGCTCATTATAATTAAACATTTCTTGATGAATTTCAATGATTCTATGTCTCATGTTTTCTATTTCCGTAATTAGCTTGGGAAGAAAAAGAAAAAAATTTAAATCACATAAGTTATATACTGAAATTTTTAATACTGCTTAAATTTCGGTATTATCGATACCTACTTTATAATCTGAGAATAGTGGTAGGTTTTAAGCTGTTAACAATTATATGGAAAGTACAATTAACAATTCTAAAATTTCTACAGAACTTCCTAATAAACCACTTTCTTGTGTACATTTAAAGGGGACTAGTAGATTACCACATGGGCAAAATGTCCCTTCTAAGCTATTTCCAGGTGTCTCATAGTAAAATAGATTCTCTACCTTAACTCTCTTTTTAACCACACCATAGCTAAAGAAGTCCCACTTGCCTTAATTAGAAATTAATTTTATATGAGACACAAGTCATACAACATATGAAGTCAAGGCATATAAAGTCTAGTTTCTCATGCATTGAAGGATTTTTCAATTAAGTCTGGTTACCTTTGCTGGATCAGTAATGTCTTCAATTCCTGACGGTAGATCATCACCAGGAGGACCATCATCACCACTATGTCCGTTTACAGAAGCTAATTCCCTTCGCAGCTGAATAAACTGTTCACCAGTTAGCAGATCTCTAGGCAAGTTATTCTGTACATGTTCTTTAAATCTAAATAAGCCAATAAAAATAAATTCTCTATATATGAAGCATAATTTTAGATCCCACATTCAATTCCTACTACACAGTACCCTTTCAAAAAATTTCTGATTTAAAACACCAAACCCTTTCTATGCTTTTTTATAGTAAAAACCTACCACTTGATCAAACAGTCTACAGACATCTTCATTTCTTTTATGCCTTTGCAATATAACAGAGAAGGCATGGATAGGCATACATTCAAATCCTAACTCTGTCCATTATTAGTTATTTGACTTCGGGGAAGTTTTTCTTTTTTAAGATTTATTTGAGAGAGAGAGAAAACAAGCACATGTGGACGAGGACTTGGACAAGTGGGGGGAGGGGCAGAGGGAGAGAAGCAGGGAGCCTGATCTTTGGGCTTGATCCCAAAACCCCAGGATCATGACCTGAGCCAAAGGCAGGAGCTTAACTGACCGGGCCACCCAAGCGTCCCAGTTTTTCCCTTCTTTAAGTCTTGGCTTTCTCATATCTAAAATGGCACAATACTATTTTGCAAAATGTATTTATTTATGCAAAATTACTTTAAGATAGAATCCCTACTTAAATTATAAATGATCATTTGTAAATGATCAACAAATGTTTGCCGTTTCTTCCCCACCTCCCAGTTACTCATGATTCTGTGTCCGTGCCAAACACACCAATGAAATTACCCTAATTAAAGTCACCAAGTGCCTCTTACATGCAAAATTAAATGGACACTTGTTTCATAGTACAGGTTACACTCTAATAATGTCTTCACTACTAAAGGCCTTTAACCATGCTTTCTTTCAGAAGGCACTGGGTTACCATTTTCTTTGTTTGCCTCCAAGTCTCTGACTGATCCTTGATCTTTGAGGATTCTCCCTTCCTATTGGTCCCTGAATGTCAGGATTGCCAAGGATTCCATTTGACATTTTGTTCTCATCTATCTTCATTAACTTCCTGGCCAATCTTATTAATACAGAAATAAGCATACTATGGTGACTCGGAAAACTAACTCAAGCCGATACTTTTCTCAATTCTAGATCAGTCTGTCCAATTGCCAAAACTCTGCACAAAGAAATAGGTTAATTTTGAGTGTTTTGAAAAAAGTAATTTCATTTTTCCACACACACTAATTTATATATATATATATATATATATGCAAATTTTCATCAAAAACACCAAGCTGAAGAGCTAAAATAGCTACACTATCTAAATTTGGAACCTTACGTACAACATCTTAGACCAATTGTGTTAGCTTCATCCACAAATCAACACCCTCAGCATTTCTAATCTTGATTAATGGTACTGTCAACCATTCGGTTTCTAAATCTCTTTGACCTCACTTCACTTACATTCCACTGAGTATCAGGTCCTATTGATTCTACCTTCTAAATATGTCTTCATATCCTTCTCGTTTTTCACCTGGATAAACCTAAATGGCTTCTAGCCACTAGTCTCACTATTCCCATCTCAACCCTAATACTATCAAAAATGTTATTAAAAAGTAAACATGAAAAACATAAACATGATCATGACTGCCTCCTGCCAAAATAACTTTTCATTTACCCTGCATTCATGCTAAAATCCAATCACCTTAAAGTCTTTCATCTTCTAACCCAGACTGACCTCTTCATTCTAATTATGAGACATAGTTGTACATGTACCTTATGCTCCAATCTTATGGACTTTTCTCCAAGTTTCTTAAAACTGACTTAGGCTATTCACACCTGAATTTTTATGGATTTTAAGGCTTTCACTAATATATGTAAATAAAATGGGAAACAGATCTAGATTTTACAGAATCAGTAATAAATACTGCAGCTTAACTTGATCCATTTCACCACTGGGAGAGAACAAATACAGACTGCCTTATTTAAAAAAAATTAGAAAGGAAATAACTTTCAAAAGTTAGTAAGGAAACAAACAGATTTAGGGTGGCCTGGTGGCCTAGTCAGTTAAGCGGCTGCCTTCAGCTCAGGTCGTGATCCCAGGGTCCCAGGATAGAGCCCCACATCGGGCTCCCTGCTCAACAGGGAGCCTGCTTCTCCCTCTGGCTCTGGAGCTCCCCCTGCTTGTGCTCTCTCTCCCTCTGTCAAATAAATCAAATCTTAAAAAAAAGAAAATGTATAGATTTAGTGTTCAGATAAATATTAAAACTCAAAATGTTAGGCTACAAATAAAATTGACGACTAAAGAGCACAAATTTAAAATAATTACTATATTATATAGGAAACTGTTCCAAATGGTGATAAAATATAACTACTAAGCAGTGAATTTTCATCAACCTTTCCAAAAATAAAACTGATTTATTCAGTAAAGAATGGCTGAGTGTCTAATATATATTGAGCCCAATTCCTATGTATTAAAGATAAAAAGAATTAATAAGTCTCAGAAAATGACAGATGTGCAGAGCGATATATGAGACAATTTCAAAGCAGTGTTATTAATGTTAAAATAAATGTAAGTAGGAGCACATGGGTGGCACAGTTGGTTAAGCCTCTGACCCTGGGTTTCAGCTCAGGTCACGATTTCGGGATCGAGGGATGGAACCCCACGTCGAGACCTGTGTTGGGCTCCATGCTCAGTGTGGAGTCTACTAAAGTTTCTCTCTCCCTCTGTCCATCCCCCCTAAAATAAATAAAATAAAAACTTTTTTTAAAAAAGACAAAACGTAGGGGCGCCTGGGTGGCTCAGTCGGTTAAGCACCTGCCTTCAGCTCAGGTCATGATCCCAGGGTCCTGGGATCGAGCCCCGCATTGGGCTCCCTGCTCAGCAGAGAGCCTGCTTCTCCCTCTCCCTGCCGCTCTGCCTACTTGTGCTATCTCTGTCAAACAAATAAATAAAATCTTTAAAAATAAATAAATAAATAAAAATTTAAAAAAAGACAACTGTAAATAAATAGAGTGCTGGCACAAATGACAGAACAAATACTTTCTATTTTGGCAAACTAAAGTTTCACACAGAAAACATTAAGCTGTATGGTTTTGAGTAATCTGAGTTAACCAGACAAATGGGAAGTAGAAAAGGCATTACAGTCACAGAAGTACAAAACAACAGTGTCTGCTGGGAAATTATCAGTATTTAGATAGGTCTGGAGCTTAGGAACTACCAGGGATTGGGTCTGAGAAGTTAAATCAACATCAGAAACTCTCATGCTAAGGAAAATTTTAAATTACATATTTCCGTAGAGATAATTTCATCAGTATACATCTAATATACAGACCTACACAACAGAAATATTTTGGGGGGGGGACTAATTTATTTATTTTTTTATTATGTTCTATTAATCACCATACATCATTAGTTTTTTTAATTTTTTGTTATGTTAATCACTATACATTACATCATTAGTTTTTGATGTAGTGTTCCATGATTCATTGTTTGTGCATAACACCCTGTGCTCCACGCAGAATGTGCCCTCTTTAATACCTATCACCAGGCTAGCCCATCCCCCCACCCCCTTCCCTCTAGAACCCTCGAACCCTCAGTTTGTTTTTCAGAGTCCATAGTCTCTCATGGTTCGTCTCCCCCTCTGATTTACCCCCCTTCATTCTTCCCCTCCTATCTTTTTTTTTCTTAACATATATTGCATTATTTACATCATTAGTTTTTGATGTAGTGTTCCAAGATTCATTGTTGCGTATAACACCCAGTGTTCCATTCAGTACATGCCCTCTTTAATACCCATCACCAGGCTAACCCTATTACCCAGCACTTGAACACTTTTAAGATTTATTTATTTATGTGAGCTGGAGGTGGGGGGAGCACGCCTGTGCAGAAAGTGGTGGAGAAGGAGAGAGAATCCCAAGCAGACTCACCACTGTGCACACCCTGAGACCCCCACCAGAGCTGAAATAAAAGAGTCTGACGCTCAACTGATTGAGCCACCCAGATGCCCCTAAACACTTTTGTTTTAAACATATGCTTCCGGGCGCCTGGTTGGCTCAGTCGGTTAAGCGACTGCCTTCGGCTCAGGTCATGATCCTAGAGTCCCGGGATCGAGTCCCACATCAGGCTCCCTGCTCAGCAGGGAGTCTGCTTCTCCCTCTGACTCTCTTCCCTCTATCTCTATCTCTCATTCTCTCAAATAAATAAATAAAATCTTTAAAAAAATAAAAAAATTAAAAAAAATAAACATATGCTTCCTCCTCTATACTTCTGACCAGCTTGAGAGCCAACACCATTCACACATAGCTTGTCTGAGCCTTAATTTCTATAACTTAAATGGTATATAATCTTTTACATAGCAAGCACTAAATGACCAAGTAGGAGTGTATTAGGCAAAAGAAAACATTTCACTGGTTCTCAAAGCAGTTAGTAATGTCATAAGATTTATTTACACAAACACGACTTGTGAGTTTGCTACATACATTAAGGAAAGTGGTTGTCAATATATTAAAAGAAAAAGAACAGATTAGGGGTGCCTGGGTGGTTCAGTCGGTTAAGCATCTGCCTCTTGATTTTGGCTCAGGTCATGATCTTAGGATCATGAGATCAAGCCCTGTATCAGGCTCCCGCGTTCAGCACAGAGTCTACTTGAGATTCTCTCTCCCCCTCTCCCTCTCTAATAAATAAATCTTTTTTTTTTTTTTTTAAGATTTATCCATTTGCGAGAGAGAGCAAGAGAGCACAAGCAAGGAGAGCAGAAGGGAGGGGGAGAAGCAGACTCCCCACTGTGCAGGGAGCCCGACACGGGACTCAATTCCAGGGCCCTGGGATCATGACCTGAGCCAAAGGCAGACGCTTAACCATCTGAGCCACCCAGGCACCCCTCTAATAAACAAATCTTTAAAAAAAAAAAAAGAGATTAAAGAGCAGTATGTGTAATGCAATTCACTAATAATATCTATTATAAGCATATATACAATTTTAAAACCCTACTGGGATTTTTTTTTTTTTTTTTTTAAGATTTATTTGAGAGAGAGAGAGAGCACGAGCGGGGATGGGGGACAGAAGGAGAAGCAGGCTCCCTGATGAGCAGGGAGCCCAAGGTGGGGCTCAATCCCAGGACCCTGGGATCATGACCTGAGCCGGAGGCAGACGCTTAACAAGCCACCCAGGCACCTGGGATATTCATTTAACAACAAAAAAGATTTGGAGGAGACTATACCAAGAACTTTGGAGCCACACCGTCTGGGTTCCAATAAGCTTCTAAACACTAACTCACTCTGCGACCTCATGCAAATGTTTTAATCTTTCTGTGCCTCTACTTCCATAAAAGGAAGATAGTAATATCCCCATAAAATGGGGATAATAAGATACCTCACTGGCTTATTATGAGGATTAAATAAGTTATAAATGCTATAAGTTACATGCTTAAGTTATAATGCTGTAAGTTATAAATAAGCATTCAGAACAGCATCTGGCATACAGCAAATGCCATGTAACAAGTGTTTCCTAGTTACAGTTTATCTTTCTTACCAAAAATAAAGTTCTTATCATTACAGAATTTTATCTATACTGTTGATCCTAGAAGAACTGGTTTAGGAAAAGGCCTCCTCTTTGTCTCAAGGATTTTTAAAACCCTTGTATTCATTTATTCAAGAAATATTCATCAAGCATTTCCATATGTCAAGTTTTGTATTAATAACGTCTTTTATCAAGTGTCTTCCTAGGTCATTATACTGTAGAAACCTGAGTATCTCCTCTGTTTCATAAAAAACAGAGACTGTATATTCACATCTAAACAATTCCTATTCCTAATCTGGATCTGCATTATTTCTTCTATCTTTAGCAAATTGATCCACATAACTTTTTAGATGCTTCATAAAGTCTTCTACTTTTTTAGTAGTCTTCTACTTTTTTAGTAAAAAAAGTTTAGAAAATCACTTACTTAAAAAGTACTTAAGTTTACAGGCTCTAACACTATACTACTTATAAAAGTTGTAACAAAAATGTAGCAAATATGGTAGCTAAAAAAAGCAAATATTTATCAACATAGCAAATACCTGTAAAACAAACTTTCTTGTTCAGAAAGACTTTGAGTCCTTATCAGTGGGATATTTTGAGTATATTAGAAAACAAAATGTGGAACTCACATCATACAGAATTAGTTGTTTTAACAGTACTCATAAAAATGAAATACCAGTCATGACAGAAAATCATAGTGGAAAATTTTAATGAAATTATTTTTGACTGAATAAAAAAAGATTTAGACTTACTACATAAAATAGATCTTTCACTATTTTGGTATAAGGTGTTATATGAATCACAAGAATGTATATTAAGTTTTTGTTTTTAAGATTTTTTTTTTTTTTAAGTAATCTCTACACCCAACTTGGGGCTTGAACTTAAAAGAGTCACATGCTCCATCGAAAGAGCCAGCCAAGGCGCCCCGAGCAAATCATTAAGTTTTAAATAAGCATATTTATGTGCCATGTACTCTATTAACTTAGTACCACAAAGAATAAACTTGGGTTCTATTTTCTCATTCTTTCACCACTCTGAAATACCTAAGATAGGATTCCCATTATTCCTCATCTATAAAATGGACAAAGAAAAACTTCTGTTTAAAAACAGTAAAGTTCCAGGGCGCCCAGGTGGCTCAATCGGTTAGCGTCTGCCTTCGGCTCAGGTCATGATCCCAGCGTCCTGGGATCAAGCCCCAAGTCAGGCTCCCTGCTTAGTGGGGAGCCTGCTTCTCCCCCTCTTCCCTACTTATGCTCTACATCACTATTTCTCTCTCTCTCTCAAATAAATAAATAAAATTTTTAAAAATAAATAAATAAAAACAGTAAAGTTCCTAAACATTTCATAAAGTATATGGAAAAATGTCAAAATTTGAACGTGTGTAAACTGTGATTATCAAGCAAGAAAATTTATGCATTTGCATCTAAAAGAATCTCACATGACATTTCAAGAGAATTATAATCCTCAATATTAATTAATTACCTGAATAATCAAATATTTTAATGATTGGATTTTTTCACTCACCTCTGAAAATGGTGACTATACAGCTGTGTTGGAATACCAAGAATACGATCATATATAGCTGTTACTTCTCTCAGGTTTCCCTGTTCATTTTCCCAGTTTATATACATTTCCCACAGTCTGTCAGATCGGAAATCTGTTCCTGCAGCTAGAACCGCATGCTCGAAAGTTCTGAAAAATCAAATCACCTCTAAGTTATCTTTCCAAGATAAAATCACTTTTAAAATATTTCTGCACCTTGCAATATATACAAATATCAAATCATTAAGTTGTACAACTAAATCTAATATATGTCAATTATATAATTTTTTTAAAAAATTAAAAATAAAAATAAAACATTTCTAAATCTCAGAAGATTGTGCTAAATTCAAAATTACATTCAACTTCTCCCTATACAAGTAGGGAGTAAAAGGCAGAAGAAATAGAAAAGTGTACAACAGCTACGTTTTAAAGAGAAAGGAAACAAAGGGAATATGTGTACTTTTATGTAATTTTATCTTATACAGAACTACAATGCAAAAATGTACGCATTACAAACATATAAAGAGTGACAATGCAAACACTTAAATATTTGTGAAACTTGAATGTTTGTCAAATAGATTCATTTATAGCAGAAAACAAATTTTTTTCTCAATTTAAAGAATAATTTTCTGGCAAAATAATTCTCCAAGAAGGGACCCAACTGCCTTGTAAGGTAATGAGAAGTATACATGTATTTTAAAACTTTCAGAAGTCTCTCCTGATTCTAAAATTACAGATTACTAAAAAACAAAAACAAAACAAAACACCACCACCTTGTGTTTTTAAACTACCTGACTCATTTCAAGAGATTTTTTTTTTAAAGATTTTATTTATTTATTCGAGAGAAAGAGAGAGTGAGAGAGAGAAAGAGAGCCCAAGAGGGGGTAGGGTCAGAGGGAGAAGCTGACTCCCTGCTTAGCAGGGAACCCGATGTGGGACTCGATGCCAGGACTCCAGGATCATGACCTGAGCCAAAGGCAGTCGCTTAACCAAATGAGCCACCCAGGCGCCCTCAAGAGATTTTTGTAAGCAATTTTAATCATTGGATTTGATATCCCAGTGGGATAAAACTTTTAGATACATATTTTCAAAATAGTATCTTACAATCAAGAGGGATTTTTAACAGTATAAAACTGTACTACTTATATTAATCTACAACCTTAATACAATACCAATCAAAGCTCCAACAAATTTTGAGTGGAACAGGTAAACCAAATTCTAACATACAGCTAACATACAAAAAGGACAATGCAGAGGGCATTTTCCTGAAAGCTATCAAAAGAAATTAGGAAGCTAGGGTGCCTGGGTGGCTCAGTCGTTAAACGTCTGCCTTTGGCTCAGGTCATGATCCTAGGGTCCTGGGATCAAGCCCCGCATCGGGCTCCCTGCTCGGCGGGAAGCCTGCTTCTCTCCCTCTCCCACTCCCCCTGCTTGTGTTCCCTCTCTCGCTGTCTCTCTCTCTGTCAAGTAAGTAAAATATTTAAAAAAAAGAAAGAAATTAGGACGCTATAGTAATTAAAAGGATGGTGTTGGCCAGGTAACAGAGAAATGGATCACAAAACAGTTCCAAGAAAACAAAACAGATCAATGTACACGTGAGAATCTAGATATGATAAAGAAGGTATTTTAAATCAATGCAAAAAAGTTGGACAAAATAAAAGGTTAATCTATGACTTAAAAAAGGATAAAAAGACACGATAAAAAGACATCCTGAACAAAGTTTAAAAATGTGCTAAAACTGGGGTTGCCTGGGTGGCTCAGTTGGTTAAGCAACTGCCTTGATCTCAGGTCATGATCCCAGAGTCCTGGGATCGAGTCCCACATGGCGCTCCCTGCTCATCGGGGAGCCTGCTTCTCCCTCTGACCCTCTCCCCTATCATGCTGTTTCTCTCTCTCTCAAATAAATAAAATCTTTAAAAAAAAATGTGCAAAACTGGAGGATGTTAATATACGCATAAAGGATTAAGAGTATGTGGGGCGCCTGGGTGGCTCAGATGGTTAAGCGTCTGCCTTCGGCTCAGGTCATGATCCCAGGGTCCTGGGATCGAGTTCCACACTTGGGAGCCTGCTTCTCCCTCTGCCTCTCTCTCTCTCTCTCTCTCTGTCTCTCATGAATAAATAAATAAAAAGTAAAAAAAAAAAAAAAAAAAGGATTAAGAGTATGTGTTTATGCATGTGTGCGCACAAGTATATGTTTATGTCTGAGGTTTCCAAGACAGTAAAATACATGTTACTGCCCCTGCAGAATCCCAAAATGATTCAGGAAATTAACGCACCAGACACTAAGAAAAGTGGATGGAGTTGGGAGAGGAAATATGGTAAGAAGGTAATGAACTAAAGACAGGATGTTTCTAAGAAGATCGCCTTAAGGAATGGTAAGAGACTCTAAACCTCCTTTCCTGCCGAGCTATGGGATTTCAGGAGCTAGGTATACATTCCCCAGGCAGATCAGATGATCCTTCAATGAGAAACTGCCTGGCACAATAGTAAAATATAAGGATACCAACACTGGGATTCACCCAACAAAAACCTGAGTGGCCATTTGATCACCCTACTGTGAAGCCCACCAAGCCAGCTAATAATAACTGCATATAAACCCTGAATATAAAACAGAGCTTACATTCAGTTTATTAAAATCTAATATTTTGGGGTGCCTGGGTGGCCCAGTCGTTAAGCGTCTGCCTTCAGCTCAGGTCATGATCTCAGGGTCCTGGGATTGAGCCCCACATCAGGCTCCCTGCTTGGCTGGGAGCCTGCTTCTCCCTCTCCCACTCCCCCTGCTTATGTCCCCTCTCTTGCTGTGTCTCTCTCTGTCAAATAAATAAATAAAATCTTTAAAAAAAAAACAAATTCATCTTTTTTTAAAAGATTTTGAGAGAGAGTGTGTGCAAGGGGCAGGGGGGGGTGCAGGAGAGAAGCAGGCTCCCCACTGAGCAGGGCTCCACATGGGACTCAATCCCAGGACCCTGGGATCATGACCTGAGCTGAAGGCAGATGCTTAACCTACTGAGCCACCCAGGTGCCCCTAAAATCTAATCTTTAACATGAGCAGAAATCCAGAAATCAGACAAGTCAGAGATGAAAACAAGTGAACAAAAACACAGGGCGCCTCGGTGGCTCAGTCGGTTAAACGTCTACCTTTGGCTCAGGTGATGATCCCAGACTCCTGGGATGGAGTCTTGCATTGGGCTCCATGCTCAGCAGGGAGCCTTCTTCTCCCTCTCCCTCTGCCTGCCTTGCCTGTCTGCCTACTTGTGATCTCTGTCAAATAAATAAAATCTTAAAAAAAAAAAAAAGTAAACAAAACACTTCAGAGAAAACTGTGATGGGAGCAGAGGATAACTTCAACAGTCCTTAATACTTTTTAAAAAGTAATAAAAAGGGGCGCCTGGGTGGCTCAGTCGTTGAGCATCTGCCTTCAGCTCAGGTCATGGTCCCAGGGTCCTGGGATTGAACCCTACATTGGGCTCCCTGCTGGGCGGGAAGCCTGCTTTCTCCCTCTCCCACTCCCCCAGCTTGTGTTCCCTCTTTCACTGTGTCTCTCTCTGTCAAATAAATAAATAAAATCTTAAAAAAAAAAAGTAATAAGATATTAAGCCATGTAACAAGAATAGGAAGATATAAGAAAAGGAACAATAAAAAAAAAAGATTCTTGGACATTAAAAAAATAATGGCAGATAGGAAAAATCCAATACAAGGGTCAAGGAAATGCCTCAAAAAGCCCAATAAAATCTGACATGTAAAAAGTAAAAACAAAAATAAGAAAATTAAATGATTAAAACATAAGATCCAATGTCCAACTATTAAAAATAGAGAAAACCATAGGAAGGGAATTATCAACATAAGAATATACACAATAATATCTTAATTTTATTATTTTTTTAAGCAAACTCTATGCCCAACATGGACCTCAACTCATGACCCCCAAGATCAAGAGGTGAATGCTATAGTGACTGAGCCAGCCAGGTACCCCAATAATATTTCTCAGAAGAGAAAGACATGAGCACCCTAGACTGAAAAGGCCCACTTAGTAAACACAATGAATTAGAAAAAGAAAACCCACATCAAAGCGTATCATTATAAAACTGCATTTATAGCAAAGATAAAGAGAACATTTTAAAAGCATCCATGAGAAAAACAAGTCATACAAAGGGAATCCAGAGTTACCATACTTCTCAATAACAACACCAGAAGCTGTAAGAGAGTGAAGAGATGCCTTCAAAGCCCTAAGGAAAAATTACTTCCAACTCAAAATTCTATACCCCACTGATCATCAACTGGGTGTTTCAGACTTACAAACTCTTAATTTTTTTCATCCCAAGCATCCTTTAACAAGAACTTATAGGACGCACTCCTCTATAAAGGTAGACATCAGCCAAGAAAAAACAGGATCTAAAAAACTCTCAAAATTAGAGCTTGAAACCCAGGAAAGAGGTAAAGATATCTCCTAGAATCATGATGAGGAAATCTCAAAATAACTGCTGTATGGAAGAAACAGAACAGAGCAGAGCAACCAATCCAGACTACAGAAAGAGAAGGTTCCAAGGATATCCTCCAAGAGGAACGGTAAAAAATGGAATTTACAAATTTCAGAGTATAATTCCCTTTCACAATTTGCAGAGTAAGTAGAATAACACTAGATATATACATTTTTTAGCTTCCAAAAAATGTACATAGCATTTGTACACTGTGGAAAGTCAGTTATGAGTACTAACTACTGAAAGTGGCTGTTGGAAGGGGTAGGAAATTTTAAATGTTCAAAGAAAACTAAGCAAGTGGGAAAAAGGAGGTAAGGATAAAAAGGGGTAATTAACTCCAGGAAAAATAAAAGGCTTTGAAACCTATCAATATTGGAAAAGTAAGATATGGGAAGAGTATAAGTGAACTAAAAATCTCATCTACCATAACAAAATCATAATGTAATGAAGAGAGAGAAAGAGCTACTATTATAAACATATAGGAAAATGCAAGAAGCAGCTAAAATACTTGAAGAAGGGTGGAGGAACTGCTTTTTGTTGTAAGCAGTTTAACACTGACTTTTTCAACTATATGCACATACTTTGATAAAAATAAAAACCAAAAACACATTTAACAATAAAAAAATACTACTGAAAAAAAACACATTTAAAATTTCCTATAATCATAAGAAAAGGACAATCCAAAAGTAAAATGAGCAAATGATATGAACAGGCAATGAGCAAATGGCTTATACAAGTACACGAAAAGATGGCAAACTGGGATGAGCAGTCTAGAGATAGGCAACCTAAAATACTGAGATATCACTGGAGGTTAAAGAGAATGTGGCACAGCTATGGGAAAATATGACTACTCTCATATACTGTGGGAGTTTAAATTGATACCACTTGTGAAAGAACATTTGATAAAAGTTAGTTGTGTGTTCTCTTTGACAAAAGTTCCATTTCTAGCACGCTCTACATAAATAATGACTAATACAGACATGTTCCCTGCGCCACTGATTACTTCCTATAAATAAGGATTTGGACAAATAAAATACAGTACTTTGATACCACAACATACTTCTTCAATGCTTGAAAAATTACAATAGGGAGAGATTCCAAAACATTGTTACATTAAAAAAAAAGCCAAATTATGTACAATACACACACGCACATCTGTATGTATATGAAAGAATACACAATTCATAAACCACAAAGGCAATGGGCCAACGGGGGTATGGAATGAGGGCATTATTATCTGTAATTTTTATAATCATGCATAAGTTTACTACGTTTCATTTTTTTAAATAGTGAAAAAGAAATGTATGTTAAACATTCAGTTTAGCATTCATGAGTAGTTCTATTATCATCAGAATACTTGACTTATTTCTCCTTTGAAGGCATTTGAAAATATCAATGTTTAGCATACCCTCTTATTGTACTGTTTGTCTCAGATTCACCAGGGTCCAATGTTTCTTTTAAGAAGTTTATATAATGTATCCATAGGTCAACACTAAGAGGTATTGCCTGAAGCCCCCGACGATACACCTAAGAAGAAAACAACAAACTGTACTTCAAATATTTAATTATTTCTTAACAGAGAGGCAACACTGTGTTATCCGGTGAACCTTAGAAATACTAATTACTGGAATTTTGTTTAAATAATCTACCATTACCATTTGGGTGGAGGTTGGATAGAACATGGCAATGTTCTGATCCCCACGTGCAGAGTCTTGATCTTCAAAGCGCAGCAGTCCCTGCATTCTGACCGGGTTGTGTGGGCAGGCTTTGGGTTACAGACCATAGGGCACAGACCCATTAGAGCATCAATGACAGCGTCTGACCAAAAATGCAATAAGACGTAGCAAATGTGACTAGCAAACCAACTATATTGTTTGGAAAATGAGAAATAAATGTAAGTGAGAGAAAAGCCCTGCCCTACTTGTTAAGCTGCAGTGTAATACAGAGGCTTGCACTGCAAAGCTTGACAAACTGTAGAGGTTTAACGCACCTGCCAACAAAGAGAGAAAATATTAGCTACAAATGCCACAAGAGTGACAAATGCAAATAAAATACCCTATAAAATTGTTTGACCATAAATCGTAGGTACTGCCAGCCAAAAAAAAAAAAAAAAAAAAGTTTTTGTTTCGTTATTATTTGGCTTACAGTACCTAATGGAGATAATTTTATTCAGTAATGTACGCACCTCATCTGATTGTTTAATGTTGTCATGCCGCTTTTCAAGGTCTGCATACTTTTTCCAGTAACCATAGCAATACGGATAGTGTATGAAAAATTTGTCAAATGCTTTCCTGGCAGCCATCAAGTGATTCTGATGAAAATAAAACAAGGTGTTTAAAAATCCTGGAAGTTTGTGTCACAAAAATAGTTATTTCTTCCAAATGTATTATCTCAAATAAAATAAACTGACAGATTTAAAAACCACACACACAGATCTTTTTCCTGCATATTACATAAGTCTTATCCTTCAAAACAAAAGGAAGTAATTCTGTCAAATAGCAAGGTAACTTTATTTCAGTGATTATACACACACGTACACACACACATCAATTACTACAAATATTAGACTTTGTACTAATATTGACAAATACATACGTTATAAAAGTTATTTTTAAAGCTAAAAAATGTACACATCTAATGTTATTCAACTTAATCTGAAAATTATAAAAGAGGCAACTTTAATTACAAAACAGTAAACCTCCTCTGATATTACTTGTTTAATCTGTCCCTTCTAGTTCCATTTAAAATAGTTACTAACCTCCTGTTCTACATACTGAAGCAAATATACCCAGCCTGTAAAATCCTGAGGATTGTTTTCTACAGTTTTCCAGAACTTTTCATATTCTGGAGGGAAATTTGCTTCTGTTTCTGTCACTGGAAGGTCCACAGCATTTGTTATTTCATTTTCTTCTGTAGTTGCATTCACATTAGGAGATCCATCAGGGGACTGTTCCATTTCCGTAACATTCATAATCTCAGTACTGAAATCAGCAGACTGTTCTACCACTACCTCTGAACTGTTGCCTGTGCTGCCATTACTAGAATTTCTGTACTCATCCATGTGAGAATTTTGCATAGTTGTTTATTTTGTCTTCAGTTAATGATCTGTGGAAACACAAATAAAGAGGAACATCTTCCAAATGTTTATTTGGCATCATCAAAACCACCTTTTAAAAGCCCCAATTAGCTATTAAAGGAATTTATTAATTTCATTCTTGATCTCTAAACAATGAAACCACTTAATCAAAGAATACATGTATGTTAAATCTGGGAAAATGTTGAAGTTTTATCTCTAGAAAAATTGCATTAGCCATGTAGCAAGACACTTTCAGTTGCCTATCCAATATCCCCTCTTACCATCTTCCTAGAAAAGCCCACTTGACTTGATAGAAAAATCCTTCTTGACAGTAGACAACAAACAAGTAGAAATTAGAATTGATTCGAAGAAGAGAAACCAACCAGAATGAACAGGTTTTACATTGAGGAAGAGGAAGGGTGAGCAGCAGAGAAGGCAGGGTATAGCCAGACGAATTTGAGAGGAAATGATAGAAGTAAATCTACAGAGGCATCTGACAAGAGATAATACAAGAAGCAAACATAGTTGGTACACAGTAAAAGAGAATCCAAAGTATTAGACTATCAGAAAAAAATGTTTCCTTCCCATTAGCTTTTCCCAGTTTGAGCCATTTGAGGCCCTAGAAAAAGGCAAAGAAGTTCTCAATTTATTTTTCTCTTTTTCCCCTTCCGTTAAAGAAAAGACACATTTGAAGATTAATTTTCCATATGCAAATTTGTCATTGGTTTCTGTCTTTTGATTTCAAAGCCACTGTCAAACAAACAAAATGTTGGTTGATACATTCTGAGTCATTACCACCAGCCTTATTCTAATTGCATATTTAAGTGGGACATAATGGTTTCTTCTGCAATCAGCAAATTTACCACACCCCTGCATCTTCAGAGATTATCAATTACTCCACACCCTGCAATTAAAATGCTGTAAAAAGAATTAAGAACATTATCCTTACCCTTAGGGAGATCATTTTTCTGATTACTCCAAAAATCACAGAGCCAAAAGAATACACTAAAGTTATTTTTTTAATAAGTTATTCCAACATATTCTTCATAATGTGGCAGTTAACTAGTCCCACTTTATTCGTGACAACAATCAATAACTTCCAATTAGCAACATAAAACAGCAAAGGGGCAAAAAATATCAAAAGGAAGGAGACAATTGTGGTTTTCGCATAAAGACAACCAAACCAACAGAACAGAACAAAGAGCCCAGAAATAAACTTTTGCATATATAATTAAATGATTTTCAACAAGGGTACCAACATCATTCAACAAAGAAAGGGTAGTCAGTTTAACAAAAGGTGCTGGAAAACTGGATATTCACATGCAAAAGAATGAAGTTGGAGCTTTACCTTATACCCCATACAAAAATTAACTCAAAATGAATTAAAAGCCTGAATGTAAAATGTAAAAATATAAAATTTCTAGAAGAAAACATACAGGAAATCTTCATGATACTGGAGTTGGCAATGATTTCCTGGAAATAACACCAAAAACAACGGGAACAAAAGTAAAAACAGACAAATGGGCTATCTCAAAGTTTAAAACGTTTGTGCATCAGAGAACACAATCAACAGAGTGAAAAGACAACATAAGGATAGGAGGAAATATCTGTAAATCTTATATCCAATTATGGGTTAATATCCAGGATATATAAAGAACTACAATTCAGAAACAAAAAAGTAATCTGATTTAAAAATGGGTAAAGGACTTCAATAGAATCTCTCCAAAGATGATATACAAATGGCCAACAAGCATATGAACAGATACTCAACATCACTAATCATCAGAAAAACACAAATCAAAATCACAATGAGGTATCTCATCACAACCATTATGGTAGCTACTATTAAAAAAAAAAACAGAAAAGTCTTGGCAAGGATGAAAAACTGGAATCCTTGTACACTGTTGGTAGGATTGTAAAATGATGCAACTGCTACAGAAAACAGTATGGGGGTTTGTGATAAAATTAAAAACAGAACTACTATATATGACCAAAGAATCCCACTTGGTATATATCCAAGTTAACTAAAAGCAGGGACTCAGGGCGCCTGGGTGGCTCAGTTGGTTAAGCGACTGCCTTCGGCTCAGGTCATGATCTTGGAGTCCCGGGATCGAGCCCCACATCGGGCTCCCTGCTCAGCAGGGAGTCTGCTTCTCCCTTTGACCCTCTTCCCTCTCGTGCTATCTATCTCTCATTCTCTCTCTCTCAAATAAATAAATAAAATCTTTAAAAAAAAAAAAAAAAGCAGGGACTCAAAGAGCTACATGCATGCCCACATTCACAGCAGCACAATCCACAACAGCCAAAAGGAGCAAGCAACTCAAATGTCCACTGACAGATGAATAAACAAAATGTAGTATATACAATGAAATATTATTCAGCCTTTAGGCTGTTTTTTTTAGAGAGGGAAAAAGAGTGAGAGAGAGCGCCCAAGCAAGCAAGAGGGGAGGGGCAGAGAGAGACTCTTAAGCAGTCTCCACACCCAGCACAGAGCCGAAGCAAGACTCAATCTCTCAATCCCGAGATCACAACCCGAGCCTAAATCAAGAGTCTGATGCTTAACCAACTGAGCCATCCAGGCGCCCCTCTTTAGCCTTTAAAATGAAAGAAATCCTGTCATATTCTATATGGATGAACCTTGAGGACATTATGCTAGGTGAAGTAAGCCAGTCACAAAAAAAGACACTGTATGATTCTACTTATATGAGGTATCTAGAGTAATCAAATTCATAGAAACAAAATAGAATGCAGTTACCAGGGAATGTAGTGAGGGAGAAAAGGGGAGTTGTTTAATAAGTACAGTTTCAGATTTGTAAAATGAAAAGTTCTGGTAATCTGTTAACAACCACGTGAATATTTAACACTACTGAACTATACACTTAAAACAGTTAAGGTAAATTTTATGTTATGTGGCTTTTATCACACACACAAAAAAGACAACAGCTTAATTATAAGTAAATTAGGAAATATAAAGTACAAAAGACTAGGAATTAGAATTTCCAAATCCTTTTTTTTTTAAGATTTTATTTATTTGAGAGAGACAGAGATAGCAAGAGAGAGCACAAATGGGGAGAAGAGAGAGAAGCTCCCCGATGGGCAGGGAGCCCAACATGGGGCTCGATCCCAGAACCCTGGGATCATGACCTGGGCCGAAGGCAGACGCTTAACCAACTGAGCCTCCCCGGTGCCCATCCAAATCCTTCTTTCATCATGAGATATAGTACAGTAAATATTAGAATGAACAAGGGGTAAGGGGAGTGAGTCTAAGTTCTCTCCCTTAATAGCATGTGATCCTACATCAGTCTTACTTTCCTCACTTCTAAATTAGGGACTAACAGTATTTGCATAGGGCTGTTGAGAACATCAGATGAGATAAAAGCATGTGGAAGTCTATAAATTCACATAAATCAAAGTATCACTGCAAACAACAAATTCCTCAAATAGCATTTTCCAATCCTGATGTTATACTTTAAAATAACTGAGGAGGGTGCCTGGGTGGCTCAGTCGTTAAACGTCTGCCCTCGGCTTGGGTCGTGATCCCAGGGTCCTGGGATCAAGCCCCTCGTCGGGCTCCCTGCTTGTATTCCAACTCTATCTCTCTCTCTGTCAAATAAATAAAATCTTTTTAAAATAAAAATAAAAAAATGAAAAGACAAAAGAATTTTTTTAAAGATTTTATTTATTTATTTGACAGAGAGATAAAGAGAGCACAAGTAGGCAGAGTGGCAGGCAGAGGGAGAGGGAGAAGCAGGCTCTCCGCTGAGCAGGGAGCCGGACGTGGGGCTCGATCCCAGGACCCCAGGATCATGACCTGAGCCAAAGGCAGCCGCTTAACCGACTGAGCCACCCAGGCGTCCCGACAAAAGAATTTTTGCAGAAGTTTTAAAAGGAAGAAAAAAGCTGTTGACTTTCACTCCATAAAACCAGCACACAACAGAGTTTATCTGGAGGTCTACCTCATTTCTTGATTTTTCAATTTTAGACATTTTTTGTTCTTACAAGACTCCTGATCCCAGGGTGGTGAGTTTGAGCCCTATGTTATAAGCATTCAGATTACTTAAAAAAAAAAAAAAAAGTTTTGAAGAAATCTTTTCATTGTTTCCTAACATGGGGTGTTGCCTTTTTTTTTTTTTTTTGAAGATCTATTCATTTGAGAGAGAGCTTGTGCACTAGCACAGAGGGGAGGGGCAGAAGGAGAGGGAGAGAGGCAAGAAGAGAGAGTCCCAAGCCGACTTCACCCTGAATGCAGAGCCCAACGCAGGGCTCAATCCCACAACCCCAAGATCACAACCTGAGATGAAACCAAGAGTTGGACGCTTAACTGACTATGTCACCCCGGCACCCCTAGGGTACTGCTATTGAGAAAACTCCTCTATTTGAGACCTGTTTTTTCTCCATGGTAGCTTTTAATCCAGGTGTTCTGAAATTCCAAAATGATGAGCCTTAAGGTAAGTCTTTTCTCCTCATTCTGCTGGCATTCATTCAGAAGGCCTATTTTACTCTAGATATTTACATCATTCAATTCTTATATTCCATATTTATCATTTATGTAATAATTTTCTTCCCTTGGTTTTCTCTTTTATCTTTGTTGAACTCACATTACTCAGTCATTGGACCTCCTGGACTGATCCTCTACTTTTCTTACCTTTTCCTACATTTTTCCCCCATCCCTATGACTCATTCTACTCTGAGTGATCACTTTTACTAGATTTTTTAATATATGAATCAAAATTTTAATTCCTTTTACTCTGAATAATCCATTTTACAGTCTCCTATTCCTGTTTCACTGGTGCAGTATCTCCTATGTCTCTATAAATCACTTTAAATTTTCTTCTGTTCTCAGCACTGTCTCTTCCGAGTGTTTTTTCACATTTGTTTTGGTCTCTCAAGTAGAGTGATCTTCAAACTATTGTTCAAGAAGTGTGAGGCATCACACAAAATCAGAAGCTACATAAAGCTTGAACACTGGTGAACCTCAGTGCAGGATGGCATTCTATTGAGGGGGAACTCACTAAATGTCAGTGCTTTACATCATTTCCCTGGTGTTAAGTTTTCCCAAAGAAGAATGTTTCAACCTAAAAATATATACAGAAGGCAGTAAGCATTCTGGGACAAAGAAGAAAAACAGGGCTAGTGATCTCACCATTCAATATGTGCACTTTCATTCAATTTCCCATTTTCATCAAGACCCTTCACCCCTGTCCCAGCTCCCATCAGCTGTGTCAAAACTTCTCTGGTTCCACCCTTTTCAAATAATAAACATCTAGTTTTTTGCTAGTTATATTATATGGAGAAGGAAAATGGAGGGTCTAAACTACTCCAGACTTTCAACCAATCCTAGAATTTTTAGCCTCACTCAGCACTCTCATTCTCAGAGGCACGTGGTAACCAATATTCCTGAGCCTTTCTGGAGTTTTGTGGGACAATTCCTCATATTTCTTATTAACTTCCCTCTCTGCAGGCAAAGAACTGAATGCAGAAAAATGAAAACCTAAGTTTATCAGTTAAATCCAGTCCATCTTTTTCTTCCAAAAGGTTTTAATTCTCAGGTTGATACTTCCTCTTCTGTCCTTTGTCCTTTAGGGTTTACATGATATTATTTCATTTTTATGTTATCTTATTTTTTATTTTACTGAAATTAGGTTTACAAATTATGCTAAACCCTGTTCATTTAGTATTTTTTTAAAAAAATCTCTAACTAATATCATTTCCTTGTGTAATAATCTTCATTCAATAAATATTTAGTGAGCAACTTCTGTGTGTCAGATACTGTCTTAAGCACTGGAAATTTAACTGTGAGCAAAACAAAGTCCCTACTCTCAAGGAGCTGACATTTTAGTTGAAGAATACAGTCATTTTTTTTTTTTTAAGATTTTATTTATTTGACAGCGAGAGCACAAGCAGAGGGAGAGAGAGGGAGAAGCAGGCTCCCCACTGAGCAAGAAGCCCGATGTGGGACTTGATCCCAGGACCCTGGGATCATGACCCGGGCCAAACGCAGCCGCTTAACCGACTGAGCCACCCAGGAGTCCCAAAGAATAACAATATTTCTTAAAAAAAAAAAAAAAGTATGTTTACAATATGTACAAGATACTAAGTGCTAAGGAAAAAAAAAAGAGAGGATGATATAGTAAGTCAATTATACAGATATGTAGAGCAAGAAAATTCCAAGCAGCAGAAAGAGCAGTTCTGAGACAAGTCGTTGTTTAGTGCATTCACAGAAACATAGATAAGCAAAAAGGGCAATATGAGGGATTTGCTTAAATATCCCTCAATTTGGTTTGAATCCTTCCTAATATTTGGCTTTGCTAAGTACATCACAGTACATCTTCTCATGTAAATGCCCATTTTTGAAAAGCTATTTTTTTGGGGTTATATTCTCAAATTTCAATATGCTAATATGTAGCATAAACCGTAAAATTAAGTATATTTTGACCTACCAATAACACTTGTAGAATTTTCTCTTAAAGAAATAATGAGGAATCCACAGGCAACTATTAGAAGGATTAGACTAACAAAGTTGCTAGATAAAAGAGAAATACATAAAAAGTAACATTTCTATAGTTAGAAATAATTCTTTTTAAAGACCATTTTAAAGAATTAATCATGAACAAGGGTGTTCACTGCAGCATTTTTCCCATGAAAATAATCATCTGTTGGTTCACCATGCAGTCCAGTCCATACCACTCCAAGTAAAAATACTAATTTCTCATAATGAGCTAGTTGCCACAACCAATGGTAAGTCTTTATCCTTGGATTTCTTTTTTTTTAAAGGAAATTTCTTATTTTTTTTTATTTTTTATTTATTCATTTGAGAGATAGAGTGAGAGAGAGAGAGAGAGAGCATGAGAAGGGCGAGTGTCAGAGGGAGAAGCAAACTCCCTGCTGAGCAGGGAGCCTGATGCGGGACTCGATCCTGGGACTCCAGGATTATGACCTGAGCTGAAGGCAGTCACTTAACCAACTGAGCCACCCAGGCGCCCTATCCTTAGATTTCTATTAAGCCTCCATTTCCTTCTTAAAATTCTTTACATCTCTAAGAAGCAAATCTATTATGAACCAACCTCCGAATCCCCTTGCATTTATAATCTTGCCTCTTTTCCACTCTCAAAAAGTATTTGTTTTGTATCTCTACTATAACACTCCTACAATGGCTGAAATACATAATCATCATTGGTCCTCCTCCTTCCCTTGGTCATATGGATAAAATACCTCTGCTCCTAGCAAAGGTCACACCCTGAACTCATGAACTGATCATTTCTCCCACCCATCTTCTCAAGAATGGTGGATCTTAAATTATCTTTACTCTCCACTTATCAGTTTCTCTCAGTGTCTTAAATCACTTCCAATAGCATTCAAACATGTAAATGTTTTTCTTCTTCTATATAATTTATAACATATATATGACAATTTAGCTTAAAAACAAAGGGTAATCAATCATAATCTATATTAAGGATCTAGATTTTGGGGGCACCTGGATGGCTCAGTCATTAAACGTCTGCCTTCGGCTCAAGTCATGATCCCAGGTTCCTGGGATCCAGCCCCACATCAGGCTCCCTGCTCGGCGGGAAGCCTGCTTCTCCCTCTCCCACTCCCCCTGCTTGTGCTCCCTCTCTCACTGTGTCTCTTTCTGTCAAATAAATAAATAAAATCTTTACAAAATTTTTTTTTAAAAAATTAAAAAAAAAAAGGATCTGGATTTTGTTTCAAGGACAAAGCCAATGAAGTTGTATAAGCTTCTTATCTCTACTTCTGTAACCTCTCTTTCCTCTTCAATTTGGTTTCATCATTCTCTAAAATTTGCCAAGGTCACAATCTTCTTGTTCATTAAGTCCAATTAAACATTTCCTAATTCATTTTCCTGATCTATTCTTTACAGCATCCAACAGTACTGATGACTTTGTACTTGAAAGGTTCTCTTTTCTTGCCTTTTCTGACATATCACATTCACCTAGCTTTCCTCCTACCATTCTGAAGAATTTTTTTTTCTTCACAACAGTCCTTTAAGAATTGGTAGCACCCAAGATTTTGTCCTCAACTCTCTCCTTTTCTCAACTGACACTCTCCTTAGGCTGATAATGTTCTTCCATTTGATATATTTCCTTCACTTGGCTTCCAAGTCACACCATCTCCTCTTTCTACCTCACAATCACTCTTCCTCCTGAGCACTAGTCTCCTCAGGCACTTGACCTTTCTTTCAAGGTCATCTACCCTCTCTATCTCCATTAACTCCCAATCTCACACGGTTTTAAATACAAATACTAATTATATACCAACTCCCAAATTCTATCTCCAGCTTTTTTCCAAACTCCAGATCCATATATCTAACTGCTACTTTTACCATCTACACATACACAGCCATTTCAAATTACAAAATGTCCCTAAGTGAACTTCTGATCTTTCCCCCAAAACCTGCTCTATCCATTGCCTTCCCCATATCTGCTGATAGAAAATCCCTCCTTTCAGTTGCTCAGGCCAAAAATCTTGGGACTCATCCTTAACTCTTCTTTCTCTCACATCCAACCACTTTGTTATGGAACCTTTCATATATATTCAGCACTCCACTTCTTACAATCCTCATTCAACCACTCATTTCTCATCTAAAATACTATTACAGTCTTCTATAACCTTCTATAGATAACCGGCTTCTTCCCTTTTGCTGCACCCGACCCCTACCCCCCTGTCCCCAGTCCATTCTCAGCATAGCAGATAGTATTCTTTCTAAAACATAAATAAGACCATGTCACTCCACTGCTCTATCTCAGATTGTAAAAGTCAATGGCCTTGAAATGGCTCACTGTCCCCCTCCTACCATTTATCTTTTGACCTCATCTTCTCCTACTCTTGTCCTCACTCACCCACAGCCACACTGACATCTTCTTTTCTCTAAAACAGACCACATTCTCCAGGCTTACTTAGAGCCTTTGAATGGCTGTTTCCTCTACCCAGAGTGATCTCCCAGATGCCTTCCTTACCTTCTCCTTTGTTGATATCTCACCTTCTCGGGGTGTCTGACTCTTGATTTTGGCTCAGGTCATGATCTCAGAGTCCTCAGATTGAGCCTGGTGTGGGCTCTGTGCTCAGCGGAGAGTCTCCTTGAGATTCTCTCCCTCTCCCTCCCAACACCCACTCCCAAACCCACCCCCTCTCTCTTTCTCTCAAATAAATAAATCTTAAAGGGAAGGAAGGAAGGAAAGAAGGAAGGGGGGGAGGGAGGGAGGAAGAAATACTGGTCACCTTCTCAGTAAGACCTACCTGGGCAATCCTATTTAAAATTGTAACTTGCTCCCATCCCTGGCATACATGATCCCTTTTACCATATTTGATCCCCTTTACCGTCCTCTATTTTTTCTTTTATCCATATTATACTATAACATAGTAAATTTACTCATTTAGTATACCCTAACATAAGAATTAACCATCCCCTTCTTTTTATTCACAGTACTACTGCTGTAGTTTAAGTAATCATTATCTCCCCACTAGACCAGTATTTTTCAAACTGCAGACTGCTTCAGACCAGCTTTTTCTCTTTTTGCAAATGAAAACCAAAATGGAAAAAAATTTTATCAGAGTGCTTCACACATAGCAAAGGTATATTCTTTTGTGACATTTGCTGTGATTATACACACACACACAAAATTCAATTATTGCATACTGAGTTGCATGACACACTGAAGACACTTATTTGTGAAAGAATGAATGAATGAAAGCATGTCATCATATACTGCTATGATTTCAATTACTAGCTATTTGTGATAATCCTGAGACACCATTTATTGAACAAGTATTCTGCTGAATGCCACCTACCCATTTTTAAGAAGGGGAAAAACAAAACTAAGATTAAATAATTTGTCAAAAGTTATATGGTTAGTAAGGAAGAGACAGGATTTTAACCCATGCTAACACCAAAACTCTCCCCATTCTCTAAAAACTTCTGCAGCCAAGAAATTCTATTTTTGTTGAAGTTTGGTTTTGTTTTGTTTTCCAGTTCAGCTCCTTTCTACTTCAAAGCCTTAGTGTACCCAGTTTCTTTCATGTGGAATACTCTCCTACCCCTCTACCTCATCCCCACTTAGAACCCTCAATCTAGCTGAAGCCTACTCATTCCTCTGTGCGTGAAGTTTAAACATCACTTCCTAAAAAGTTTTCCCATACACTCCAAATTAGTTAGCTTCCCTCAATGATGCTTCCACACCATTCTGTCTTTTTCTCCATAGCACAAATCACATTTGTGGTACTTGTTCGATATCCTCTTTCCTACTAGATTACAAGTTTCTTGTGAGTAAGCACCAGATCTACCAATATATAGGGATAGAGTACACCGGGAGGACTAGTACTACACACTCAATTCACTGAATAATAAAAAAATAGCATCTGAGTCCTTAGTCCCCCCAGACTAAAAACTAATATTATTTTCATAGCCACATGAGAAGTGGTATAATAAAGTACTTGGGCTTTAGGGGCGCCTGGGTAGCTCAGATGGTTAAGCGTCTGCCTTTGGCTCAGGTCATGATCCCAGGGTCCTGGAATGGAGTCCCGCATCAGGCTCCCTGCTCATAGGGGAGCCTGCTTCTCCCTCTCCTTCTCCCTCTACTGTTCTCCCTGCTTGTGCTCTCTCACTCTCTCTGTCAAATAAATAAATAAAATTGTTTTAAAAAAAATAAAGTACTTGGGCTTTAGAGTCGGACAGAACTGAATTAAAGATCTGGCCCAGTTACTCATTAGGGAACACTGAGCAAGATACTTCACCTCTCTAAGCCTCATTCACAAAATAATCACAGATACCTTGCCATAAAGATTAACTATCCTCTTCACTCACACTGCTATTACTACAGTTTAAGTAATTATCATCTCCCCTTTCTTTTTTTAAGTTTATTTAAGCAATCTCCACACTCAAAATGGGGCTCTAACTCACAATCCAGAGATCAAGAGCTGCAGGCTTTACTGACTGAGCCAGCCAGGCGCCCCTATTTTATATCGCCTCTTGAGTAATGTTTTTCAAATTTCAGATTGCTTCAAATCAGCTCCTCATTTTTTTTAATGGAAAAATACAGAATTGAAAACAGTACATCAGAGTTCACGCACACATTGAGAGGACATTGTTGAAATACATACAGAATGCAACTGGTGTTTATTGGGATGCAATATTACATGTACAACCTATTATGGGTCGCAGCCAAAAAATTTGAGATGCTACAGATAAATTAATATTACTATAATATTAAATACAGAACAGAGACCATGGTTTTATTCACTACTGTATTCCCAGAACCTAAAACAGTGTCTAGTATATAACAGCACACTAAATCCCTGTTGAAAAAGTGAGTGACAAATCTGGCCCCAACTTAACTTTTCAAACATACTAATCCTACAGTATTCCTCCTCCTTGCTATTTACAGAGCCCAATATATTTTTCATGTCCGAACCTTGGCTTGCTCTATTCTCTTAGACTAACAAAACTTTCCTCCTTTTCTCAAATAATGCCTTTTTACTACATTTCACTTTCTTATAAAATCTTATTAGAGGCCCAAAGTCCACAAGCATGAAAGGAAACATGATAAATTATAATGTGACTATGCAGTACATTAAAAAATAGTTCTATATCATATATTCAAATTTTAGTTCAGTTATAGCATACATTAAACATTTCACTAACAATTTAGCATGCCATCTTAAAATCTAAAAGGTCTTTTGGAGGATCACTTAACCCATACTTAATTAAAAATGTGAAGTCTAATTTAATACCTCTCTCAACTCTCTATAGGCACTCAAAATCATACCATGTATTATTCTTTTCATAAACAGAGCAACACAAGAGTATCTAAAGTCATCACTAAGGACTAAAAAGTCAGTAATTTGAGTATTGCAAATCAACTAGCTTTGCAATCTACAAGTTACTCTGTCCCTCATCCACAGATAAGCCAATTTGAAGACAAGTTGTTAAGAGACCATCATAACCACTGGTTTTGGAACTGTTTTAGAGGCTAAGAAGAATGTTCACAGATTCACCTTTTTTAAATTCCACATATTAAACACTTAATATGTTCCAGAAACTTAACTTTACATACATATATTTACATAAATAAATGTAAGTCCTCCAAGTCTTTGGGGGAAAAAAAAAATCACCATTTGACTGGAACTACTACTTTCTTTCTCCTTTTGACTATTTTTCACACACACAGACACACACACACAAAATCCTATGTTTCATGCAGATTAGTTATTAACATACCACAAAAGGTTCTGTTCTTTCTCCTTATTTATTTTTTAAGATTTTTAAATAATCTCTACACCAGATGTGGGGCTTGAACTCATAACCCTGAGATCAAAAGTCACGTGCTCTATTGACTGAGGTGGTCAGGTGCCCGTTCTTTCTCTTTTAAGACGTGCGTGTACACACACCTTTTATCATTTGATTTGTAAAATTATTTTTCTTACTCAACTATAGGTACGCAAGCAAAAATATTACCAAATACTCTGACACTACAAAAATTCTGTTTTTCAATTCTCACTTCAAATATCTCATACTACCTAATTAGGCATCTTTGGTTCAACCCCTAATTATTCCAGAGTTCACAATCTAGGAACTAGAGTTCTTAAGCACAACTCCTTTCGTTCACTTTATCCCTACCAGAAGCTGAACAGTGGAAAGTTCCAACTTGTGCAACCCTAGAATGAGGTTATAAATGGGAGGGGGGAGGGGGGTACCTGACAGTTGTTTTTTTCAACCCACTTAAGATCCCAGAGAGACCAAAACACTTAAGTTCCAACATGAACTCCATACTTCCCTGTATAAAATGTGTTTTCTTAAGCTTCAACCTTTCCAGCTGTAAAAAAAAGTTTGAAGTATTTCTGAACAGACTGGATCAGTTGCCAAATAACCTCAAGTCCTTAAAGAGAAGGCAACATGAACATAAAACTAAAAACAATTTAATCGGCATAAAATAATATAGTATTGTAATATCATCAATAACACAGTAAGAGCAGTACGACTTTAATTAAAGATGTGATTTCAGAGCGAGAAAAACACCAGGGCTGGTTTCTGATTACAAAAGGTAAATACGGTTTTTAAATAGGTGTCTTTAAAAGATCCTACTAGGATCTTTAATGTCTGATTTTTCTGATTACGCTATGCTGCCAAAAGCTCTGACTGACCTTTGGGGTGCTGTGACTCAGGGTCCCAACAGTGTGGCTTGTGTAGTCGAAACGCGGAACGCGAACTACATGGCGCCTACAAGCTTTCAACAGTATTTGAATTCTCTCAATCCTCTGACGGCTACTACTGAGCCCCTTCCACTTCCAGTCGTCCCAGCACACTGGTTTCCAGCTCTTGGAGAACCTAGGGCTTCAGACTTAACCCCCAAAACGCTTCCTAAGTCAACGTGGAGGCCCGCATTTCCCCGCCCTTCTTCATAAGACGGACTCCTCAGAGAAACGTTTGGTCTAACTAAGAAAAGAAACCTCTACCTGCTCCACCCAACAGGTAGGAAGGAGAAAGGAATGGACAGGTGGGAGCCCAGGCCAGGCCAGGCCAGGCCTCAAACAGGGCGGCTGAGGGAGGCCGCAACCCCAGTGCGGCCTGAAACAAGGCAGGCCCCTTCCTGCCCCGCCAATCACCCCCCCGCACCCCGCCCAGCCAATTCCAAGACGCCCGCCTCAGCTGACCTGACGACGGACGCCACTCAATGCCATGAGCCGCAGTCTGGGCCAACCGAGCCGAAGATGGCACTTCCACCGTCTCCGTCCCACAGACTCCGCAGCAGCCGCCACCAGCACCAGGGCCGCCTCGTCGAGAGCACCGCGCGCATGCGTCGGTGCCCCGGAGGCGAAGGAGTCACGTGGTAACGCTGCGCGCAGGCCTCGCTCTCCGCGGAATCCTGGGGCTGGGGCGGGGGGGGGGGGGAGGGGCAGTTGGCCCAGCCCCTTCCCTGCCCGGTCTCCGTCCCGCGGCCGCCACTGAAGACCTGACAGCTCTTCCTGCTGTTTTCTCCCCGCTGTGGGGACTTTCTAAGCCAAAAGACAGTGTTTAGGGCCTTTTACATTCTTGATCTTAAACACAGCGCCCCACCCCTCTAAAGGAAAATAATTTTGGGGGCAAATCTAAGGTTTTCCCAAGAATTGCCCAGCTTTTACCCCTTTACCTACTAAACATGAACAGAAATTCAGCCTTAAATCTCTACTTCAGGATGATATAGACTCTGGGTCCTCTCAGGTTTCCTCAAGAGGAAACAACAACAACAAAAAGAAACTAGTGGAAACAAGTTAGGGGCTTGGGGAATTGATCATGAAAGGGTTATATGAAATGATAAATGAAGGCTGCTTACATTGACAGTATTAGCAGTCCTTTTCAGTTACATTCCCATCCTCACTTTAAAAAAAAAATTGTTTTTTTTCTCGAATCTGGCCTCTCTCCTATTTCTGCTACAAGGTTCGTGAGTTCAACCCACCACTTGCCATGCAATCTGTTGAAGGTTCAGTAGTATCACAACTGGGTTGCGAGTTCCTCCTTTGGAATCTGATTCCAAATATATATATATATATTTAAAGATTTTATTTATTTGACAGGGAGAGACATAGTGAGATGGGGAACACAAGTAGGGGGAGTGGGAGAGGGAGAAGCAGGCTTCCCGCAGAGCAGGGAGCCCAATGCGGGTCTGGATCGCAGGACCCTGGGATCATGACCTGAGCCGAAGGCAGACGCTTAAGGACTGAGCCACCCTGGCGCCCGATTCCAAAAATATTTCTCTGCGAGATGATGTTTCCTATCCACAATGCTGTTAATCATAAATCCCCTCAATAGCACCTTTGCTTTCAAATATCAAAATCAGGGGCGCTTGGCTAGCTCAGTCAGAGGAGCCTGCTACTCTTTAACTCAGGGTAGTGAGTTTGAGCCCCAATTTGGATGTAGAGATTACTTAAATGAATAAATAAACCCTTAAAAAATCAATCTTCTTACTAACTGCATTTCACTTTCATCAAACTGCATGTAGTTGCAGCTTTCCCTTTCCATTGCTTCTACTATTGAAGCTAACTTTTGGATTCTCAGGGCAGCTATGCTTTTTACTGGTTTAATCAGCAACTTTTAGATGTTTACTATGGGAAGGAAAGTTAAGGGAGTAATCTCTTAGGAAGTGACTCTAATCTCCATGCTGCCTTCACTCCTTTTCTGGTTCTTCCAATCTTTCCTAAACTTACTTCAAATTCTTCATCAGTAAGTAAGATTAGCTCAGAAATCCCATCCCCCTCCTATAGCCATTTTATAAAAATCTATCTACTTCATCTTTATTCACTGTAGATTGTTTCCCTTTAGTTTTCTACATCTTACCTTTCCAGGGAGTGCTCTTGCTCCCACTCTCCTGCTTGAAAATCTCCACTAGTTTTCCTCCATAAATCTCTTGCCATTATGGCATCTGATTTTTGGAGAACCCAGACTAACATTAAAAACTAACCAACATAAATGTGAAATTTAATGCAATGTGTTTTCTCCTAATTGATTCCATTACTTTCCATATGTCAGTGACTTATGCAGTGGACATTTTTTATTTTTTTAGCATATGAAACCACTCCCTCTGAGACACCCCCACTTTCTGAAGTAGAGAGCCTACATCCCACTGTAGAAGCTGAACCTACCTGATACTTACTTGCTTAGTCTCCCTCCACCACCACCATCACCACACACACACACACACACTCTCTTAGAAATATGAACACAGGGCTCGTAGGGCCAACATCCAGTGTGGCAGTGTGTGGTATCAGTGGGGTGATGTGGTGGCTCTCTTCTATAATACTAGCAGGCTAGTGGACTAGCTCTGCAACGCAAGATGGACATTCTTATTAGCTAGTTAGCCTCCCAGGCTCATAAAACTGGGACACCAGATCCTTTTTATAAACCTTCCTTCTGTTTAAATTAGTCATATATAGTTAGTTAGTTGTATTTGATGGTAATTAAGAATTGTGAAACAAGTTCCAAGAACAGTTGCAGATAACAGACCGTCAGGGAAATAGAAACAAGTTGGATTAGTCCTAACCAGGGCTGAGAAAACAGTAAAAATCCAGCTGGTACCAACAGAAGTCCTTCTGGGGTTTATGGAACACAGTGCATATAGCACACATACGGTAAAAAATGATTGACGGTAGTCATGTAGAATGATTTGACCATGGAAGGCAAAGGTTCAGGCAGAAGTGTGGGGTGGAATTTTTATTTATACTAACACTGGACAGCTTAAAAGAGAATGACATAAGATCAGATTTCTAAATTCTTGAAGTAGGAACCAAAAATTAAGGACTTCCTCTGATAGTAACAGAAGAATTTATTCTTTGCAGCCATGGGGCTGAAAGAGCCAAACACACTCAAAGTTGGGGCCCATGTTGCTAAATTACAATGTCAGTTGATTCCATAGTCTTGTCAGAAATCTTCTATGAAGATTAAGGCATTGTTCAGGAAAGAGCAGAACCAAAGAAGTGAAATGGGCATGTGGTAGAATTCAAATAACTTGAATACCCTTAACTCATTACCTTTCCCTGAGCTCCATTCATCAAACAAAAGCAGCCCCCACTAAACTGAACTGAAAAGACTGTTTCTGCCTTAATGGAAATCTATATAGATCTCTCCTAATCTGTGGAGGCTTCACCTTGCATGAAGAGGCCAATTTTTCTTATTCCCCATTCCCAACACTTATCATTTTTTCTAAACTTATAACAGAATCGGATTTCAGCATATTCTGGAAGCCAATTATGTCAAACTTGTATAGCAAGACTTATATAGCGAAACAGTTGAAACTTTACAAATTTATGTTGACAAAAATATGGAGAATACATGAGAAAATTCATTGAGTGCTAGACTGAGAAGGAAATGATTTTAGATTAAAGAGTATATATGTAATATACATAACATATATATTTGTAATATTACATATTAACATATACATATAAATATGTATAAATTCAATATGCTAGCTTAAACAGTCAAGAATGGTTCGAACAGTTTGTTCTGTAGGAGTGTTGGCACGAACTATTCATGAATAACTTTCCACTCACCTTAACTATGTATCCTGAGTGCCAGGTACACTCCTTTCGCCAAGATTTAAGAAACACACAGGTGAAGGGACAGTCAGCATCTTTGGAAAGTACTACAATCTCCAACTTATAATGGTTCAACTTAACAATTTTCAACTTCAAAGTGGTGCAAGAGTGATTAAGCACACAGCCACTCAATCACAAGGGTAAACAACCAATACACTTAAAACCATTCTGTACCCATACAACCATTCTGTTTTTCACTTTCAGTACGGTATTCAATAAATTTCATGAGATATTTAACACTTTATTATAAAATAGGCTTTGTGTTAGATGATTTGCCCAATTATAGGCTGATGTGAGTGTTCGGGGCATGTTTAAGTTAGACTCGGCTAAGCTATGATGTTTGGTAGGTTAGGTGTATTAAATGCATTGTTTTTCTTTCTTTTTTTACAATTTTAGTCATTTATTTGACAGAGAGAGAGAGAGTGCACAAGCAGGGGGAGCTGCAGGCAGAGAGAGAGGGAGAAGCAGGCTCCCTGCTCAGGGGCTCAATCCCAGGACCCCAGGATCAGGACTCAAGCTGGGAAGGCAGACGCTTAACAGACTGAGCCACCTAGGCGTCCCTCCTTAGTTCTTTCAATCAGTGATCAGTTTCCAATTCTTTGCTGACTTCTGGGTTGATAACAATTCTTGATAACAGAGTGCTAGACTTCTGAGCGCTCAATATCAGTACTAGAGGAAATCTTTAAGGCTTGGGACTCTGTTACATAATGAGTATTTTTTTATAATAAAAGCACAGAGATTATGTAAAATCCTCACAATAGTAGTGATTATATTTACTGTACTTTTTTTTAAAGATTTTATTTATTCGAGAGCAAGAGAGCACGAGAGCAGGGGGGAGGGGCAGAGGGAGAGGGAGAAGCAGACTCCCCACTCAGCAGGGAGCCTGATACAGGGCTCAATCCCAGTACCCTGAGTTCATGACCCCAGGCAAAGGCAGACACTTAACCAACTGAGCCACCCAAGTGCTCCTTTACTGTACTTTTTGAAAGCAAAATTCATAGTATATACATTAAAAAAAGGATAATTAAGCTTATACATAAAGTAATGGTCTTCTGCCTTCGAAATTTAAAATTTAAAATTTACCTTCCATATATTCAACAATCAACGCAAATTTAGTAGGCACATTTGCAATGACACAAGGACAATGGTCAAAATGAATAAAACTTGGAATCTGTAACTATTGTTTCAATGGTGCATATCATTAAGGGTTAAAGCAAAATTTAATGATGATTTCAGATTTACAACTGAGGTCAAAAGAGTCTAAACCAGGTGCTGACAAACTATATGCAAGAGGTCTGTTTTTGTTTGACCTGAGCTAAGAATGTATTATACATTTTTAAAGGGTTATGAAAACACAAAAACAAACAAACAAAAAGAATATGCCACAATCTGTAGCTTACAAAGACAAAAATATTACTTTTTGGTCTTTTACTTCAGACCTAAACTATAGAAACATAATAAAATACACTTAGAAGAAAAGATAAAGCATTTAAAAAGCATGTATGTAACTATGAATATATGTTACAGTACCTACAAACAAAAAAAGTAACCAAGTCTTTACTTTCTATTCAGCTTAGCTTCAAATTGCTGTAAAACCCCTTTTATTCCTCAGCAGTCATGGAGTAATACAAAGAATCGCAATTTAAAATGAAGCCAAATACATCAGAAAACCATTCAGTGACATAAGAAATGAAAAAGAATGAGGATAGTTCACAACTGTAATAAAGTGATCATTGAGTAAACTACGACACAGAACCATGGATTTTTAGAACAAGATAGAACCTTAAAAATCACCTAATCTAGCCCTCACATTTTAGAGATTGGAACACTGAGACCTAGACCTGGCAAGTGACTTGCCCAAGGTCACATGGCTAATTTCCTCTGAAGCTAGCCCAGGTCTATTGTTAGGTCAATAGAGATAGGTCATTATAATACCAAGTATACCAAGTGAAAGTGATAGGTCAATATTATAATATATATATATTTTTTATTTTAACATATTTGGAAGGTGGAAAAATAGGACACCTCTCACACATCTACAGAAATAAATCCTTTTATTTTTATAACATTCCTTTTCTTTTTATGATGCATACAGTACTTATAGCCCAAGAATTCTGAGAAAAGCTATAGAAGACCTGGCACTATTTTTGAGAATTACACAATTGGGCAGCAAAATAACACCTTTATAAATGTTGGGACATATAGTAATAAAATTTAGTGTTTGCACACAAAAATAGGTAAGTTACATTCAACACGTTTTCTTTAATGTGCATTTAAAATGTTTAAGCGTTAAACTTTGGTCATCATGCTTCATTATAACTTGTTAAATTCCACAATGATGTAGATGATTTAACCCAAATGGTAAGCAAATATATCACATTAACACAATAGTAAAAGCAAGCTAATACTGCACAATCATATTAGCAGACTGATTTCAGAAATACATGTTTTTCACAAATAGCACACAAAAGTTAGTGATAACATAGTTCAATGACTTTTCTTTCATTTCATAAAATAAGGCTGAGTAATGAGACATAGCAGAACATGATTACATAATAAAAAGTATATTTTTAATTACAAATCTAATTGTACATATAGGGCAATGAATTGTGGTTTCTTATGGAATGGTGCAAATGAGCAGGACGTTCCTCAAAAATAATATAATTGGATTCATTCCTTGTACCTCAGATTTCATGAATATTAGGTTATATTAATTATTTTAGCTTTTTGTGTGATGGGTACAAGTGGTAGGGTTGATAAAGGGCAGATCTGTATTCATTGGCTGCAAACACAAATAGCCATTGACTTAATTCACCAGATGAGAAGTGCAGGCACTGAAAATGTAACTTTAAAAATGTTCCATTTGTCATCATGTAAACAATTTTCTTCATCATACTATATTTCATCAAAGATTCATAATTCATTTCATATTGTCATATCGAGCAATTCTTCTAAACTCTTTTTGATATGTGGTGGTTGGGATGCAGCCTGATTTAACAGATTCTGACCCATTTGTGCAAAAAGTGCTTTTGATAATTTAGCTGTGGCTGTTCGTATATTTCCTCCAGCTCCAGGCAAAGAGCCACTATTTGTCATGTTCCCTAAGAGATGCCATAAAACAACCAACACTTTCTGTTCTGTGGCATGGGGCTTCCTTTGATAAAGTTCCATAACAATATCTGAAACATAAAAATATAGTAAATAGTGAAGTTTTCAAAAAAATAAATTCGTTTGGTTAATTAAAAAGCATACAAAATATACTAAGCTTCTTCCTGATGCCATTTGTCATAAAATGTCAGGCATTCTAAAGAAAAGTAGGGTCAGAAACTTTCTTCCCAAAGAAGGAATCTTTAAGTATTAGAATTCTATATATGACAACTTAGTTCAGGCAAAAGTAGTAAACACAGGAATTAAACCCAAAATTCATCTTGATGTTTTCCAAATGTAGTTAAATAAAAACATATATTTTTAACTCACTGACCTTTTATCAAACACATCATTTGAAATGGTTTTCCAAGTGCACCAAATTTACTTTAATGTCTTTTTATTTTTTCTATATTATTTCTACTGACAGGAAGACTAAATACTTACTAGGGAAAAAAAAGGATCAGATTCTTAAAAAAAATTTGGGGGATTAAAAGTCTTAAAAGGTTCTCATATGGATGATTATGCAATTTATTTCTACATTGTGGGTAATGATATTGAATTTGGTAGTTATCCTAAAATAAATTGAAATGCCTATCAGTTTATCCTTAGTTAATAAAATATTTCTTTAGAAAAAGCAATTAAAAAATACTTACCAGCAAGCTTTTCAGTCATATCCTGTTTTGCTTTTCCATTTAAAAACTGAGCTTTTGTGCAAAATGGCTGTAGAAGTAAGTAATTGTCTAAACAAGAATAATACAGACATATAAAGAATTATGAGATCTTATTTTTCCATTACATAGAATTGAAAGGAAAATATATTCATGCAAATGAATGCAAATGTTAAAAAATTTTTAAATCTATGCAAGCACTACTTAACATTATTTATAAAACCTTAATAGAATAATATTCTTATAGCAAATAAGACATAAAAATATTTCTGAGTATTAAAAGAGCTATCATATGGTATAAAAAAGCAAAAGAATTGCCCATCTCCCAGGCATCTTATTCCAAAAAATAGAATATAGGTTTATCAAAAACAAACAAAAACAGAAAAAAAAATTGTTTTGCAGGTAGTTTTTATCTTTACTGATTTTTTCAAAGTCTTAATTTTGTAATATAGATTCACAGGATGTTGCGAAGGTCCTGTGACCTTTCACCAAAGGTTGTATCTTACATAATTATAGTACACATCAAAATAAGGAATCTGACATTTACACAATCCATGTGCATAGTTCTAATCTGCACCATTCACATATTTGTTGATTTTTGGAGTTTTTTTTATAAGCTCTACACCCAATGTAGGGCTTGAACTCATGATTCCGAGATCAAGTCACGTGCTCTAACAAGCCAAAAGGTGCCCCTACCTGTGTATCTATCATTTTATCACATGTGTAGATTTGTGTAATGATCACTGCAATTAACATACAGAACTATTCTATCACCACAAAGATCTCCCTAGTCACATCCAGCCCCTCCTCCCTAGCTGCCCCTAAACCCTGATAACCGCTAACCTGTTTTCCATCTCCATCCATAAATTTTATCATTTTGAGAGGGTTATATAAACAGAATCCTACAGCATGTGACCTTTTGGGACTGTCTTTTTTCACTCAGCATAATACCCTTTAGATTCATCCAAATTGTTGTGTGTATCCATAATACCACATTTTTTAAAAAATTTTATTTATTTATTTTACAGAGAGAAAGACAGTGAGAGAGGGAACACAAGCAGGGGAAGTGGGAGAGGGAGAAACAGGCTTCCTGCTGAGCAGGGAGCCTGATGCAGGGCTCAGTCCCAGGACCCTGGGATCATGACCTGAGCCGAAGGCAGATGCTTAATGACTGAGTCACCCAAGCGCCCCCATAATACAACTTTATTACTAAGTAGTATTCTACGGTATGGATGTATCACAAATTTTTTCACTATTAACCCACTGAATTACATTTAGGTTGTCTGCAATTTTTGGCTATTGCAAATAAAGCAGCTATGAACAATAGTGTACAGGTTTTTGGATGGAAGTGAGTTTTCATTTCTCTGGAATAAATGCCTATGGATGCAACTGATGGGTTATATGATAAGTGCAGTTTAGTTTTTCTAAGAAATTGCCAAACTATTTTCTACAGTGCCTACACCATTTTATTTACATCCTCACCAGCAATGTAGCACAGTTTCAGTTTCTCTGAAATCTTGTTAGCGTTTGGTGTTGTCACTCTAATCTTAGCTGTCCTAATACTTGCTATATATAACCTGAATGTCTGTGTCCTCCAAAATTCGTATGTTGAAACCCAGTCCCCATTGTTATGGCATTTGGAGGTGAGGCCTTTGGGAGGTGATTAGGTCATGAAGATGGAGCCCTTATGAATGAATGGGATTAGTACTCTCTTATAAAAGATGCCCTAGAAAGCTCCTATCATGTGATGACACAAACAGAAGATAGGGTCATCTAGGAACCAGAAAGTGGACCCTCACCAGACACCAAATCTGTTGGCACCTCGAACTTGAACTTTCCAGGCTCCAAAACTGTGAAAAATAAAAGTTTGTTTTCACGCCATCAAGTCTGTAGTAGTTCGTTGTAGCAGCCCTAACAGACTAACATATTTGTGTAGTGATCATGGTCTTAACTTGAATTTTACATTTCCCTAATGACTAGGGATATTGAACAGCTTTTCACTTGTTTATCTGCCATCCATATATTCTCTTCAGTGAAATGTTTCTTCATATCCTTTGTCCATTTTCTAGTTGATTGTTTATTTTAATGTTCAGTTTTGAGAGTTCTTTATATACTCTCAATTCTTCCTCATATATGTGGTTTGCAAATACTCTCTCCCAATCTGTAGTATTTCTCTTTATGTATTTAATAGGGTCTTTTGCAGAGCAAATGTTTTTAATTTTGATGAAGACTCATTTATCAGCTTTTATGGATCATGCTTTTAGTGTCATGCTAACAACTCTTCACCAAGCCCTCAGGTCCTAAGGATTTCTACCTATGTTATCCTTAAAAGTTTTACAGTGAAGTTTTACATTTAAACCTATGATCCATCTTAACTTAATTTTGCATCAGATGTGAGACTGAGGTGGAAAAAAGGAACTGAGAAGTCAAAAATAAAGGAAGATAAAGTCAATTTAATGGGACATATTTAATCTCTAGAAATAATTTAAAATATTACTGAGACTATCACAACGTTAAATGACAAATATTGACTATGATTTCAACATTATAAAAAAAACAATGTGTAGAATCAGAAAGTACAAAAGTAAAGTCAAAGTAATTTGAGTGCCAAAGTAAAGATTTCTTACCTACATGCTGACTCAGTGCCTGAACAACATTTGTGGCGGCAGCATAGATGCCTGGATTCTTTGAATTCAGATTGTTATCTACTATTGCTGGAATTAGCATGTTGATTATAGGAGATAAGTTGTCTCTAAGCAAAGGAATCATTTTGTGCATTGTTTCTAGAGCCACCAGATTTACTTTACTATTGGAATCATGAAGTCGAGATTTAAAAGCATCAAAAATCTGAAAGTAAATTGGTAAATTATTTAAATTATTGGTAAATTATTTTAAGTGAAATAATGTTTATAGCTATTTAAATTCTTTTTGGCATTCTATAGTATTTATCCTATTAATATACTGTTTAAAAACATACACACAACATCTTACTTAACCTGAACTTAGACAGGAGTTTTATATAAATTTGGATGTTAAATCTAAGTCTCAAATCTTCTTATAGCAAAAAAACAAGTCTTCAAAGATCACCCAAAAAGACATACTAATAAATTAAGGTTGAGAAATTTAGCTTGGTAGGAAGATGACTGGCTTACTGTAAATGGGATAAAAATGCTATTTTTTGGAAGGTACAATTTAGCTTAGCTAACTCTAAGAACTCAAGAAAAGTTTCTATTTTTATCACTATTCCTAACAGAATTAGACATGTAAATTTTACTGTAGAGATCTGATTTAGTTTCAGTTTAAGTGTCTTATGAGAATTTTATATGAAAGTTCAGTTAAATTTTTATTATTACCTCTTAACCTGATTACTTTAACAATTATTCCTTACTCTTCAGAATTCTTAACTTTCATAAGCTTAAGATACATTAAGGGAATGATAAGCAAATCTTTAGTCACATCAGGTGAGTGAAGAGCTATTCTGTGAGGCTAATATATATATATATATATAACTCATAAAAACTATGAAAGTTAATATATATACATAAAATTTTTCATGGTAAGAACAGTCTTCCCAAGAGATTTATTTTTACTCAAAATTAAGAGACAGCACTATTGGAATTAAGAGTAGTTATGGTATGTTGGCCAAGTTTAATGTACATAAATATAAATTTTAAATGGAATTTAGTTAATAAATTACTAATGGAATTAACTGAACTAACACTGAAGAAGCATAAATCATCTATGCTCATTTATTTATTACTATCTCCTTTTCTATTGCTTGTTATCTTCCTAAGGGTTGGTATATAAATTAGTATGTACAAGATTTCTAATCTACATATAAAAATTTTAATATCTATTCTTAAGTAATATCAGAGCTCTTAAATGCCCTGGTTCTTAAAATATTTACTGATTCACTCAACATTAATTCACTGAATGTCAGGTTCCAAGAGCTCTGAGAATACAGAGCTTTCAAGAAGTTATCACCTAGTGGGAGAATTCAGACAAATAAGCAGCTATTTTTTAATTTCTTCTCAATTACTTTGAATTGTTCTACAATGCTTTTAACACAGCAAAACCTAAGCAATCCATTCTTCTAAGTTTAACATTTTAAAATAATATATGTAAGATACTAAGATTTAGGGCAATTTCTTAAGCTAATGAGCTGTTAGCTACATATTGAAAATGAAAATTAATTTTGACAGTTCATTACCTTCACAATGTTTACAACAACCAGTTCTTGATTGTTTTCAGTATCTGATAAAAGCTGCTTAATCCCATTAATGCGATCACGGAAGTCTTTTGCGTTTAATAAACTGGTTATGACTTTAATGTATTCAGCACTTTCTAAGGAATTGCGGGGAACTGATTTTCTGGTGATGTCACGAATTTCAGTTACTTCTCTAAAGTCAAAGAAAGGTAAATTTAATTTCATTATTAATTTTCTATAAGAAACATAAACATAACAAATAGTTCTTATTACATATTTATTTTTCAAAAATTCACAAAATGATCTAACCCAAAGCCACAATACCTGTGTTGGGGGTCCCTAAAATCTCCCCTGAGTTTGGTGATTTGCTACGAGGACTCACAGGATTCAGCATGTAGTTCTCCTCACAGCTAAGATTTATTACAGAAGGATACAAAGCAAAATCAGCAAAGGGAAAAAGTGTAGGGGTCAAAGTCTGATTGAAACTAGATATAAGCTTCCAAGGGTTCCAAGTGGAATCACACAGGACAAATTTATTACTACTCCAGTATCAACTCGTAACAACACATGTGAAATGTTGTTTACCAATGAACCTTATTAGAGACTCAATGCTCAGGCTTTTTTTTTTTTTTTAAGATTTTATTTATTCATTTGAGAGAGAGAGAGAGAGAACGTGCAGTAGGGAGCGGGAGAATCTGAAGCAGATTCCGCACTGACTGCAGAGCCTCTCTTGGGGTTCAATCCATAATCGTGATGACCTGAGACAAAATCAAGAATCAGACGCTTAACCAATTGAACCACCCAGGCACCCCTCAGTGCTCAAGGTTTTACTGGGAGTTGGTCATGACTGGTCCTCTGCCTAGGATATACTGAAATTCTAGGCTTCCAGAAGGAAAGCAGGTCTTCAGCATAAACCACATTGTTTGCCCAAATAATTGTGGTACAATAAACTATTCTTATCAGTTAAGGAACAGTGGCAATCGTCCTTAAATCCTAGTCCCCAGATGCCAACCAAGGGCTCACCTTGTAAGTAAGAATAGTCTCAGGCCTGCTATGTTAACTCAAATCATGTGAATTTGCATGAGAGAACTAGAATCTTGACTCTAGCAGGACTTACTATTTCAATGACTTACTATTACTAGCATCTTGTTTTTTATTGCTATAAAGGGGTGACTCAATATAGCAGATGAATGATCCCTTTGAAACTAAAGTGTCATGCAAATTGACAGGTCTTTTTTTTTTAAGATTTGCATTTATTTATTTGAGAGAGAGAGAGAGAGAGAGAGCACAAGCAGAGAGGAGAGGGAGAGGCAGAGAGAGAGGGAGAAGCAGGCTCCCTGCTGAGCAGGGAGCCCAATGCAGGGCTCAATCCTAAGACCCTGAGATCATGACCTGAGCCAAAGGCAGACACTTAACCAAATGAGCCACCCAGGTGCCCTCAAATTGACAGGTCTTAAAGACAATGGTAAGAGTTTCCAGTTACCATTTCTCTGACTTAGTATTGAAAATGGTGCTTAAGTTGTCTTAAGAGCGCTGATTAATGAACGACTCAGGATCATCCTAAAAGTAGATACAAGATGGTGATCTGCAACACAGATCTTAGACGTATCTATTCATTATTTTTAATTTGCTTAAATAAATCGATCTGAGGTTAATTTATGAAATGATTAATTCTATACAATGACAAAAATAGAAGATTAAATTTATATTTAAACTGAGAAGTATATGATACATAAAAGGTGAATAAATGAAAAGAGTTAAAAAGAACACCTCAGGAAGCCATCTAATTAATGAAACTTATGGGGCGCCTGGGTGGCTCAGTTGTTAAGCGTCTGCCTTGGGCTCAGGTCATGATCCCAGGCTCCTGGGATCGGGCCCTTCATCGGGCTCTCTGCTAGGCGGGAAGCCTGCTTCTCCCTCTCCCACTCGCCCTGCTTGTGTTCCCTCTCTCACTGTGTCTCTCTCTATCAAATAAATAAATAAAATCTTAAAAAAAATAATTACTGAAACTTGTGTTTAAAGATGGTTTTTTTGTTATTTAAAACAAAATGGATTTGATAGTAAAATAACAGTGAATATACCTTAGGGTATATGACAAAAAGCAGACATGCACACACACACACCTCAATCAATCAATTCAAAAGAAGGCAGGACACTCTATGTCCATTTTAGACATAAAGACACCTGCAAATTGAAAGTGAGGGGACAGAGAAACATTTATCATGCAAATGGACATCAAAAGAAAGCCGGAGTAGCAATACTTATGTCAGACAAACTAGATTTTAAACTGAAGACTGTAACAAGAGGTGAAAAAGGGCACTATTAATAAAGGGGGCTAGCCAAAAAGAAGATCTAACAATTGTAAATATTTATGCCCCCAACTAGGGAGCACCCAAATATATAAAACAATTAATAACAAATATAAAGAAACTCATTGATAATAATACAATAATTGTAGAAGACTTTAACATGCCACTTACAACAATGAACAGATTATCTAAATAGAAAATAAACAAGGAAACAATGGCTTTGAATGACACACTGGACCAGAAGGACTTAATAGATACATTCAGAACATTTCATCTTAAAGCAGAATATACATTCAAGTGCACATGGGACATTCTCCAGAATAGATCACATACTAGGTCATAAATCAGGCCCAAACAAGTATAAGTAGATTGAGATCATACCATGCATATTTTCCTACCACAATACTATGAAACTTGAAGTCAACCACAAGAATAAATTTGGAAAGACCACAAATAGATGGAGGTTAAACAACATGCTACTAAACAATGAGTGGGTCACCAGGAAATCAAAGAAGAAATAAGAAAAATACATGGAAACAAATGAAAATGAAAATACAATGGTCCCAAACCTTTGGATTGTAGCAAAAGTGGTCATAAGAAGGAAGTATATAGCAATACAGGCCTACCTCAAGAAGCAAGAAAAATCTCAAATAAACAACCTAATCTTACACCTAAAGGAGCTACAAAAAGAACAAAGCCTAAAGCTAGCAGAAGGCAAATAATAAAGATTAGAGCAGAAATAAATGATATAAAAACTAAAAAAACAATAGAACACATCAATGAAAGCAGCAGTGGTTCTCAGAAAAAATTAATAAAATTGATAACCCCCTACCCAGACTTAAAAAAAAAAGGGACCCAAATAAATAAAATCATGAATGAAAGAGGAGAGATCACAACCAACACCAAATAAATACAAACTGTTATTTTTTAAAAAATATTTTACTTATTTGAGAGAGAGAGAGAGAAAGAGAGAGTGAGCATGAGCAGGGGGGAAGGGCAGAGGGAGAGGGAGAAGCAGACTCCCCACTGAGCAGAGCCCAATGCGGGGCTCAATCTCAGGACCTTAAGATCATGACCTGAGCTGAAGGCAGTCGCTCAACCAACTGAGCCACCAAGGCACCGCAGAAATACAAACAATTATAAGAGAATATTATATGCCAACAAGTCAGGCAATCTGGAAGAAATGGATGCATTCCTAGAAACATTTAAACCACTAAAACTGGAACAGGAAGAAATAGAAAATTGGAACAGACCCATAATCAGCAAGGAAATTGAATCAGTAATCAAAAATCTCCCAAGATACAAAAGTTCAAGGCCAGGTGGCTTCACAAGGGAATTCTACCAAACATTTAAAGAAGAGTGAATACCTATTCTCAAACCATTCCAAAAAATAGAAAAGATAGGAAAACTTCCAAATTCATTCTATGAGACCAGCATTATCCTGATTCCAAAACCAGACAAAGTCTCCACTAAAAAAGAGAACAATAGGTCAATATTTCTCATGAACATGGATGTAAAAATTCTCAACAAAATACTAGCAAATTGAAACCAACAGTACATTAAAAGAATCATTCACCATGATCAAGTGGGATTTATTCCTGGGCTGCAAGGATGGTTCAGTATTCACAAATCAATCAATGTGATACACCACATTAATAAAAGAAAGGATAAAAACCATATGATCCTTTCAATAGATGCAGAAAAGGCATTTGACAAAGTACAGCATCCATTCATGATAAAAACCCTCAAGAAAGCAGGTTTAGAGGGAACATACCTCAACATAATAAAGGCCATATATGAAAAACCCACAGCTAAAATCATCCTCAATGGGAAAAAACAGAGCTTTTCCTCTATGATCAGGAACAAGACAGGGATGTCCACTCTCACCACTGTTATTTAGATTAGTACTGGAAGTCCTAGCCTCAGCAAACAGACAACAAAAAGAAATAAAAGGCATCCGAATTAGCAAGGAAGAAGTCAAACTTTCACTATTTGCAGATGACATGATACTTTATATAGAAAACCCAAAAAAATCCATAAGAAGTTGCCAATTGATAGATGAATTCAGTAAAGTTGCAGGATACAAAATCAATGTACAGAAAACTGTTGCATTTCTATACACCAATAATGAACAGCAGAAAGAGAAATTAAGAAAACAATCCCATTTACAATAGTACCAAAAACCATAAGATACCTAGGAATAAACCTAACCAAAGAGGTAAAAGATCTATACTCTAAAATCTATAAAACACCCAAGAAAGAAATTAAAGATGACACAAAGAAATGGAAAAACATTCCATGCTCATGGATTAGAAGAACTAAGACTGTTAAAATGTCTATACTACCCAAAGCAATTTACACATTTAATGCCAATCCTATGAAAATACCAACAGCATTCTTCACAGAGCTAGAACAAACAACCCTACAATTTGTATGGAACCACAGAAGACCCTGAATAACCAAAGCAACCTTGAAAAAGAAAAGCAAAGCTGGAGGCATCATGACTCTGGACTTCAAGTTATATTACAAAGCTGTAGTGATCAAAACAGTATGGTACTGGCACAAAAACTGACAGATCAATGGAACAGAATAGAAAACCCAGAAATGAACCCAAAACTCTATGGTCAACTAATCTTCGACAAAGCAGGAAAGAATATCCCATGGAAAAAAGATGGTGTCTTCAATAATTGGTGTTGGAAAAACTGGGCAGCAACATGCAAAAGAATGAAATTGGACAACTTTCTTTCATTTTTTTTTTTAAGATTTTTATTTATGTATTTGCAGAAAGAGAGAGAGAGCGCACAAGCAGGGGGTGCAGCAGGCAGAGAGAAAAGGAGAAGCAGGCTCCCTGCTGGGCAGAAAGCCCAACATGGGGTTTGATCTCAGGACCCTGAGATCATGACCTGAGCAGAAGGTAGATGCTTAACCAAGTGAGCCACCCAGGCACCCCTAAAAATATATATTTAAAAAAAATTATATAATCAATCTATTACATGTTAAACAGTGTAAACAGGTTACAAAATTATGTAGTCTTTTTGTGGTTGGTGGTACTATGGGTGATTGGTTAATTCTTCTTTTAATGTTTGGATTTTCTAAAGTTGTTTTTTTTTTTCCACTAACCATAATTGTATATTACTTTTATAATCAAGGGGGAAAAGTAAAGGCTAAAAATTAATACAAAATGAATCAGAGTTGTCCAACACAGGCCTAATACTGACAAGTTCAATAGCACTAAAGCTTTAATAATGTTTAGCGCATGTAAAAGCCAGTTGCTGTGAATATATAATTGTCTTATTAAGTATAATTACCTCACACTTTCTAAGTCCTTACCAACTTTTAAAACTCCATTAAGTTTTGACAAATACCCCTGGGATAGTTCAGAAAAACATCCAAAAGAGACTACTATCACTAGGGAGTAATTTCTCTAATGATGTGGACTATCAAATGATCCTACCTTTCAGCTGAATTGAAAGCATCTCTAGAAACAGATGATGACCTTGTATTTCCAACAGTGCCAGTATGAGATCGTCTTCCTTTTGCTGAAGGAGTATCTAGTGGTATCTCTCCTAAGCCCTTTAAGTAATATAAAGAAAGGCAGTGTAATAAAAGTCTTAAAACCAGTTACGTGAAATAATTTATATAATGTAATTTTCATAGAAGTGATTATTGATCTTTTTATAAGTGAACACATCTTAATAATCAGCTATGCTATGCTTTAAAGGGTATCAATACATAAAATACCTTCTAATTAGTAATAAATTAACCAAATATGTGATCAACTAATAGGAAACGATATTGGCTGGGTAAAACTGTTCAATAAAATTTTAAAAATTAATATGCTATATTTTATCACTACTCTTAAACCTTAAAATCTACAGAGAAAATACGAACACATTACATAAATAATGAATTACTATGCAACACCAGGATAAGAATAAACACTTTGATAAGAACTATTTAATAATACTTGTACTTGAACTGACTCACAAATACAAACTACCTCAGTTCAGTAAGATAATTATTTGCATGGTTATTTTAATTATTTCTATATGAATTAAGCTAAAGTCTTTAAGATCAATAAGCAGAAAAAAATGCTCTAAAATGTATATTGCCATACATCTTTGAAATACTGTCCTTTCCTAAATGAATCCTTTATCCAAGATTATCAGTGAGGAGTAACATAAATTAGCATAAAAAAATTCTACATTATTAAATTAAACATTTTTGCAAAAAAAAAGTAAGTGGGTTATTTTTTTTTTCTAAAGGTTTTATTTACTCATTTGAGACAGAGAGATAGAGAGAGAGAGAGCATGAGCAGGAGAGAGGCAGAGGGAGAGGGAGAAGCAGGCTCCCCACCGAGCCAGGAGCCAGATGTGGGCCTTGATCCCAGGACCCTGGGATCATGACCTGAGCCGAAGGCAGACGCTTAACAATCTGAGCCACCCAGGTGCCCAGTGGATTACTTTTTATAAGTTACTTTTCACATTTTATTTTACTTGATATTCCCTCAGTCACTCATTTCAGACATGTCTGAATCCCCCATTACCTATCAGGATTAAATAAATGGGGCTTCCCCTCAAGGAGCTCCCAATCAATGTTCTGCAGTGTGATAGGAACTCTAATAGTGGAATATGCTAAGGTAAAGCAGGAACCAAGCATGATGAACATCACTATCCTTATCCTAAAAAATAAAAAATTCAGGTTAAAGAAATGAAGTGATGTACCTAACATTATATAGTTGTTTAATTCTCAACCCAAGTCTTGAATCAAAACCAACCTTATAACTCCAATAAACCACACTATATTCTACCAAATATCAAGCTTCTGTTCAATAAACACTTACTGACACTACAAATGTCTACTGCAAATTTTTCAACTGCTATTGTTGAAATGCTATTGCAGCTATATTCTGAATGATTAACAGAGAAATAATCAAAGAAGCAATTACTTCTACCTTTACCTTCCTTGTACTTTGCTTTTAAAGATGTTTACAAATTAAACTTTTTCCACATACCTTTTGCCGTAAGCTTTTAACAGATTCCTTAATATATGGCAAATCTTTGGATGGGACATATTTTTCAAGCATTTTATCAAAGTTTGGATGACACATCATAAGGAAAAGCATTTTTCGACCATAGTACCTATGGACATTTGAGAAATAGGCAAATAATTTTATATACCTTAACAAACTCAGTTTCTATCCTTAGATGCAATTTTTTTTCAATAGAAAAAAACTGTCAATATCAAGATTGTCATCCCTATTTTAAACAAGCCACTGAAATGTAGTTATACTAACTGAACTGAAGTATAACATTCTCCTGTCCCTCACTTTTATTTTTTTGGCTTATAAAAAACCCACTTTATTTTTTTTTTCCGGATTATTCACCTGTTCTTTCTTGTTTTTTTTTTTTATTATGTTATATTAATCACCATACATTACATCATTAGTTTTTGATGTAGTGTTCCATGATTCATTGTTTGCGTGTAACACCCAGTGCTCCAAGCAGTACATGCCCTCCTTAATAACGATTACTGGGCTAACCCATCCCCCCACCCCCTCCCCTCTAGAACCCTCAGTTTGTTTCTCAGAGTCCATAGTCTCTCATGGTTCGTCTCTCCCTCCAATTTCCCCCCTTCATTTCTCCCTTTCTTCTCCTAATGTCCTCCATGCTGTTCCTTATGTTCCACAAATAGGTGAAACCATATGATAATTGGCTTTCTCTGCTTGACTGATTTCACGTAGCATAATCTCCTCCAGTCCCATCCATGTTGATGTAGAAGTTGGGTATTCATCCTTTCTGATGGCTGAGTGATATTCCACTGTATATATGGACCACATCTTTATCTATTCGTCTGTTTGAAGGGCATCATGGCTCTTTCCACAGTTGGGCTATTGTTGTCCCTCACCTTTATTTTTTTTTAATAATTTTTTATTGTTATGTTAATCACCATACATCATTAGTTTTTGATGTAGTGTTCCATGATTCATTGTGCGTAACACCCAGTACTCCATTCAGAATGTCCCTCACCTTTAAAAAACACTATAGCTTCAGATGTTCAAATCTCTTCTTGGAAAGCCAAATGTTTGAATTCTATTTTTCAGGTACCCTTGGGTCCATATCAAGGCTGGTATTTGGCAGAACTGTGAGTTAGGACAAGTCTGTCTTTATCCTGGGCTCCTTGCTCACTGGGCAAGAGGTTGCTGGTGAGAGGTGTTCTGACCTAAGTCAACCTTCCCTAGGTTCTGTATTTCCTATATTTCTTACCCTCACTTTTTTTCCCCCCTGCCAAAACCTATCTGGGTTCCAATTCTTCAAAAACCTATTCTCTGCTACCTAAAACATACCCAAAGTTAGTTGGTAAATCATGGATGATATATAATGAATGTGTAATGCTCTCCAAACTAGGCTTTTTTTTTTTATGGTAGTATATAAATTTAAAAATAATTCTTTTTTTAAAAAAATAATTCTTTTTTTATTTTTAATAATTTTTATTCTTTTTAGGATAAAACCTTAAGCCAAGATATCATTGTGATAGAACCACAGATATCATGGGTATTGGAGATATTTTTGGATAGAGGGATCTTATAGTACCTTATAATTATACCATATAATATATATAATATATATTATATATAATATATATATAATATACCATTTAGCTTGGCCCTAAAATTAATTAGTTATGCTTTTTCTTACAACTTGGAATATATGGGATAGGAAGAACCAGAGAAGGCAAGTGTTGCAGGGTAGGGAGAAGGTACAGAATGATCTCAGGAATATGTGTATCAATCAGGCTCCTTCAACTGTAATGAAATTACAGAAAGGGAGGTAGGTAGTATCAGAAAATAAAAATTACTGTTCTCTCCTCAGAATCAGAATAAGGTTACACCTTGATAAGTAGTTCATAATCAGTTATAGTTTCAAAGATGATTGTAACTTTTAGCCCAGAACATTAAGGACTGTAGGTCCATCACAGGCCCTAATGATATGAGAATGGCTAAAACAAACAAGTAAACAAGCAATAGGGACACTAAATGTGAGAAATAGTAAAACTATAAAGTTGTAAACATTTTATAATTTTAAAACTTCAAATAAGAAATCAAGAAATGACAAAATGGATTAGAAGAATTACCATATCATTAAGGAAAGGTTAAGATGTATACACAACAACCATTATGAATCTTTTTTTGTTCCTAACTAGTTTATTATGATCCAAAGCCTAAATTGTTTTGAACTTTACTGTAGTACACATAACTTCCAAAATGGCTCCCCAAAGAGCAGGACTGCTGCAATTTGTAAATATGAGATATAACTTCCAGGATTATGTTATGTTATATTATATGGTAGAGCTGACTCTAAGATTTTCTGGGTGGACCTAATCTAATCATACAGGTCCTCAAAAGCAGAGAGCTTTCTATAGCTGGTAGCAGAAGAGGAAATGAGAGCTCCTAAGCACAAGGGGGATTCAACATACTTTTGCTGGGTTGAAGATGGAGGGGGCTGCACAAGAAGGAATTCACGGGTGACCTTAAGGAGCTGAGAGAGGACCCTGGTTGAAAACCAGCAAAGAAATAGAGACCTAAGTCCTATAACTACAAGGAACTGAATTTGGCCAACAACCAAAATGAGTTTGGAAGCAAATTCTTCTATAGAACATCTAGATAAGAGCTCAGCATTGTCATTACCTTGGTTATAATCCTGGAAGACCCCAAGCAGAGAAAGCAGTTGAGCCATGCAAGACTTCTAACTTAAAGAACAGTAAGCTAAAAAAGTCTGTGTTGCCTTAAACCACTATGTTTGTGGTAATTTGTTACACAGCAATAGAAAATGAATACATTGACTTTCTATATTAGCTTCTGGTATAATGATTTCCATAAGATTAACTCTAGTTACCTAAAGTCATGGATATATTTGTCTTAAAATGTTAATTTTATATCCTTCTTTACTTTAGTCTGTATGAACTCAGACCCTCCCTCCCACTTTTAATCTATCTTCATATGTAACTGCCATAAATTTTTAGGTTTTATATGGGACATTATCAATCACCTAGTCCCACCTTCCTAATTTTACATACGAGAAAACTTAGGCTAACAGACATTAGATAATTTGCTTAAGAGCAAAAAGTGATTGGGGCTAGGAATTGAACCTAGGCTCTTGACTATATCCAAAATTTCTGTGACCAATACAGAAAGGGGCACCTAGCTGGGTTAGCTGATGGAGCATGTGACTCTTGCTCTTGGGGTTGTGAGTTTGAGCCCCACACTGGGCACAGAGTTTATTTAAAAAAAAAAAAGTTACCAATACAGTAATGTACCATCCACATCTTAATTATTTTGTCATTTTTCTCTGACTGTTCTTAACCTTCATAGAATTGTTCTTCAAGTACAGCAAGCAGAAATTTACGGGATTTTCTTTTTTTGGGGGGCGGATTTTCTAAGTGCAGCTATCTCATGTTTCAGGAGACAATATGGTATCCATTTCGCTTCCTGTATTTTTCATGTGCACCTATTTCCTTGATTTCACCTGATTGCTTGGAAAATATATCATTTCCCCTAAGTGCATTACCTTACATTTGCCCACAATGAAGTTCTTCTGCCACTTTTCTGCCCACTCATATAGCCTTCTGCTGTTTTCATGCAGTTCATCCCTGTGACATGGCATCTCACTACCCAGAAGTATGTACTGTCATCTGTAAATTTGGAGAATTCACTGTGCACTCCCTCAAGATCATTTACAAATTGGTTAAATAAGTCCATCTGCCCAGCACCAATCCCTGGGGACCCCACTTGTCCATTTAGAAAAAAATGTTTATTCTTTTTTAACCTTTGCTGCCTACTTTTAACCCTTATCTTAACAGATTCAGCAAATATTATTAGCAGCTATTCACCTGGTTTCTTGTGAACTGTCCTGAGCAAACTTGGCAGCAGCTGGTAATATGCGGTCAGCCATATCCTTTGTTCCAGATAAAATACGCTCTGGTTCCATAAATTCCACAACATCTGATAAGTGCTGGGCTGTACATCTTCTTACTGCAATGTGTAAATGGCTACAAGGAAACATGATCAATTGAAACAAAGTTGATGTATGAACTAAAGATATACCTTTAAAGTTCTGCTTCTCCCTCTGACCCTCTTCCCTCTCGTGCTCTCTCTTTCTCTCTCTCTCAAATAAATAAATAAAATTAAAAGAAAAGACAGTTAAGTTAAGTGATTAAACTATTCCTAACCCTCAACAATCATCCTTGGAAGCTAAAATGATAAATTACATTGTTACCCATCCCCAAGAAGTTTAAAACAAAACAAAACTCATAATCACTGACATTTATTTAGTTCCAGATCTATGAATATAAGTAAAATTATGAGAATAACAGTATTATTTTCCTTGTATGCTCTGTACCTAATATGATGTTTATCACCTAAGAATTATTGTTTTTTGACTAAAATAATACTGAAGTTTGCTTGTGTTTTTCCTACATCGCAGACTGCAAACAATTGTATTTTTAGTTTAAGGACATATCAAGATTATTTTGAATATTACCTTTGTCCTCCATTGATAAGAGAAACAATTGCACGTGCAGGAGTTACATTACTGACCATAGCTCTCAGTGCTTTGTCAACATCTTCTCTTATAAATGTATTTGACTCTCCAGCCTTGTGCAACAAAACTTTTACTGTAGTATCTAGTTCTTGATCCATGTTTTTTTTCAGGTAAGTGAAAAGATCACTTAAACAGACCACAGCAGCACGAGAAACTCCAGAACGTAAATTTTTCACCTAAAAAAAATTTCCAAAATGTACATTTTGCTGATATTCTGAAAGAAAATCAGTAATAATGACTTTGAAACCAAATTTACTATTAAAGTAACATTTTTTTTATTTTTTTAAAGATTTTATTTATTTATTTGTTAGAGAGAGAGAGCGTGGGCGAGAGAGAGTGAGCGCGAGATAGTGAGCAAGGGTACAAGCAGGGGGAGCTGCAGGCAGAGGGAGAAGCAGGCTCCCCACTGAGCAAGGAGCCCCATGCGGGACTCGATCCCAGGGCACCGGAATCATGACCTGAGCCGAAGGCAGATGCTCAACTGACTGAGCCACCCAGGTGCCCCTAAAGTAACATGTTTTAATACATATTATCTTATGTCCTAAAAATTAACATTTAATAAAAATTTTTAAAAGTTGCGAAGTAAGGTATGAGCTACTTTTTTTTTTAAATAAAATTTACCCTTGATGTGGGGCTCGAACTCATGACCCTGAGATCAAGAGATGCATGCTCTCCTGACTGAGTCAGCCAGGAGCCCCATACAGGAACTACTTGTAACTATATACAAGCCTACTTATATCATTTAGTACAGAGGTATTCTTTTTTTTTTTTTTTTTTTGAGAGAGAGAGAGAGAGCACAAGAGAAGGGTAGGGGCAGAAGGAAAGAAAGAAAGAGAATCTTAAACAAGCTCAACCCTCAGTGTGGAGCCCCATGCGGGGCTCAATCTCACAACCCTGAGATCATGACTCGAGCCTAAATCAGGAGTTGGATGCTCAACCGATTGAGCCACCCAGACGCCCCTAGTACAGAGATATTTTTTAAAGGTCAAGTTAACATGGCATATTTATTCTTTGTTATCCAAACAATCCTTAACTCAGCTGAAAAATAAGTTTACCTCTTGAACTACTGCAAAATTTGTTTCATGCAACTTGGTGTTCAATATTTCAGAATGAAAAGCAGCTAAGCACCTAATAAAATTCAGTCCTTCAATTTTCTTCTCCCTACGGGAAAAAGAAACAAATAACAAAATCACTTATTAAATGGGGCTCAACTGGAACAGGATCTCAGATGTCTTCTTCTGTTTGTATGAAATACTGCTACTGAGGAGATCTTGCTTATTTTTCCATATCATTTAGGAATTTCAAATAAAAAAGTAAAGTTTTATTTGCTTCAATAGTTCTCTTTCATGATTCAAAAGGTCTTTTAAGAGCTAAAATCACCATTGACAGTCACACTAAGTTCATGCTTTGTAAATAAAAAGAAGTATTTCCTCCCTAGTGATAAGAATGTCATATTCTTTCTAGAGAACAGAAGGGAAAGAAATGGCAAACAAAAGGTGAGGGAAGCAATAAAACAAAAATGGAAGGAGAAAAGTGACTATGTTATTGGCAAATATATAATCCAACAGCAGAAAACCACCAACAGATGGTTCTGTAATTTGTATTTTTCTTTCATTATCTGACCTAATGAGCCAGAGAAGGGTAGGTGGATACTAACAAGAGAGTGGGATTCAAGTGGGATTTAGGTATAACATTTCCAACATGATGATTTTCATCTTATAGGTTTGAAAAATGAGAGCCAAAATTAGTTTCCTTAGTAATATTGTAATATTTCCTTAGGTAATATTGATGGCAGTCATTTTTTTAAACATTTACATTCCCTGAATGAATTATGGAAAACTCAGAGGAAAGAAAAGACCTAAGAATTCAAGGTAGCAAGAATAAACCTACTTAAATACCTGTGTGGTTGAAAATTCTCATTTTTTTGGATAAGCATAAAAAAACAATTTAAATGCAGAAACAACCCAATTCTTTTTTTTTTTTAAGATTTTATTTATTTATTTGACAGAGAGGGACACAGCGAGAGAGGGAACACAAGCAGGGGGATGGGAGAGGGAGAAACAGGCTTCCCGCTGAGCGGGGAGCCCGACGCGGGGCTCGATCCCAGGACCCCGGGATCATGACCTGAGCCGAAGGCAGACGCTTAACGACTGAGCCACCCAGGCGCCCCAAATGCAGAAACAACCCAATTCTATACACACAAATAACAGATAGTACAGTCAAGAGAGAGGGAGGCAGGAAAAGAAATTAAGAAAAAGTGGCTAAAATTTTTCCAAATTTGATTCAAACTATAAACTCTCAGATCTAAGAACAACCCCAAACAGAAAAAACAAAAAAAGCACAACATGGAACATCATAATCAAATTGCTAAGAGAGGTGTTAAAATAAAATATAAGGTCAGGTAGCAATATTAAAAATAAAGCAGTATAAGAAGATGGGGAAAAGAACACTATTTTAGTTAAAGTCATGAGAGAAGGCTTCTCTGAGGAGATGACATTTGACAGATACCTGCATGAAGAGAGAGAGAAGCCACTGGAAGAATGTTTAAAGAATTAAGTACAAAGATCTTGAGGCATAAATGAGCTTGGGTGTTCAGGAAATAGCCTGCTGGCTAGAGTGGATAAGTAAGGCAGAGCATCCATCCCCCTATAGGGGATGAGGCTACAGAAAGAGGCAAGGGACAGAAAATGAAGGACTTTGTAAGCTATAAAAAAGTTTAACAATTCTTTTCTAGTGTTCTAGGGGGCCACTGGAGGGTTTTGTGGGGAGGAATCCCATGTTCTGATTTGAGTTTTAACAGTATCACTCTGGCTGTTGTATGAGGTGAGCAATCATGGAAGCATGCAAACCAGTGATGACACTACTACAGCCAGGTGTGGCTTGGACAACAGGATCAGCAGCTGAGATAAATTCTGAAAATAAAGGAACTGATGGGATGTAAAGAAATGATAAAAAGTCAACACTGACTCGGTATGAACAACGAAATATCCATGGCAGAGTTATTAACTAAGATGATGAACACTGAGGTAGAAGCAGATTTGGGATTAGGAGGGAGGGAAATAAAAACTTGCTTTAAAGATTTTCACATATATGTTCATGAGATATTTTTTATCTCAGTCTGTAGTTTTTTGTATGGTTTTGGTATCAGAGTGATACTGGCCTCAAAGAATAAGATGGAAGTACTCCAGCCTCCTCAGTATTCTAATTTTGTGTAGAATTGATTTCTTCCTTAAATGTTTGGTATAATTCACTAGCAAAACCATCTGAGCCTGGAGTTTTCTTTGTGGAAGTTTTAAATACAATGTCAATGTCCTTAATACGTATTGGATTATAGAGGTTAGCTAATTTTTGTTTTGTTTTGTTTTTAGTGAGTTTTGGTAGTTTGTGTCTTTCAAAGAATTTATCCATTTCACTAAGTTGTTAAATTAGTGGGCATAAAGCTGTTTATCATATTCCTTTATTATTTGTTTAAGAGCTATATGATTAGTAATGATATTTATTCCCTCATTCCTGATATGTTGTTTTTTTCTCTTATTTTGCTTGATCAGTCTGATCACAGGTTTATCAATTGATCTTCTCTAAGAACCTGCTTTTGCTTTCACTGATTTCCTCTACTGTTTGTTTCCTATTTTCTTGATTTCTAGTGCAATCTTTATTATTTCTTTTCTTTAATTATTTTGGGCTTCATTTGCTCTTCTGTTTGTAGTCTAAGGTGAAAGCTGAGGTCACTGATATAAAATATTTCTTCTTCTGTAATATAGGTGTTATGGTGTTATAAATTTCCCTCTAATTTAGCTGCGTCTCACAATTTTCATGTTTCATTCTTAATTTCATTAAATTCAAAATACTTTGAGGGTACCTGGGTGGCTCAGACACATGATCTTGGCTCAGGTCTTGATCTCAGGGTCATGAGTTCAAGCCCCACATTGGGCTCCACGCTGGGCATGGAGCCTACTTAAAAAAAAAAAAAAAAAGGTTAAAAAATACTTTCTAATTTCCCTTTGATTACTTTCTTAGATCCATGAGTTGCTTCTAAGAGTGCTAATTTCAAGACATTTGGAGATTTTCCAAGTATCTGTTCCTAACTTCTAATTTAATTCCACCATAGTCAGAGAACCAAATTTGTATAATCTGAATCCTTTTAAATTACTTATTTTATGTTCCAAAATATTTTTCTTGGAAAATGTTCCTTATGGACTCAAAAAGAATGTAAATTCTGCTATTTTAGGTGGAGTATTCTATAAATGCCAATGAGGTCAAGTTGGTCAATCAGGTCATTCAAGTCTTCTATATCCTCAATGATTTTCTTTCTTCTAGTTCTATCAATTAATGAGAGATGGTTGTTGAAGTTCCAACTGTAATTGTGGATTTATTTATTTCTTCTTACAGTTCTACCAGTTTCTACTTAATGTATTCTGAAGCTCTATATATGATAAATAAAATCAGGATCACTTGATGAATTGACCTTTTTATCATTATCATTATAAAATGACCCTTTTTATTCCTAATGTGAAATACAGAATTCTAAGATGGTACCCATGATTCCTGCCCCCTGGCATATACCACCTCATAATACCCTTCCCTTGTGTGTGACTATAAGGGGATGTTATTTCCCTCAATCATGTTACATTATATGGCAAAAGGGATTTTGCAAGTTGTCCTACAGCTCACTGATTCTGTTTATGTCTTTCCTCTAGTTTCTTCAAAACATGGAACAGAATTATAACTATAGTTATAATGTCCTTGTCTACTAATTCTATCATCTGTATCATTTTTGGATTGGTTTCAATAGTTGCCTTTTTTTCTTCTCATTATGGGTTGTATTTCCCTGCTGCTTTGCATGCCTGGTAATTTTTTATTGGATGTCAGTCATTATGCATTTGACCTGAGATATTTCTGTATTCCTAAATCATTTTTGACCTTTGCTCTGTGATGGAGTTAGGTTATTTGATAAGTTTGATCCTCTTAGGCCTTTCTTTATATTTTGTTGGGCAGGGCCAAACCAGTCTTTAGCCTAAGGTTTATTTTTCCACACTAAGAAGCAAAACTCTTTTGAATTTTCTACTTGATGCCCTGTGAATTATGAGGTTTTCCACTGTGCTGATGGGACTAAGAAGTATTCAGGGACTGTTCCCTGTAACTTCATTCTAGCTCTGGCTTCAGGTAATTTATTTATATTTATGCCCTGACTAGTATTCAGCTAAATATTTGAGAAGAATCCTCTGAAGGTCTCCAGAGTTCTTTGTGAAGCTCCATCCTCTCTGGCACTCTGCTTTCCAAACTCTAGTTACCTTGGCATCTCCAAACTCCCAGCTCCATTTCCATCTCTGCTGGCACTTACATAGTTTTCCCTTCTTTGAGCTGTCACCTGGAAACTCTGCAGGTTAAGCGAGGGCAATTATAGAGTTCACCTTGTTTGTTTCCTGTCACTCAAGGATCACTAATTTTCATTGCCTACTGAGGAATATTTTGAAAACCACTGTTTCATATATTTTGTACGGTTTCTTTAGTTCTTTCAGATGTGTAGGCAAATCTTATGCCTGTTAACCCACCTTGGCAGGAAGTGGGAAATCAAGAGTTCTATTTTGGATATGTTAAATTTAAAATGTCTATAAGCATCAAAGTGAAAATGTCAAGCAGGCAGATGGATTATAAGTTTAGAGCTCAAGAAGATACCTAGAATCGAGACATACATTGAGTTGAATATAATCATTTAGGAAAGGGGTTGGCAAATTATGACTCACAGACCAAATCTGACCCCATGAGAAATTTTAATAAGTAAAGTTTATTGGAACATAGCTATACCTATTTGTCTTCTTACTAAGGCTGCTTTTTATTTATTTTTTAAAGATTTTATTAATTGACAGAGAGAGACACAGAGAGAGAGGGAACACAAGCAGGGGGAGTGGGAGAGGGAGAACAGGCTTCCCAGGGAGCAGGGAGCCCGATGCGGAGCTCGATCCCAGGACCCTAGGATCATGACCTGAGCCGAAGGCAGACGCTTAACGACCGAGCCACCCAGGCGCCCCCTAAGGCTGCTTTTACACTACAACAGCAAAGTTGAGAAGTTGTGATAAAGACATCTGGCCTGCAAAGCCTAAAACATTTCGTATCTGGCTCTTTACAGAAAACGATCGCCACCCTGGATCTATGGAATAAATGGAGATAGAGAATGCCAGTGGATTGTATTCTGGAGCATGCCTCAATTCTGAAGTCAAATAAAAAAAAGGAATAAGAACATACTAAAACAAAAAAAGAACCAAGAAACTAGAAGGGATTGTGTCAAATGCTAAAAGGCTAAGATGACCACTAATAAATAACCAATGCAGATATAGCAAGATGATCACTTTCATAGTTTCAGTGATGTGGTTGTCATGGTGGGGAGGGCTGAGAGCCAATTAAAGGTTGAGAAGAGAATATGAGGTGAAAAAATAGACAATGAGTCAGCCTTTGTGAGGACTTGGCTAAAAAAGGGGAATAAAAGAAATGTGAAGATGTGCAGTTTAGGGAGTTTTTTTTTTAAAAAATAGGGGATATAGCACATTTTAATGTTGTTTTTTTTTAAAGATTTTATTTATTTAATTGACAGAGAGAGAGAGAGACAGCGAGAGAGGGAACACAAGCAGGGGGAGTGGGAGAGGGAGAAGCAGGCCTCCCGCCGAGCAGGGAGCCCGATGCGGGGCTCGATCCCAGGACCCCGGGATGATGACCTGAGCCGAAGGCAGATGTTCAACTGACTGTGCCACCCAGGCGCCCCCATAGCACATTTTAACGTTGATGAATATGGCGTAGCAGAAGTAAAACTGAGGACATGGAGGATGGGGATAGAGAGAGATACTGAAGGAGCGAGGCAGGAAATGGGACAGTACATGCTCCAGGAGGGCTGGGCTGGGAGGCTGTTGCAGCTATGCTAGTAACAGGTAAGTATTTCCAGGATTGTTATAGGATGTATTTCACAGAGAAACACTTGGAGGAATGGTGGGATTTGTATTCTAGTACCAAAAGCTTTATGTAACCCATAATAAAGCTAAACTCTGTCCTTATGGTATATAAATTATAACTGGTAGTAATACAGTGCTGTTAGGACCAGAGTTCAGTTACATTAATAAGTTGAAAAAAACTCAGACTAAGAACTATAATAATCATTTCTATGACTACTTTAATAGGGAATGTTTCAAAGTTTTTAATAAAAAATATTCAAAAAACTTCTGGAACTCAGCTTAGTTTTAAGTTAAGGATGGTGAACTTACCAATCCTCATCAGCTAAAAGCCTAAGGGCTTCTGTCAGTGCTATTTCTGGTTTGGAAAATGGCCGTAGTTCTGATGTATCCATTATTTCAGGACTATGAGTGACAGAAGACATCCTTTCTTTATATTGTGGAATGTCTCCAGGAGATGCTTCACCTAAAACAAAAAAAACAGATTAAATAAAGCATCAGAGAACTCTGATAAAAATGATATTCTGAATACAGATTCTATGAATATTTCTTATGGAAACAAGTATTATCAGTTTAGTCTTTAATAAAATTGTAATACCTGGACACCAAAGCTATTTAAAACTTTACTTCTTATATACAAAATTATTTAATTATGTCAAATATAAATATATAAGTGGTTTTTCCAGTCATGAGTCCTATAATAAAGTCTAGTTTTAAGAGCTAAAAATCAGTAAGGAATATTATGATCCCATTTTATAAAAATGTGGAAATATACCCATTTTACTATACAAATGACAAATGAAAATGAAGCTTCATAGCATCTGTGTATTCTTTTTTTTTTTTAAGATTTTATTTCTTCTAGAGAGAGAGAGCGCGTGACTACACGCGCAGCAGGAGGAGCACAGGGAGAGACAAGCAAACTCCATGTTCAGTATGGAGCGTGCTGGGGGGCTGGATCTCAGGAACCAGAGATCATGACCTGAGCTGAAACCGAGAGTCATATACTTAACCGACTGAGCCACCCAGGAGTCCTTGTGTAAAGAATTCTAGCCGAATTCCAAAAATACCAATTTTTGGCTACCCGCATAGAACTAATGGTCTTTTGAAAATCCTAAGACCATGTGTGGTAATAAAAGCAATATTTTTTCCATAATCAAACATTTACCAACCATATTCCAGATGTAAGGCATTGCCCTGGACGTTAGAGAAACAAATCATTATCATTGAGTGCTCAGGGTAATGCCCTGGGGGCACTGAACAATGCAAGACACATATTGGAGGTATTAGAAAGGAAAAGATCAAAAAGATCAAATAAAATATGTGTTCGCATTTTTTAAAAAGATTTTATTATGTATGTATTTATTTGAGAGAGAAAGTGGGCATGTGTGCAAGCGGGGGGGGGGGGCGTGGCAGGGGGAAAGGGAGAGGGAAAGAATCTCAAGTTCAGCACAGAGCCCCATGCAGGGCTTGATCCCATGACCCTGAGATCATGACCTGAGCCGAAATCAAGAGTAGGACACTTAACCGACTAAGCCAACCAGGTGCCCCTGCATTGGCTTTTGTAAATGGATAAAGATTTATTAGTTATTTTTCCATGTTAAGAGATATTTTTTTAAAGATTATTTATTTATTTATTTGAGAGAAAGAGAGAGAGCACAGAGGGAGAGTGAAAGGGAGAGGCAGACTCCCCACTGAGCAGAGAGCCTGACATAAGGCTTGATCCCAGGACCCTGAGATCATGACCTGAGCTGAAGGCAGACGCTGAAGGCAGACACTTAACTGACTGAGCCACCCAGGCGCCCAAGAGATATTTTTAAAAAGGTAATATTAAACACTAGAAAATGACTATCATAAACATATTTATCAATTTGTACTATTTGCTATTTTATCTATACTTCTTTCCCTACTGTTACCAGTAGCAACCAGTATTCTTACAGCTTAGGTAAGAAGTTCTGTGGGTTTTTCTCCCCCTAGATTTTATGACATTAATAGTGAAATCATTTGAGAATGTTAGCAAATAGGGTTAAACTTCACAAATGCCTATATTTAACTGGTTCTTAGGGACATATTTAACCAGTAATTTTACAGGTCAACATCTGTCATCAGTCATACTCAGCAATTACTAGTTTTGAGAATACAGCATTTTAAAAAGTTTTCTAAACTTCTTGCATTATAAAAGAAATACAAACTAAGAAGAATCTAACAGTCATCTAGTTCAAATCTCTTTTACATTTATCTTTGAGAGATGTTAAGTATGGTGTCCAAGATCACATTTATATATTTATTTTTTCTGTACTTCTGGGTTTTTTGTTGATACCTAGACTTCAGACCCAACATAAATTTTAAAATGTTTATGATAGTTGTTTATTTTTTAGTAACATTAAAGAATAATAAACAAAAATAATAAGTGATAATTCTTAATGTTTATTATAGTTCGTGAGATTTTTTTACTTCAATCTCTGATTTTTCCAAGTTGCTACTATACCTAAGACCTATTTAATACTTTATTTTGTATTTATTTTTAACTTTTTTAAATAAATGAGTATGACATTTGTGAACTTTTAATTTTTTTTCATTTGTTCATTTTTTTTAACTTTTTAAAATATTTTCCTTTTATTTTTTTTCCCGCATTTGGTAAACTTTATGTGGAATTTAAACATTCCCAAGATATGTAAAATTTTTTTCAAATATCAAGCAGTTTGTTCTTTTTATATTTTATTTTTTACTTTATTTTTTTAATTATTATTATTTTTATTATGTTCTATTAGCCAGCATATAGTACATCATTAGTTTTTGATGTAGTGATCAACAATTCATCAGTTGCATATAACACCTAGTGCTCATCACCACACGTGCCCTCCTTAATACCCATCACCTGGTTACCCCATCCCCCACACCCCTCCCTTCTGTAACCCTCAGTTTGGTTCCAGAGTCCAGAGTCTCTCATGCTTTGTCTCCCTCTCTGATTTCTTCCCATTCAAGTCTTCCCTCCCTTGCCCTGTGGTCCTCTGTGCTATTGCTTATGTTCCACATATGAGTGAAACCATATAATTGTCTTTCTCCTCTTGAGTTATTTCACTTAGCATGATGCCCCTCAAGTTCCATCCATGTCGATGCAAATGGTGGCTATTCATCCTTTCTGATGGCTGAGAAATATTCGATTGTATATATGAACCACATCTTCTTTATCCATTCATTTGTTGAAGGGCATCTTGGCTCCTTCCACAGTTTGGCTGTTGTGGACATTGCTGCTCTGAACATTGGGGTGCATGTGCCCCTTCTTTTCCCCAGGTCTGTATCTTTGGGGTAAATACCCAGCAGTGCAATTGCTGGGTCAAAGGGTAGCTCTATTTTTAATGTCTTGATGAACCTCCATACTGTTTTCCAGAGTGGCTACCCTAGCTTGCGTTCCTACGAACAGTGCAAGAGGGTTCCCCTTTCTTCACATCTTCATCAACACTTGTTGTTTCCTGTCTTATTAATTTTTGCCATTCTAACTGGTGTAAGGTAGTATCTCATTGTGGTTTTGATTTGTATTTCCCTGATGCTGAGTGATGTTGAACATTTTTTCATGTGTCTGTTAGCCATTTGTATGTCTTCTTTGGAAAAATGTCTGTTCATGTCTTCTGCCCATTTCTTGACTAGATTATTTGTTTTTTGGGTGTTGAATTTGAGAAGTTCTTTATAGATCTTGGATACCAGCCCTTTATCTGTAATGTCATTTGCAAATATCTTCTCCCATTCTGTGGGTTACCTCTTAGTTTTGTTGACTGTTTCCTTTGCTGTGCAAAAGGTTTTTATCTTGATTAAGTCCCGAAAGTTCATTTTTGCTTTTGTTTCCCTTGCCTTTAGAGACATATCTTGAAAGAGGTCGCTGTGGCCAATGTCGGAACAGGTCACTGCCTATGTTCTCCTCTAGGATTTTGATGGATTCCTGTCTCACATGAGGTATTTCATCCATTTTGAGTTTATCTTTGTGTATGGTGTAAGAGAATGGTCGAGTTTCATTCTTTTGTATATAGCTGTCCAATTTTCCCAGCACCATTTATTGAAGAGACTGTCTTTTTTCCATTGGATATTCTTCCCTGATTTGTTGAAGATTAGTTGACAATAGAGTTGAGGGTCCATTTCTGGGATCTCTATTCTGTTCCACTGATCTATGTGTCTGTTTCTGTTCCAATACCATGCTGTCCTGATGATCACAGCTTTGTAATAGAGCTTGAAGTCAGGCATTGTGATGCCCCCAGCTTTGGTTTTCTTTTTCAACAATCCCTTGGCGATCTGGTGTCTTTTCTGGTTCCATACAAATTTTAGGATTCTTTGTTCCAGCTCTGTGAAAAATGTCGATGGTATTTTGATAGGGATTGCATTGAAAGTGTAGATTGGCCTGGGCAGCATAGACATTTTCACAATGTTTATTCTTCCAATCCATGAGCATGGAATGTTTTTCCATCTCTTTGTGTTTTCCTCCATTTCTTTCATAAGTGTTCTGTAGTTTCTAGAGTATAGATCCTTTACCTCTTTGGTTAGGTTTATTCTTAGGTATTTTATGGTTTTTGGTGCTATTGTAGATGAAATCAATTCCTTAATTTCTCTTTCTTCAGTCACATTGTAAGTGTATAGAAATGCAACTGATTTCTGTGCACTAATTTTGTATCCTGCCACATTGCTGAATTGCTGTATGAGTTCTAGCAATTTTGGGGTGGAGTCTTTTGGGTTTTCCACATAGATTATCATGTCATCTGTAAAGAGAGAGAATTTGACTTCTTCTTTGCCAATTTGAATGCCTTTTATTTCTTTTTGTGGTCTGTTACTGAGGCAAAGACTTCTAGTACTATGTTGAACACAAGTGGTGAGAGTGGGCATTCCTGTCATGTTCCTGACCTTAAGGTAAAAGCTCTCAGTTTTTCCCCATTGAGAATGATATTCGCTGTGGGATTTTCATAGATGGCTTTTATGATATTGAGGTATGTTCCCTCTATCCCTATATTCTGAAGAGTTTTAATCAGGAAAGGATGCTGTATTTTGTCAAGTGATTTTTCTGGGCCTATTGAGGATTATATGGTTCTTGTCCTTTTATTTATGTAGTGTATCACATTGATTTGCCAATGTTGAACCACCCTCATATCCCAGGAATAAACCCCACCTGGTCGTGTGGATAATCCTCTTAATGTACTGTCGGATCCTACTGGCTAGGATCTTGTTGAGTATTTTGGCATCCATGCTCATCAGGGATACTGGTCTGTAATTCTTCTTTTTGGTGGGGTCTTCGTCTGGTTTTGGGATCAGGGTAATGCTGGCCTCATAGAATGAGTTTGGAACTTTTCCTTCCATTTCTATTTTTTGGAACAGCTTCAGTAGAATAGGTATGATTTCTTCTTTATATGTTTCGTAGAATTCCTCTGGGAAGCCATCTGGCCCTGGACTCTTATTTTTTGGGGAGGTTTTTGATTACTGCTTCAATTTCATTACTGGTTATTGGTCTATTCAGAATGTCTCTTTCTTCCTGTTTCAGTCTTGGTAGTTTATAAGTTTCCAGGAAGGCATCCATTTCTTCCAGATTGCTTAATTTGTTGGCATATAGTTGCTGGTAATAATTTCTAGTAATTGTTCTATTTCCTCAGTGTTAGTAGTGATCTCTTCCCTTCATGATTTTATTGATCTGGGTCCTTTCCCTTTTCTTCTGGATAAGTCTGGCCAGAGGTTTATTGATCTTATTAATCCTTTCAAAGAACCAGCTTCTAGTTTCATTGATCGGTTCTACCGTTCTTTTGGTTTCTATTTCATTGACTTCTGCTCTAATCTTTATTATTTCTCTTCTCCTGCTTGGTTTAGGTTTTATTTGCTGTTCTTTCTCCAGCTCCTTTAGGTGTAAGGTTGGCTGTGACTGCATCACATTCAAAGCATTTTTAATTTCAGCCTGATTAGATCTCATTTCTGCCCTTAGAGATTCTATATTGTTGCTAATGCTTTTCTCAAGCCTAGCTATTGATTTCATAAGTGCTAACCTGAAGTCTATCTCTGACATCTTGCTTATATCCATATCCATTAGATCTGTGGCAGAGGATATTGTCTCTGGTTCTTTTCTTTGTTGGGAGTTCCTCCTCCTAGTCATTCTGTTGAGGAATGGGTGAGGGAATGTACCGAATCTAAAATATCAACCACAACCCAAGCAAAATGTATCTATGAAAAAATCCAAAGTGGTTGAAAGCTACTACAGATACTCCATCAAAGCCAAGATAATCCAAAACATTAAAAAAGAAAGAAAAAAGGAAAAAAAAAAAGGAGGGCGGGGAGAGAGATTGTAATCTCTCAAAGTGGACAGAGAAGGGTGTTCTGCCTGTTCCTGCTTGATTTTTGGTCTCGTGTTAGAAGAAACTATATCCCAAAATTGCAAAGAAATCCGAACTTACATATATATAGCAAGATAAAATTGAAGAGAGTGAAAAACAGGCTTAATGGGGTATAAATCTATAAAACATATATTTGAAAAAGTAAAAGTTAAGAAATGACTTAAAAACATAGGCTGGGAAATACAAATCTATTTGAAACAGGAGCAGGGTTTAAAAAAAAAAGAATAAGAAACTAACAAAAGAAATTTAAGATTTTAGCCTGAAGTATAAGCGAGCCATGGTGGAATACCTTGAGCTCCCTATATTATTTTCCCCTGGCGCTGGAGTTTTAGAGTCCTGTGGGAAATAAGCTTAAACTTATTCCCGTTTTTCCAGTCTGTCTTCTGGGGGAGGGGCCTGCTGCCCTGGGGCTCGGCTTCTCAGGCCTCTTTGCCTGGGTGGAGTTGCCTCACCCCTTGTCAGGGGGATGGGCTTAATGTGAGTTGGTTGGCTGAGCCACTTTTGTTCCTTGGCATCTTTCCGCTTCTCTTTAGAGTGAGAGAGCAAACATGGCTTTGCAGGAATCTCTGGCCCAGAGCAGTAATGTCACAGTCCACCCCACTCAACAGATCCTCCAGGTCAATCCATCTCCCTCTCTGCACACACCAAACTTGCGCATCTTCTGGGGGAGGGGCCTGTTGCATTGATTCTCAAAGGTCTTCTCCATGTGGAATTGCTCCATCCTTACTTGGGGCCAGGCTACGTAATCTGCTCTGGTTTGCTCTATGTGGCTTTTGTTCCCTGAAGGCTTTCCGCACAGCTTTTGAGGATGAGAATGAAAATGGTGGCCTCCCAATCTCCAGCCCTGGAGCCAAAAGCTCGGTACCCCACTCCTCTGTGAGCCCTCAGAGAAAAGCAGTCAATCACTCTTTTCTCCCAGCTCTCCAGCCGCACTCCGTGCTCACCCAACCTGTGACCAAGCGTTTCTATGTAAGGCACACAGCCCCATTTGGAGTCTCCAAACCCAGCAGGCTCTTGGGGCACACTCCCACGCCCCTCCTCCCAGGGAAAAAGAGGGCTCTCCCCGGTTCTGCTGCTTGTTGGGCCCCTGCTCAAAGAGCAGAGGCCCGACTGTGCCTCAAATCACAGTTTATGGCAACCCCGAGATGAAAGCCCACTCCTGGGCTCATTGATTATAGCTGGCTTACCTGCTCTGATACATGGGAGCTCTGCCACACTCAGGCAGCCCTGGTCTTCCTGTGACCCCGAGGATCCTGAGACCACACTGTCCCAGCGAGGGTTCCACCTCCCACTTAGCTGCCTGAGTCCTATTTAATATTTTTAAAAACAGCACAGGAAACTGGAAGCCACTCTTGGCCAGGCATAGAACCTAGTAAGTACTGAATGGCAGGCTGAATAAGTGATAAATACAATGATTTTTTAAAATCATGATCTAATATAAACCAACTTCAATCTCATTTAACCCCAGCTATAAAATGGGATACCACTCCTTAGTGAAACAGGAATATTTGCAGGGAGCACGGAGGATACCTTTGAGATAATTTGGATATTTATAGGGGCAGGAAACTGAGGCCTGTTTGCAGGTCAGAAAATTAAAAGGCAGGCCTGATAATTATGAAGCCAGGTCTGTCTACTGACTCCTACTAGCTAAGTGCTCTTTTCCTCACAAATGCACTGTACCATACATGGTCTCTTGAGCTTAACCAGCATTTGTGACATTATTCTTTACATTTAAACAAGTTACGTACCTGAATCTGAAAACACTAAAGATGGTGGTGACCTTTTTAAACAGGTCCCTCCTTTCAATTGAGGGCTGCAGGCAATATTTTCTAAAGGGGAGCTCTCGTTTTTTGATATTCCCACCTCATCTCCAAAAATATTTAAGTCTAAAAGGGAGAAAAACAATCAATCAACTTCCTTCTTTATGAGAAATAATTAATATTTATTATAAAAAAGCTACTGGGTCTTGCAAATTTCAACATTATGGTTCAACATATTCCATTATTAGCCCTCAGTTAAACCACAGGTACACTAGCTTTAGAATAGTATCAGTTAAATAACACACCAAAAGTTAAATTTCACCTACTTTCAGATGTCATTTTCTCGGCTCTTGTATGTTTCATTCGCTCCCAGGAATTCTGTTCCTTCTTTTCACAATCTTTAATGTCAAAAAGTTCTTTTTCCTCTTTTCTCTTTTGCCTCATCTTGTCATAAGTAGATTTTGAAATAGAAACTTTAATCTGAATGAAAAAGTGGAAATATCAAAGTATGCAGGGAGTTCGATATTTAAAATAATTATCTTCATCTCAGACAACTGTATAAAGACATTAAGTGTCTACATATAAAAAAAATAAACTACATTTTTTAGTCCTTATTGCAGGAATTCTAAAATTGACTAGAATTACATGGTGCTAATATCATAACTAAATTTGTGCCTAAGGATACCAGTCTCTTACTCCTTGAGTGTTCTAGACAATTGCTGAATATGTAAATACACACACACATGCACACATATATATAAAGTACATGTATAGTATAAAGTACACTAGATACTTTATACCAGAATAAGAATATATTTGCTGGAAAGAAGAATTATCCATTATTTAAATGATTAAGGATCAGAAATTTCAATTATCCTGAGATTTTAAAAATTTTAATCAAAACACCTTCACCACCCCAAATCCGATGAACACAACACAATGATATAATATAGGCTTGAGTTTATCCTAATAATCAACAAATAATCTTACATCCTTTTCATTCTCAACATCAACATATGATGGAATATTTTGCTGGACTGCTCTTCCATAAATTCCTGATGGTGGTTCAATGCTTTGTTTAATTGAAAATGTATCTCCATTTTCCACAGAAGATATCACTGATGGGCTGCAGGCTGCTGGTGCTGAATTTGGACTTCCAAATACACCTGAAATTAACCCACCATCAAATTGCAGTTAAGTATTTACGTGATGTCACTCTAATAACAAAGTTAAAGACAAGCTCTTGACTTTAAGAAATAAACAATACAGTTCATAAGAAAAACATGTTAAATAATAATAAATATAAAAATAAATACCCTAACAGGACAATCATATAGGAGGTATCACTAGACGTTTCACAATATTAAATGAGAACTGCATATTGTAATAATGAGTTTAAATGAAGGAAAGGTTGGTATGAGCTGGGTGTTTAAGATGATTTCAAGAAGCAAGGATTTGAGCTGAGATTGGAAGACACAATGAATTTGGACAGATAAGTGAAGAAGGAAGGGAGGGCATCCTATAAGATGGTAATGCTTAGAAGCAGAGCTGAACAAGTATAAAGTGTGTATGTGAAATGAATAACTCAGTTTCGTTGGGCACAAGGCAAACAGAGGAATAACAGAAACTAAGTTTGCAAGGGTAGGCTGGAGCCAATCTGAGAAGGGCCTCAAATTAACTTAATTGCACTCTACCAAGCAAACAATTAGGAAAGCTTTCCAAGCATTTCATCCTATTCACTATATTTACCAAAAAGAAGATGTGCACCTTCAATGTCTTCTATTATCACATTCTACTTTTTCGATTAAAAAGAAACTAATTGAGATGGGTTAATTAACTTGATGGGAGAATCCTTTCACAATGTATATGGATATCAAATAATCACTTTAAATACCTTACAATTTTATTTGTCAATTATACCTCAATAAAGTTGAAAAGAAAAAAGAGTTTTAAAGAGTACTTGTAAATATATTGTTCAAAGGTCCTCTAGTCCCCCAAAATATATATAACAGGTGTTAATTCTGATTTGTCTAGACTCTGTATGGAAAATAATGAAATTATATTAAATAGTAAGCTGATAAAAAATAAGGACTATTATTTGAACTATGATAAAACTGTCTTAGCTATCCTAAAAGTGTCTTAGAAGTATCTAAGCTGCAGCTGTTACATAATACATCTCTCTGAAAATTACTGACATGAATTTACTTAGTTTTGTTAGAAGACAGAAATGTAAAATTAAGTACTCCTAATTCTTTCAATTTAATAATTTTTTAAAAAGAAAGTTCTAATAAAAAAAGTTCTAATCAACACTTGAATCAAACTCTGTTCTTTAACAATACCATTTGCTTACATGTGGAGAACACATACAATTAAGCTAAATAACTTGGAAATACCTTTTCCAACAACAACCACTGAGTCTTCTGGTAAGGTATTTGTGGATGTGAAGTCAAAACTGGGAATTTGCTGTAAATTTGATGATGACCCTATAAATGCTAAAGAAACAAACAAACAAAAAAAACCTCACATTTTAATATTGTTTTTATATAGTATTTTAGGATACTGTAACATGGTCCTTTAAAACAGAAATTTTACTTCATACATTGATTTTATAATTTATTTATTCACACTTACTTATTAATTCAATAAATATTTGAAATTAGAATACCTCATCTGGACTAGAAAGTAGAAAGAAAGAAACCTTCCTTCACCTAAGGAGTTTATACATGTCAGAGTTAAGACTGGGAAAGATATACAAGAAAATAAGCACAGCATGATAATTGAGCAACAAAAGGGTAACCATGAAGGAAAGCCTCTCACTCCTGAAAACAGACCAAGTCAATCTCACAGCAATCTGAAATTTTCTAGGTTAACTTTCACCTCAGTTTGTGATTATTTAATTATTCTCTTACTACTAGACTATAAACTCTATGGAGATAGGACCCATGTCTGGTTTTGATTATCATTCTTTTCCAGAGCCTCTTAGTAGGGCAGATAGTAGGTATTCAATAAATATATGTTAGATGAATGTTACAAGACAAAAAAAAAATGGAAAGAAAATATAATTAATTTGGGGTCAACGAACAGAAACCTCAAGTAGACTCAAAAGATGTTAAGTGACAGGGCGCCTGGGTGGCTCAGATGGTTAAGCGTCTGCCTTCGGCTCAGGTCATGATCCAGGGTCCTGGGATGGAGTCCCACATCGGGCTCCCTGCTCCTTGGGAGCCTGCTTCTCCCTCTGCTTCTCTCTCTCTCTCTCTCTCTCCCTCTCTCTTTCTCTCTGTCTCTCATGAATAAATAAATAAAATATTAAAAAAAAGAATTAAAAAAATGTTAAGTGACAAAGGAAAGCAAATCTCAGTAAATGGAACAATTTGTTCAACAACTGTCCATAAACATAAAGTGTATACATAGTCTGTCAAGAGATGACTGAATAATTAGACAAATCTGAGGAAAACATAAAGAACATGTTATCTTTAAGTAGTTTAACTTCATTTATCAGAGAAGCTGATCATTTTTAATGTTACTTTTACTCTTTACACTATATTTTCTTGTAAACAAAATATTGAAAGAAATATTGCTCATTGGGTCTCAATTGTAAAATATAAAGAAAAACTAAGCTTAAAAGACTCTTGACACATAAGCTACTCTTATATAACGTTTTTGTTACTTCTGTCTCATTCATCCAAACAGCGAAAGAGAAAATACTAACTCATAAAAGCTAGTTTGGTAAAACGCTAAGCATCCATCACTAATCACTTTCTCAAGTCATTAGTTGGGACTCTACATTAGTATGCTAGAAAATGGGTAGGTTCAAAGGAACAACCAGCAGAGGAGTGGAATGGGAAGAAGTGGTTCTGAAAGCTAATCCTAAAACTGTCTGAAGCTTCTTACAAAATGAATCCATTCACATATGCCACCTATTGCCAATATTTCTTTTTTTTTTTTTTTAAAGATTTTACCCATTTATTTGACAGAAAGACCCAGCAAGAGAGGGAACACAAGCAGGGGGAGTGGGAGAGGGAGAAGCAGACCCCCAGCCGAGCAGGGAGCCCAATGTGGGGCTCGATCCCAGGACCCTGGGATCACAACCTGAGCCAAAGGCAGACACTTAATGAATGAGCCACCCAGGTGCCCGCCAATATTTCTTTTGGAAGTTGTTTTATTCTCTTCAGCACTGTACTCAAAATTCATTTTAATCTGATTATTTGAGGATGCAATGTTTGATTGACTCTATCCAAGGCTACACTGTCAGTCTGGGTTGGCTCATCACCACTCCATTCATTTAACCTGTGGCATCGGACACCATTACATGCAAAGCCTAACAGGAATATAAAGATGACAATATCTTTACTTTTAAATAATTTATACTACTCCAGGCCAGTTAAGTGGGGAAAACTTTCTAAAGAAATGGATTTAAGCCAGTATTCAAAAGGCAGACATGATGTGAACACATTAGGATCAGAAACAGACATCTAGGACAACTGTACAAGCCAACTAAGAAAACTTCTAGTACTAAGAATGCCAGAGCATGGGGAATGAAAAGAGAAGAAAGGGATAATGCAGTAAGTTCAGCTGAGGAAGATTATTAAGGGTCTTAAAAATTATGCTGCAGAGCACAAAATTTATTCTGTGGGGAAACAGGGAACCACTCAAGGTTTTGAGTATGGAAGAGATGGTAACTATACTTCAAAAAGATAATTCTGGAAGGGTATGCGGCCTGGAGTAAAAAATGGATAAGATAAGAGGCAAGATGTCTTATTCAGAAGGCTATTGCAATTATCCAGGGAAGAGGTAATGAAGGCCCAGATTAAACAGAACTGGTAGGATGGTCACTGCCTGAACTTGGAGAGTAAAGAGAAGTAGACAAAGATGACTATAAAGTTTTAAGTCCCCACAACTGGGAAAATGTTAATGCTACTAAAAAAATGAAAACAAAGGGAGAAGAACAGGACTGTAAAGGAGGGTAAGTTTGGTTTTTGAACATGTTTATTCTCGTTGACCAGACAGATACAGTAGGTATTTGGTTTAGAGTTGGAAGTGTGTGTGAGAAGTAATTTTCTGGAGTAGAAATAACTGCTGCTCAAAAGATATAAATATTTCTATGATTCTGCTGTCCAAAAAAGGGTGCCGCTAATACTGAATGAATATATTCAGCAATTATTCCAAAGCAATTAAAAAAAAGAAAATTAAAAAATTATGTTAGGGTATGAGTTACTTTTAGGAAGAAAAGTATTTTTGTATTGATTATCTTTATATGAGAAATAAAATATGTAAGTAAATAGGAAAAAACCCTGTCATTCTCTTTTGTAAAAACAATGAGAGAGAAGAAACCTTCCACAGGGCACCTGGGTGGCTCAGTCGTTAAGTGTCTGCCTTCGGCTCAGGTCGTGATCCCAGGGCCCTGGGATCAAAGCCTGCTTCTCCCTCTCCCACTCCCCCTGCTTGTGTTCCCTCTCTCACTGTGTTTCTCTCTGTCAAATAAATAAATAAAATCTTTAAAAAAAAAAAAAAGAAGAAGAAACCTTCCACAAAGAACAGATATTGAATTACATCATGGATAAAATTTTTTAAAAATTTACAGAAAAAAAGAAAAAACATTCCAAGGAACTTCCCTTTACAATTTATTTCCACAAAAAAATACACATGTCCTAAAATGCCTGACTGCCTACACAAACACACACACACACACACACACACACACACACACACACACACACACGTGACTTCAGATGATCAGAAATAACAAAAGTTGACCTATTACAATCACGGTTGCTACAAATAAAAAATGACAGCTCCTTACAGTTACTAGTAGATTACATATTTAAATTCAGTTACTTCTAATTATTATATTTAAATATTCATACACTTTAAAATAACTTCCTCTTTACCCTAAGGGAAATATTTAAAAATGTAGCTATAATAGGTTCTCTGAAAAAATGAACAGAGCAGTCACAGAGGAGCTACTTGCTACACTAAATTTAAAGAAAAAAAAAAAGGATGTAAATTATTAATAATGGTTAGTGATAACAAAGAAGCCTTCCCAGGTTCTACCACAGGAAACCTATATTCCTGTTTCCACAGTTTTATTCCATGGTTACAACCTAAGTAGCCATCTGGGATTTATTTATTCACGTGATTTCTCTACCCCATTTTAGTGGTAAAATGTCTTGTAACACGTGTGTGTGTGTGTGTGTGTGTGTGTGTGTGTGTGTGTAATCTTGGAGGAGGGAGACGTCACCAGAGATTCCTTAGTTTTAACCTCTTGGGTAGTTGCTTCCCTGCTTTGGCTTCTCAGGTAAGCCCATCAACCAATACATGAACCTGCATGTTATCTTATTTGGCAGAATTACTGAAGCAATAACACACCAGCAGAGGGATAAGAAAAAGATCAAAACTAAGAAATCTCAGGTTATTGGCATGCTTAGGGACAATTCTGAGACACTTAATTTAAGATTTAGAGAGATTCAATCTTAAAAATTAACTTGTGAAATTTACTAACCTTTTGTATGTTTATAATGTCTTGGGTGTTCCTTATTTTGTATTTTGAAAACACTAGATGAAATGTCATGGAACCTATCATCTTCAAAATCACCACATCCAAACCCATAGTTCATACGTTGACCAATTATGCTTACATTGGATGTTGTAATCCCTGTAAAATAAAATACATAAAAATATTTATTTGAACGATTCAAATAATATAGATAGGTACATATCTCCCCCTCTAAATCTATCTTGCTTTCTAGACTTAAAAAAGTCAGTGACATAATATTAGAAATTATAACATTATAGTAATTCAGTTTTATCTTATTTTAAATTTTGTTATACTTTTTACTAGCAGTTAAGAACATTTATTATAAACTATATATAAAACATTTTATAAAACAGGCTTTAAAATTACAATGAAATACAAAATTCAATGTTTGAAAGAGATAACCAAGTATATATATATATATATATATTTAAAATGACAGGCATTTAATGTTTAAATGACATATCAACCTTTATAGCAAAAAGAAAAAATTTTAAATCTAGAATTTTTAAACTGTATGCTGAGAGTTATTTTCCATTTCTCTCTTCTCTCCCACTCTTGTGTAACGGGTCTATACTGGTCTGGCTGGTGAAGCAGTACACTCCACAGTAACGAAGCTCAGAATCTGGACTCATGCTTCCTAGCCATAAATCATAGCACTGTCACTTAAGCCCCTGACAGAACCTGGGCAAGACAATCTTATTTGTAAAATGGAGGATAATAGAGGGGTGCCTGGGTGGCTCAGTTGGTTAAGCGACTGCCTTCGGCTCAGGTCATGATCCTGGAGTCCCAGGATCGAGTCCCACATCGGGCTCCCTGCTCAGCAGGGAGTCTGCTTCTCCCTCTGACCCTCTTCCCTCTCATGCTCTCTCATTCTCTCTCTCAAATAAATAAATAAATAAATAAATAAATAAATAAATAAAATCTTAAAAAAAAAAAAAGGAGGATAATAGAATTACCCTTCCCAGAATGGCTGTGAGGATTAAGAAAATACATGTAAAGGGCTTAGCATAGTGCCTAACATACTGTAAATACCCAAATGTTATATTCCTAACTAAAAATAAAAGAAATCAGGGTGCCTGGGTGGCTTAGTCAATTAAGCATCCAACTCTTGATTTCGTCTCAGGTCATGATCTCAGGGTTGTGAGATCGAGCCTCGGGTCAGGCTCGCATTCAGTGGAGTGTTTGAGATTCTTTCTTTCCCTCCCCACCTGCCCCCCACCAATAAATAAATAAATCTTTAAAAAAAATCAAAACCCTAATGTGGACCTCCTTTTAACAAATATCAAAAATTTTAATCTACATTTGAATGTTTCAATTGACTACCCTATACCAATACTTTGAAGCTATTAAAACCACAAAATATCTACTAAATAGAAAATCCTACACAATATATAAGTCACCATCCACTTTCATATATATAGTTCCCTACAAATACCATTAGATAGCAATAACAAAATACAATTTGTTCTTAATATTATTGTGGGTTTTTTAATAAAAACAGGATTGTGAGGAGAAGGGGTGGCTGGTGGCAACTGGTCAACAGAGGACTGTAGAGTAAAAGGCACTAAGTCAGTTCATAGAGAGTCAAAAACTATCTGGTGTTAAATGATAGAGAACTTCTGGGAGTAACATGGGTATCTGTCTACACTCTTCTTAGTTTTGATAGTTAATTCATAAAGGTATCCTCATAAAGATACTGGCTTTGGGTGCAAATGCTTTCTGTTAATAACAGGTATTACTAATCTGATGCTACAGGAAAAAACTTTACTATAACATAATTCAGGAAATTTACCTATGTAAATTACCTATAGCACATGTGCTATAATAGGTAGTGGTGGATTACATGTGGAAATATTTATTGGAAATTAGAACACAAAGACAAGTTGGATTTATAGTTTCTACATAATTATTTTTGGTTTTGTTTTCAGATAATCTTTACTCAGAGCATTACCATTTTTACTTTATCAGTTAAATGATAAACTTGTAGGAATCATTTGCTTACTAAAAACAAAACCCTATCCCACAAAAACAAAAAATGTAAACCCAAGTTTATAAAATCCTAAACCATTAGCAACCTTATATTTTGAGGGCATATTAAATTTAACCAAGAATATCTCACAGTGAATTCAACAGCAGAGTTTCCAAAACTTGATCTTAGAAATGTGTATTTGTTAAAAATACAGATTTTTAACTCTGAAGATCAATTCATTATTTGTGAGGTGAGGTCCCAGAATCTGTGTTATAAGCATCCCTGGTGATCCCTAGGACTAGGCAAATTTGAGAAATACTAAATATTAGACAAGTTTGGCAAACACTGAATATTGTGTAATGAAGTATGTACTGTTTTAAGAACTTTTTCACTTTACTAAAACTTAAGTGACTTATGAGGTCAGGGGGAAACTCAAATCTAGGTTTTCTAAATCTGTTCTTTTCTAACTCCAAACATATTCTTCCGGAAGAGGGCTCCACTTTTGTAAATAAGACACAGGCTACCAATAACTTATATAAATAAAGTTATGAATAATTTACTATAATAATCAGCCTCAAAAATGGATTATAGAATAAGTTTATGTGTTATGTTTCTTTGTGTCTTCTCCTTTAAAGGAACAAAAGCCAAGTGTCCCCTATGCATTAGGTGCTTATACTTAACTGTTTATTACCCCTTCTCAAGGTTTACATTACCAGATGAGGGAACTGAGTTTCAAAGCAGTTAAATCACTTGCCCAGCTCATGAATATGGTCAAACCGGGATTCCAGCTGGGGTCTTTCAGACTCCAAAGCAAATATACAGTCTTCCTTGCCTAATAGATTAACTAACTCTTTGTGGAACACTAGCTTTGTGGAAGCCAATATACCAGGCATGCATGGTTGAATTAGGCATTCATGATAACGAAGGCACTAGGTAGATAATCAGGATCTAAGAATCTGAGAGTCCAAAGAAGTAAAATAATGGTAATACCGCTATAAAGGATCAGTACAAAATATAATGATATCATAAAAGAGGTAATAATCAATTTTGTTTGTGAATTGGGGAAGGTTTTCAGAGAAAGCAACTGCACTGTTTTTACAGCTGAATGGGGTGTGGTGTAGATTCCAGATTTCACCCAGAAAAAAATGGTACGTGCAACTGCAAAAAGAGAGGAAATGATATTGAAAGTGGTCTGATTTAACTGGAATACAAAATTACAAAGAAGGAAGTGAAATATGAGGCAGGAGAGGTAGACAGGGACAGATCATGGAAGAATGCCCTAAATAAATTTAGGTTGGGCAATACAGTCAGACTTGCGTTGTGGTCTGTATTGCGTCATTCAGAATGAGACTGAAGCTGGAGAGAAATCTTAGGAGGCTAAATGGGTAAGAAATGAGTAAAAGTGGAGACTAAAAAGAGGAGATGAAATTAAGACATATTTAGGAATAAGAAATTTAAAAATCTTAGTAGACAAATACATACATACATAGCTTTTTAGAGAGTAAATTATAATATAAGGTAGAGTAGCCTTAAAGTTGTTAGGACTTTTATACTGAGATCATGTGAATATAAATGCCAATTTGCTATAATTCACTTATAATCCAATATACTGTTACCAATCATAAAGAAGAATCACATGCAGTTTCTATCCTAAATAGATCAGAATCCAAATATTTCTCCAAAAGATTACTAATAACTAAATCTATTTTCTGAAAAGTGATGCTATACGTTACAGACTTCCAGGTTAGTTCACAAAATTCTTAACAAGATACAAATGAACTTAACTACCAGCTAAGTGTTGTTTTTAAAACAAATTGTCTTTTGTGATTCCTAGTGGCTTCCAAACTGTGCTGCATATTAGAATCACCTTGAGGGCTTTCAAAACTCTGGTGGCCAGGTCACATTTCATATCAATTAAACCAAAATGTCTGGATGGAAGAGCCAGGCATAGGTACACCTATGGGCTTAAAGGGGGATCAATTATTTAAGTAAATAATTTTTCTTCCAAGAATAATATAATACTTATTCTTGCCAAAAAAGGCCTTTTAAGGAGTTAAAAAGATGATTAGTCTTAATTGGTAACTACAAAAATTCTATATCTGAAATGCATTTTTTACCATTTTTGGTATCATTTAAAAATCATACTTTCTATAAATCATATTTATAAAACAGTTATAAAATACCTGCACTGTGGCTTTGGTCAGCTATCTCAGAGATTTTATTCTTTGCAGAAGAAAGTCTCGTTGGACAAGGTTTTGATCCAAATGTCGGAAATATGTCTGACCTACAATGAAACAAAGTAATTCCAATAAACATTTAAGATCTAAAGCTGTTCAACATTCTTAGATAGTAAGGCAGGAGCAAGTATGAAAACTATAGCTAAGAATATTTTTTTATTGGTATTCCTAGTTCACTTTTAGATCTTCCAGCCATTTAATATATAGGCAATTCTTTTTTTTTTAAAGATTATTTATTTATTTATTTGACAGAGAGAAAGAGACAGACACAGAGAGAGAGGGAACACAAGCAGGCTTCCCATGGAGCAGGGAGCCCGACGCGGGACTTGATCCCAGGACCCTGGGATCATGACCTGAGCCAAAGGCAGACGCTTAACCAACTGAGCCACCCAGGCACCCTAACATATAGGCAATTCTTAATTTTTCATGAGAGGATTACAAAAGGCAGGGAAGATTCTCTAACTCATACTATATAACCTTTTGTTGGGTCAAAAAAAAAAAAAAAAAACCTAATCCAAAGAAAGCTGGTTCAAGCAGATGACTCCCAATAATCTAATATACTATCTGTCCTCACAGATAATAACACAAAAAAAGAGACTTAACTACATTACAAATTAGAGATAAGCAACAGGTGGATTTATTAGCAAATATCATTTTCTTCCTGGATTATTCTGTTATACTTTTCTGACATTATAAAGAGGTACAGGCTTTGTTTCACAAAGAAAGTGACTGAAGAATGTTGAATCTGAATGTAAAGGAACTGTTTTAAATCATTTAAGTGTTGTAATAAGTGCTGTAATATCAATAAGCCAGTGATGAATATTATAAAGAGATTTTACAAAGGAGTATAGTTCTTAGTAGTTGGGTAAGCGTTGTTAATTGGCCTAGTGAGAAGTCAATGTTAAACATTATTTTTTTTAAGGTTTTATTTATTTATTTGACAGAGAGAGACACAGTGAGAGAGGGAACACAAGCAGAGAGAGTGGGAGGGGGAGAAGCAGGCTCCCTGCTGAGCAGGGAGCCCAATGTGAGGCTCGGTCACGAACCGAGTCAAAGACAGACGCCCAACGACTGAGCCACCCAGGCGCCCCAATGTTAAACATTTTTAAAGAGTAATTTCTCTAGAATAGATGATAGGTTTTTTAGTCAATTTACATTTAAACCATGTGCCTGACTTGAATGAAAGAAAATACTTTAGTCTCTACAAGAGTGGCTCTCAAGAGTTTTTCCTCCCCAACCCACTTAAAGATGAAAGCCCCACATGAGGTAATAGTGGCTCTCTTTGCCATGATTCTTAAGGCAAGATGCAAGCTGGTTAAGAATAACTGTTTTAAAGCTATTAAACCTAATGGGAAATATGAAATTCATTACGGGTAATTTAGTCCAGAAATGAGGGTATATTGAACTCCTTCTCACAGAGTTCAAAATCTGAAGAGAATAATTCCATGAGACAATATAGAGAATAGTGAATTCTAAATGTTATAGTATAAAATGAACTTTTCTTCCCAACTAGGTTCTAAATTATTTACAAGACCTTGCAACTGTAGGAGTATTTAACATAAAATTTCACATTCATAGAAAATAAGGGAAGGACTTTAGGTCTAAAAGATAAATATGTATTTTAAGTGTCTGGAAACTAAATACAAACAGTTACTTCACCAGCCCATGTAGCCATTCCAAATTCATTTTGTAAATATATTGCATTATTCTACCTGGGTAATTACAACAAAGGAATTTCCAGTAAGAAAAAATTTCCAACTGCAAAATAAGCTGCTATTTAAGTTAAAAATGTAGAGAATGGAATCACGAGATAAGACAAACTTCTCATAGCAGGACACAAAAATTTGGTTTAATTCTATGAACTGCTGAAATGAAACACCCTTTTCCATTAGAGTTAATAGAACACCATCTGTCCTTTGACTATAGTCTCTAACTACCTATATGTTCACTTAAGTGAAAATAATTTAAATTTAATTTTAAATATTTACAGCTAGTAGCTGTGGATAACCATGGTTCAGGATAAAATCAAAGGAAAAAAGTTAAAAAGACTGACAACAACAAATATAAACACGGATGTGAAACAACTGGAATTCTCATACTTTGCTACAAATATCTTGGAAAACTGTTCAGCAGTTATTTAAAAAGCTAAATGTATATCTATCCTATGACCCAGCAATTCTACTCAAGTTTTTGTCTAAAATAAAGAGGGAAGAGATTCCCCAAAATCCTAGAATAGAAATTCTCAGAAATCAAAGTGGGATCACTGTTTAAGACTTAGAGGTCACTGAGGTAATCTGGAAAAGTTTGTTGAATTGCTATACTAGAAAAAAATGCTCTGGGGTGGCCAGGCCTCTAATTCCAGAATTGCTATAAGGGAGACTCCTGAGAACGCTGCAAAAGCTATGGCACGGAGGCCTAAGCTTCTACAATGGAACAACAAAATATAAGGAATGGCGAGGTAACAGCTGAGTGGAGTTCATCTACAAATTAGAGGAAATTGGTGCTGAGTTTTCAATGAAAGCAGTAATATCAGCTATAGGTCCACTGCAAAAGACTCAATGATCTAACAGAGCTAAAGAACAAAGAATATTAGGATAAATCCTAGGGAGAACAACAAGTAGGGCTTGGGGAATAAGGGTTTATATTCCTGTAGATGCTCTAAGTTACAGCTGATGTGTTCTCTCTCTCTCCACCCATCCCAAACCAAAGCCAAGCTAGATAGTATCTGTAAACTTTTCCACTGTCTTTTAAATGTATTTCAACATTTTAAGAACTAGAAAATAAAGTTTGAAAGTTTTTTTCAAATACGATATTAGGGATGAGACTACAAATTAAAGATTAGCATTCATTTAACATGTCAAAAAATAAAATACATTATTCTCTTCCCCTGGGGAGTTGTAGACAGAGAAGATGTCAATGATTCTTGGCTATAAACTCCACTTTCACTATAAGAGCTGATGTTTGGAGAGGAAGATCGAGATGGTGAGTCCATAGTCAAGTCGAGCTTAACTGCAGAATCAGGGCTTTCAAGATCAGAAGTACTGCCACTCAGTTTTGCTCTTTTCTTAGCTGCACTATTACGAAGGGACCTAAGAGAGCTCTGCATCTAAGAAGAAAAAAAAAACAATTAACTTTGCAAGACATTTATGTGAGTAAAGTTATCCTAAGATTTTAAATTCCATTCACTATACCTAGCGAGCCATTCTCCAATCTGTTATTAACAAGATGGATATTAACATATTCGTACATAGTAAAAATACATATTTTAAAAAACAACCAATATAAACAAGATTGTAAGCCCCTTAAGAGGAAGGATCTCAAACTATTATTCACCATGGTATTTCCAGCACTAAGAACAATGACTAATATAATAAAATTTAATTAGTGAATGAATCACTGAATCAGATGGTAGACATCTAAGTTGAAGTCAGAGAGGTCTAGCCAATCTTTGGTCATTGGTGTGTGGATGTGGCCATTTAGAAATTCTGTGAAAAGTAATCAGTTTTCTAAAATTTGAAGTTTACATCAAGTTTGCCAGTGTTAGAGGTCAGAGAATAACAGAAGACTGTATGTGACTTCTGAAGCCAAGTGTTTCTAGAAATGTAGAGTAGAAGATGCCATTACAAACAAATATATTAAAGTTGGGAATAGAACCCTGAATGAATTAAGGAACCCAGAAACATACATAAACTGTGTTTCACTTACATTTTGATTATAACAATTATAATGGTTGATTCAACAGTATGGCCACTTCCCTAATAAATCCCTACTATCCTCCTATATTTATCAATATTTTTATAAAATTGAAATTTTTATAAAATTCTATAAATTTTATAAAACTAAAAATTTTATAAAATTGAAATTACCCTTTCAATTATTCATTAAAAGAAAAAGGGCTATTTTAAGGTATCATACAAATAATGCAAAAATATGTAGCATCAGATGAAATTTATGAGTTACGTAGGAAAATGCCTCTTCTAGAACTTTCTTCCCTTTAAATGAATTCTCTTCCTAGTACCAGTGAAATACAACTGGGGTGGGGGGGAGGGAAGATTTTACAAGCAGTCAGAAGTTGGAATGACTAATTAATTCATTAAGAACCAATTTTGGTACACATGCTTAATGCTAAAAAAAAAATGCCCTTAAAATGAATATGCATTAATATTAACTTTATTTTATTGAGCAAAATCAGTATATGATGCTTACATCTTAAAAACAGGCAAAAATAAGACCACAAAATATAATCGAGTGTTTCAGTTTACACATTTTACGTAAAACATTTTTTAAACCTGACATCAGGCAGACTAATATGATGAAAAGAAAGCATCTATGGCAATAGTGCTCCAAATCCAAAGTAATATAGCAACCACATTCCTTCTCTGACATAATTAGCATGTACAGAGTTGTCATATTGGCAACGGATTTTTATAGTATAAATGGAGCGACTGAGAATTCAAAGAGTATATAATATGACCTCAGTTTCATAAAGATAAATAAACTTGTACATATGCACAACAGACATACCCAGGAATGTTCAATGCACCATTGTTTGCAATAGCAAAAGACAAGGAATAAGCCAAAATCAATTATGATATCATAAATATCAAAATATTAGTATATTAAAAGTACAAAAATACATAAAACACAAATTAATGGTGATAGTGATTGCTTCTGGTGGAGGGAAAGGAACTGGATTGGGGAGGGAACTATGTTATGTTTCATTTATTTAAAAATAGGAAACAAATATGCAAATTGTTCACTTGAGAGGGATTAGTGTATGGGTATATTGCTATATTACTCATACTTTTAACTTAAAAAGAAATAATATATGCATAGAAGAAATACTGAAAGGAAACACATTAGAGTGTTAATGGTAAATTATTCTGGGTAGTGGAATTTGGTGTTATGCATTTTCTTCCAATACATCACTATAGTTTCTATGTTTTCTATAAGGATCATAAATATTTTTATTTTTATTTTTTTATTTTTTTAAAAAAGATTTTATTTATTTACTTGAGAGAGAGAATGAGAGAGAGAGAGAGCACATGAGAGGGGGGAGGGTCAGAGGGAGAAACAGACTCCCTGCTGAGCAGGGAGCCCGATGCGGGACTCGATCCCGGGACTCCAGGATCATGGCCTAAGCTGAAGGTAGTCGCTTAACCAACTGAGCCACCCAGGCGCCCGGATCATGAAATATTTTTATAAAAAAGAAAATATATTATGGAATTAAAAAGTACTTGATTTTTCCTTAAATAACAGCTATTGTATTATAGAAAATTACAAGGATTTAAAAATTATTAAAAATTATATTTGGCTCTAACCTCTTCTTGATCCAAATCTTTATCTCTGATATCTAATTCTGAAAGATCAATTGTAAGACTATCTTTTTCACTCTTCCAAATATCATCAGGCTCTTTCTTTTTGGGTCCCACTGTGCTTAAGTCAGCTTTATCAGGCAAAAGGCTGATTCCCCTTGGTATGGGAGGTACGGGTTTGGTCCCATTTAGGCCTCGTCGGGAAGACGGTGATCTCACCAAGGCAGGTGTAAGTTGAACTGGAGAAAGTTTTTCTTGAGAATTTTCTCCTGCATGAAAAAAACATATTTTACTTATATTTTTTTAATTTCAGAGAACTGGGAGTTATAATCACAAGTGTTTGGAATACAGCATTTTTAAATTAAAAAACACACTGTCCTTTATTAGAAGATTACTATTTAAAATCAGATCAAAGCATCAGTGTCCCCTAACAAATACAACAAAAATGAGTTACCAGAAATTCTTTCATATTAAATAAAAATACTATATACCAAGTTAAATTTCTATCTTTATACACATTATCATAACTAATGTTTGTATGATAAAGTCCACAAGTAAGCCAGAAGGACTACTTGCCTGCCTTCATTTAATTATGCAAGCAACATGTGAGTGACTACTATATGCAAAGCAGTAATGCTGGGCACATGAGAGAACAAACTGAATAAACTCTCAGCTTTCAATACAGTATTTGATCTTGTAGGAAAGACAAACATAGAAAGAAATTAATGGAGGAAATGAAAGTGTAGTGCTAAGAAAAAGTGATAAAACTGACTAACCACACAACAAATTGACCTTACGATCATTTATAAACTGGAACATCACTGAGGTAGGGTAGTTTAAAGGTGTACACCTTAGCTCAGAGGCTGGGGATAAGAAAGTATGTGGGATATAGGGGCTGCCTTTAATAGACTTTTTATTTTGAGATTGGATCTGTCTTGAATAAATTTATATGCTAATTTCATTATTTTGGAAAGGGCTATTTTTGTTTTTTTTAAAGATTTCATTTATTTGTCAGAGAGAGAGAGAGAGACAGAGAGAGCACAAGCAGGGGGAGCGACAGAGGAAGAAGACAGGTTCCCCAATGAACAAGGAGTCCGACACAGGACTCAATCCCAGGACCCTGGAATCATGACCTGAGCTGAAGGCAGCTGCTTAAGGGACTGAGCCACCCAGGAGTCCCGGAAGGGCTATTGTTAAGAAAAGAATATTTTAGTTAACAAATAAATAGAAAACGCTTTTAAATAAATTTAACATATACTAAGCAATTAAAAAATGTAGAATAAATGGATACTAAGCATTAATTATAGTAATTATGACAATTTTATATTTCTAAAGCTAAAATTCGTTACTAGGCTCTTGGGCTGCTCATGTTCATTAATAAAGCATTATTAGTTGCCTAGTTCTGAAAAATGATTTTAAAGTGCAAAATTAAGAAAAGAAATGGCAATTTCATTTGAATTTTATTTTATATAACATTTGATTTATTTAACATACTATTAAATATTTTCCTAGATGCTTACTAATTCAGAGAAATAAAATGCAGTTTACCAGCTCTTAAAGATCAAACAGCCCTAACTCCAAAGTAATATTTCAAAAACACAAATAAATTTGAACAAAGTATTAATTTTTACCATCATTTCTACCTGGAGGGTCAGAAGATTTTTGGCTGACAAGCTTTTTCTGTGGACTCGGCTTTGGTAGTCCTTCGAAGCTTTTAAGAGGCCAGGAATTGGAGAAGTTAATCGAAATATCCTGAGACTTCTTTGGAGATACGGTAAGAGATGCGTGCTTTGGACTAGTTCGAGGTGATGAGAGAGGATAGGATGGAAGGATGAAGCCTCCTGGACTTGGATTTAGACCAGAGTATGATGAAGTACGTTCCGTTTGGCTACCAAATGTCTGCTGTGTCTTAGGAGCAAAATTCAGGCTAGCAGACACTGTAATAAAACAAAAGAGAATATGTTACTTATGTATATACATCTAAGAGTTTAAAATTGGTTTGCTTTTCACTTTCAGATTTTTATCCCATCTGGTGTTTATTTCTTTTTGTACAGTGTGAAGTTTAACTTTTTTCTATATAGATAGTGCAATTGTCCCAGTGCCATGTTTTAAACTGTCCTTTCTTTTCCATTCATCTATAAAGCTCAAATATATACACATATGTATGTATGTATACACACACACTGAGGTGCTTCGTATTGGTTCAATTAGTCTATTTTGTCTATCCCTGCACTAGTACTACAATGTTTTATTTATCATAATGCTGTCCAAAGGATGGATGTCCTTCCATTTTTTAGCTTCCTCAGAATTATCTTGGCCATTCTTGTATTTCAGGATCAGCCTGTCAAGTCCTATACAAGATCCTCACTGGGTTTTTGATTGGAATGACATTGAATTTACAGATCAACCTAAGAATAACTGCCATTTTCCTGATATTCAGCCTCCCTGTTTAAAAATGTGGGATCTCCTTTAAAGTCTCCTTTTATGTCTCTCAGAAATATATTTTAGCTTTCATAATAAAAGGTATACAAATCTTTTGTTAGGTTTCCATATACTTATATATTTTGTTGATACTGTAATTTCTTTCTTAAAAATTATATTTTCTGAATGTTGCTGGTGTCTAGGAACTTTATATTCTGGCTTTGTATCTGGCAACCTTGCTAAATTGCTTAGAATTTTAACAGTTTTCTGTATATGCTTTTAGATTTTTTTGTAAGTGATCTAATAATTTTAATAATGATAATGATGGCAATTATGATAATGATAATGATGGGAGCTAATGCTTAGTGAGCACTTTACTATGTGTCAAGTGTGTTCTAAACACTTCATGTGTATTAAGTAATTTAATCCTCACAACAACCCCATGGGGGTAGATACTATTCTTACCTTATAGATTAAAAGAAAAAAATGTAAGAGGGTTAAGTAAATTGCCAAAAATCACACACTAGGAAATCATAAAGCTGGGATACAGACCCAGGCACTGTGGCTTCCAAGTGCTCTTAATTATCACATTTTATCTGATGGTAATGACAATTTTTGTTTCTTCCTCTACAAACTTTATACTTTTAATTTTGAGCTAGGCTCTCCCTAAATAGGGAGTACAATGACTCCCAAATTTTAGCACCGATTTTTCTTTGCACCCAGACTTAATATCAAAATGCCACTCAACATCTTCTTTAAAGACAGATGACCCAAAGGTAACATGTTCAAAACAAAACGCTTGATTTCCCAGTCAAATCTATTCTCCTAATCTTCCTCTTGGTAAATGGCAGCTCTATTCCTCAAGTTGCTCAGGCCAACAACACTGGACTCATCCTTGATTCTTCTCACAAACTTCACATCTAATCCATTAGTAAATCTTCTGTCTCTATATTAGCAACACAGGGTGATCACTGAGTCTGAAAACTTAGGTGAATGCAGAATAAATGGCTTATTCATATTATATGAGCATACATAATAAAATTATGTTTCCAAACTTTATGGCCACCCTGTATATCAAAATCCAACTACTTCTCATCACTTCCACCCCTTCCTAATACAAGCCATATCATCTCTCACCTTTACCATTGCCATATCCTCACTAGTTTGCTTTGTACCCGGTCCCCGTTGTTACTAAACCTATTCTCTACGTAGCAGCTCTGATCCTTTTAAAATAGTCAAATCAGGCTATTTTTGTTTCCTCTCAAAAACCTCCTGTGACTTCCTATCCCACTCAGAATAAAATCCCAAATCCTTACTCTATTCTGCAAGGCCCCAAGTTATCTCTGAAAATTACTCGCCCCCTCACTCATTCCACTGACCTTGCTATTTCTCCAATAAGAGAAATATGGTCCTACTTCAGACCATTTGTACTTTGATTGTTCTCTCTTCCTGGAATGCTCTCTTCCTGGATTTCTCCAGATATCAATGTAACTCACTCCCCCACTTCATTTGGCTTTTTTTTTCTTTTTAAACAAGCTGTGGCCAGTTTTATTAAAGAAAAATTTTGAGTGATTTACTTTCTACCAGTCTGTTCTGGCATGCTTCTAATACTATCAGAATCACCTGGATCAATGATAGCCAGTGTGCATACTCTGTAGTATCTCCCACATGCTGTGCCCAATTATTGCCACTGTAGTGATGGACACCAGTTTTGGCCAACATGGCATAGTATTCTATTTCAGATTTCCTCAAGGTTGGACAGTTGTTGGCAAGGATGACCAGTTTCGCTTTGCCATGTCTGATCATTTTCAGAGTCTGCTTGTACCCCAGCTCGTACTTTCCATTTTTCATAACAAGCTGGAGCCTAGAGTTGATCGACTCCAGCGACTTTTTTCATCTTTTTTGAGGCCACCATCTTCCTGCCTTAGATGCGGGATGGCCCCAACCAAGAGCAGCCACCAAAATGGCCTCATTTGGCTTTCTGCTTAAACATTTTCACTCCACAGAAATTTTCCTTATCACATTCTGTCTCCTACCCTGGCTTATTTTTCTTCAGAGCAGTCACTTCTATTATTGTTTCTTTTTTTATTTTCTCCTCTACTAGATTTTGATTTTTAGATTCTAGAAAGTACCTGCTTCCCAATAAATACTAGAGGGATTAGTAATTAAATGTTCAAAAGCAAAGGTAACAGTGAGCATTTTTGTCTTATTCTTGACTTTAAAGTGAATTTTAATATTTTAACACTAAATATAGTTGCTATAGGTATTAACAGATATTAATCAGGTTAAGAAAGTTATTTGTAGTTTGTTATGAGTTTGTAATCATGCACTGATGTTGAATTTTAACCGCATCTATTAACACACTTATATAGTTTTCCTCCTTTCTGTGATAAGGTTAAAAATATAGGATTTTCTGAAAAATTACTTACACATAATATATTACACATTTTATTTTTTTTTATTTTTTTTTTAAGATTTTTTATTTATTCATTTGCGAGAGAGACAGAGAGAGAACAAGTAGGGGGAGAGGCAGAGGGAGAGGGAGAAGCAGACTCCCCGCCAAGCAAGGAGCCCGATGCAGGACTCAATCCCAGGACCCTGGGATCATGACCTGAGCCGAAGGCAGATGCTTAACCATCTGAGCCATCCAGGCGCCCAATATATTACACATTTTAAAACCACATTGCTAGATTTCACTTGCCAATACATTATTTAGGACTTCGTTTTTCATGAAAGTGAACCTGGGCCACCATTTTTTGCTTTTATTCATTAACTTTATGGTATGGTATTAATCCTATATTCATCTCATAAAAGCAGGGAAACTTCTTTCTTCTTTCAGTTTGTATAAGGTAGGACTTATCTCTTTTTGAAGGTTTGAAAGAATACCAGGAAAATCATCTGAGCCTGGGACTTTGTCTTTTTTGTGTGTGTAGGGGTAAAATTTTAAAATAAAATTCCTTTAATGATTACAGGTCTACTGAGGTTTTCTATTTCTGAGACAACTTTCACAAGCTTATTGTGTTGTTCATTACTCTGTATCATCTAATATAAAACTTCTTTATTCTATTTAAATTTTCTTTTTTTTAAGATTTTATTTATTTATTTGAGAGAACACAAGCAGGAGAAGGAGCAGAGGGAGAAGCAGACTCCCCCCTGAGCAAGAAGCCCAATGTGGGGCTTGATCCCAGACCCCTAGGATCATGACCTGAGCCCAAGGCAGATGCTTAACCAACTGAGCCATCCAGGTGCCCCTCTATTTAAATTTTCTAACATTTGTAGATTTGTTAATTTTCTCCTTGTAATTCTGTCAACACACTCCCCCCCAACACACACATGTCCAAACATTTTAGAAAAGTCTTATCTCTTCCTGAATTGTTCTTTTTTCATTATAATGATCATCTTTAGCCCTAAAAATATTTTTACCTTTAGTGTGCATATTTTCTCTAATATCAATATTTTTATACTTGCTATCTTTGATTATTTGCCTAGTATATCTTTTCCATGCTTTACTTTCTCCCATTCTATTTTGACTTGTTTTAGGTATGGCTCTTAAAAATAGCATTTCATAATCCAATTAAAAAAATGCACAGAAGACATGAATAGACATTTTCCAAAGACAACATCCAGATGGCCAACAGACACATGAAAAAATGCTCAACATCACTGATCATTAGGGAAATGCAAATCAAAACTACAATGAGCTAATACCTCACACCTGTCAGCTATAATCAACAACACAGGAAACAACAGGTGTTGGTGAGGATGTGGAGAAAGGGGAATCCTCTTGTACTGTTGGTGGGAATGCAAACTAGTGTGGCCATTCTGGAAAACAGTATGGAGGTTCCTCAAAGAGTTAAAAATAGAACTACCTACAGCCCAGCAATTGCACTACTAGGTATTTACCCAAAGAATACAAAAATATTAATTCAAAGGGATACATGCACCGTGATGTTTATAGCAGCATTATCCACAATAGCCAAATTATAGAAACAGCCCAAGTGTCCATCGATTGATGGATAAAGAAGTGGCAGACACACACACACACACAAAATGGAATACTACTTAGCCAAAAAAAGACTGAAATCTTGCCATTTGCAATGACATGGATGGAGCTAGAAACTATTATGCTAAGCGAAATAAGTCAATCAGAGAAACACAAATACCATATGATTTCACTCATATGTGTAATTTAAGAAACAAAACAAACAAGCAAAGGGGGAAAAAAAAGAGAGAGGGAAACCAAGAAACAGAAGGGAGGCAGGTGGGGGGATGGATTAAACAGGTGATGGAGATTAAGAAATACACTTGTGATGAGCGCTGGGTGATGTATGGAAGTGCTGAATCACTGTTATTGTACACCTGCACTTAATATTACACTGTATGTTAACTAACTGGAATTTAACTAAAAACTTTAAAAAAAAGTGGAAAAAATATAAATCAGAAAAAAATAGCATTTCAATTTTAATAAATAAAATAAAAGCTGATCATCTATGTTATTTAAATGCTAAGTTCTGTCCACTGATATTTCTGGTAACTACTGATATATTTGGTTTTAATTCTACCATCTTATTGTGTGCTTTCTATTTATCGTGTGTTTTATTATTTTTTCTTGCTTTTTATTGATCTTTTCTTTTTATTCCTCAACTAATATAAAAATCTATTTGTAACCATTTAGGGTTCCCTTAAATTTTCCTATAATATTTTTGGGAAGATTTTCAACAACAAAAGACCTAGCTTATGTATACTAACAAAACTTTCTTCTGAAGACTTAACTAGATGTAATTATATATCATTTATTTTTAATTCATAAATAACATAGTTAGGACCTTTACTTCTACCTAAATCTTATTTGGGTGGGAAAGGGGACTACAGGAGATTTAAGTGGTCACCAATTTACATGTAAATGAAAACTTTCAACTTCCTGATTTGAATTATAATGCTCTATTAATAGATTCTGGTGCTTCCATGTCAGTGTGTTATTACATATTCCTTTTATTAAGAGATTTCAAAATATTTCTTACAAAGAACTCAAACATCAAATTTTTTAATGCACATAAAGAGAACCAATAGAATGCCAAAAAAAAAAATCAACATTTCCAATGTTTGGTGTGGATCACTGCAACATTTAAAATTGGGACGGAAGCTTCTAGATGGTTTCTGGCATCTACACCCAGGTCTTCAGAAATCCCACCGAGAATATTAGTTGACATGGTGGTGGTCCTAATAGACTTTTTTTTTTTTAAAGATTTTATTTATTTATTTGACAGAGAGAGACACAGTGAGAGAGGGAACACAAGCAGGGGGAGCAGGAGAGGGAGAAGCAGGCTTCCTGCTGAGAGGGAGCCCAATGTGGGGCTTGATCCCAGGACTCCGGGATCATGACCTGAGCTGAAGGCAGATGCTTAACGACTGAGCCACCCAGGTGCCCCCCACAATAGACTTTTTAATGTACAACCTACTATTAAGTTAAATGCTGACTTTGGAAGAACTTGATATCCCTTTAGTAGCTGCTCTTATAGGTATTCTGAGAGGTTATAGAAAACCAGAGCCTCAATGAAGATCTGATTAAACACTGAGAGTGGAGGTAGTTATCAAAGATAATGTAATCATTTGGGGATATCCTAAACAGGAACAGACTAAGCAACAGAGAGAATCTTCGCTGCTTCTACAATTCACAAGTCCCAAGGGTATCTAGTCAAAATTTAGGAAATTTCTCTATCATTAAGAAAGATGAACTGTTTTATTGGGAAAACACCATAAAGAAAAACTTTATAGAGTCATATGGCCTTTGTAGTGGGTGGAGGAAAGGGTTGCTAAAATTTAAGTACTATATTAACTAAATCTTCCTTACTGATTTCAAATAAGCATTACTTTTCATTGACAAAAAAAGACAGAGGTACATCCCTATCATTCAAAAAGCTTTAGTAAAGGATATGTAACAAAAATTAAAATACCTCTAGAAATATTTCATATGATCTTACCTCTAAATAATAATTGATAAAGCTATTAATTAATACAGACATTTAACACAGTACTTTTTAATGAATAATGTTTTTAATTACTTGGTATTAAAATGCTCATCTCCACCATGAGTTTCTAAACTCTCTAATTTCCACTAGTCATATTTATATTAAGATTATTAAATCTAACATTTTAGGGTAAGTTATGAAAAAATGTTATTAAAAGTATGATTGTTTTTTTTTGCAATGAATAAAATTACTCAAAATAACATATAAGCTACATTTGGAAATCCCACATATTTATAAATCATTTGTATCCAAATAAAGTTGGAACTTAAACCTTTATCTTGATGATTGTTAGTTGTCCCTAGGTATTGTAAGTCAGAATCCACACTCTCACTTTTCCCACATATCTGTGAAAATCCAAGTTGTCCACATTTTCCAGAAACATTTGTCTGATGAGTCCCAGTACTGCCTTTGGAAAGAAGGAAGAGAAAAACATAAAAGTAAATGTTAACTTTATTTCATGAATACATCTAATTTCAGAAATACTGATTTCATTTGCATAGGAATAACTACAGGAGTAACTATACAGTGAACTAGGCAGGCAAGAAAGAGACAGTTTTTGCTACTGGCATATCTGATTAGTATCAGGGGTTAAAGAACAGAAGAGAGACTGGAAAAGTACAAAGAAAGGTATATTTAAAAATATACACAAAGACAGTTCTTTCTACATGCTCCCTCACCATGGAACATTTCTCCAGACCTGGCTTTCCTTCTCCCCACCCCCCCAAGTTTTTATTTAAATTCCAGTTAGTTAACACAGAGTGTAATATTAGTTTCAGAAGTAGAATTTAGTGATTAGTCACTTACATACAATACCCAGGGCTCATCCCAACAAGTACCCTCCTTAATACCCATCACCCATTTAACCCATCACCCCCAACCTCCCTCCAGCAACCCTCAGTTTGTTCTCCGTAGTAAAGAGTCTGTTTTATGGTTTGCTTCTCCTTTTTCTCCTATGCTCACCTGTTCACCTTAAATTCCACATACGAGTGAAATCATGGTATTTGTCTTTCTCTGACTTACTTCGCTTAGCATAATACTCTCTAGCTCCATCCATGTCATTGCAAATGGCAAGATTTCATTCTTTTTTATGGCTGAGTAATATTCACTGTGTGTGTGTGTGTGTGTGTGTGTGTGTGTGTGTGTGTGTGTGTGTAAAATCACATCTTTTTTTTTAACATTTCATTTATTTGAGAGAGAGCACAAGCAGGGGGAAGGGGCAGAGGGAGAGGGAGAAGCAGACCTCCTGATCAGCAGGGAGCCCAACTCGGTGCTCGATCCCAGGACCCTGGAATCATGACTTGAGCCAGAGGCAGATGCTCAATCACCTGAGCCCTCCAGACACCTATATTACATCTTCTTTATCCATGCATCAGTCAGTGGACATTTGGGCTATTTCCATAATCTGGCAATTGTTGATAATGCTGCTATAAACATCGGGGTGCATGTGTCCCTTTGAATCAGTATTTTTGTACCTTTGGGTAAACACCTAATAGTGCAATTACTGGATCATAGGATAGTTCTATTTTTAACTTTTTATTTATTTATTTATTTTTTATTTTTCACTTTTTGAGGAATTGCCATACTGTTTTCCAGAGTGGCTGTACCAATTTGTATTCCCACCAACAATGTAAGAGTATTTCCCTTTCTCCTCATCCTCACCAAGATCTGTTGTTTCCTGGGCTGGTTTTCCTTCTTCCCAGTATTTGTAGTACATACTGTAAAAAACGTTGTACTGCAGAACTCTTCTCCTTTTTTCCCTAACATGTAACACAGCATTCACATGGTTTTTAAGCTTATCTGGGCATATTTCCAAGATCTCTTTCCCTTTCCCTTGTCTGGTTAAGGTTATTCCTTACCGGGGGTCCCTTATAGTTCTGAAATTTTATGATTTTTAAAATTCTCTCCCTATGATTTTAAGCCCCTTTATCCTTCATGTACTGGACATCTTCTAAATTAATTTTCACCTCCATGCTTTGATTATACTCTCCCTATCTATAACAGTTCCTCTCTTGCTTCACTGTCAATCAATCACAAATCTCTCCCTTTTTTAAGGTCCAGCTTTTTTACGGTTCAACTTTTCCTGGAGTTTTCCCAAACCACTTCAAAACCTATCACCTTTTCCTTTTTTAAATCCCTACAGTACTTATAATTCATATCATCCAATTTAGCATCAGGTTACATGATGTCTTACTTTCCAGTTATTTTAAATCTGTACAGCTAGGTAAGAGCTCTGAACAGTACAGAAAGCATGAGCCTTATAAAAATCCAAACTAATGGTATGAGCATAACTGGATATATTCTTGCATTTTTTTCTCTATTAAACATTACACAGTCTTTGTAACAATCATTTTTGTATGAAAATATTACAGAATTTTACTGAATAAAGATCTATAAATTCTCCTATGGTAACAGTGTTCTCTAAATTTTGTGCCTGAACTCATAGCCAACACATTTCAATAACTGATATCATTTGGATATTAAATAAATGTTAACAACCATAACAAACTCAATCTTTACCTTATAAACCATTTTTCCTTCCCAACTGGCTTTGCTTTGTCAATATATTACCCTTTTTGTAATTACCTGTGTGCTAAATCTTGAAATCTTCCGCTATTCCCTTTCTTTATCTTATATATCCAGTTGTCATATTTTCCTGATTATTCCTTTCTATTTGATTTAATAAACAACCTTATCACCCTAGCTTCTTTTTTACTTAATGAAAACAATCTCCATTAGTTCCCCATAGCTTAAAAGCATGAGTTCAAATTTTTGAGCCTAGCACACAAGGGTTCCCCATATCCAAATATATTCTTGACCATTTAAAATGAATCTTGTCTTTACACAGCTCCTAGAATATCTCAAGCCAACTCCTAATGTAAACCTCTGCTGTCCTCATAACTCTCCTCTACCTGCTTGTATCATATTCCTCCCCAGAAAATGCAGTATAATTATTATCTCCTCTTCAGTGTCTTTTCTAACTGATATGGCCCATGACAATGACCATGTCCTCTAAACTACCATATTTACTTTCTGTAACATTTACTTAGACAAACATCTTACCAGTTGCTCTGGCCAAAAAACCTTAGAGCATTCTCACTTCTCTCTCTCTCTCACATTCCACACCCAATCCATCAGCAAATCATATCAACTCTAACTTTAACATATGGTCAGTATCTAATCACTTTCACTATATTCACTGCTACCCTGGTTAAACCTCCATCAACTCTACCCTGTTTTCACCCTTGCCCTCCTTAAGTCTACTTTATTTATTTATTTTTTAAAGATTTATTTATTTGTTTGAAAGAGATGGGGGGGAGTGGGAGGGGCAGAGGGAAAGGGAGAGAATCTCAAGCAGACTCCCTGCTGAGTGTGGAGCCAGACCTGGGGCTGGATCTCACCATGGTGAGATCATGACCTGAGCCAAAATCAAGAGTTGGATGCTTGATGACTGAAACACCCAGGTGCCCTCCTTAGGTCTATTTTAAATGTAACATCCAAAACAAGCCTGGAAAACACAAGGCAACTGATGTTACTTCTTTTCTCAAAATGTTCCTCACTCAGAGTAAAAGCCAGAGTTCATTCAATAGTCCACTAGGCCTTATAAATAAGGACCTTTATTACTTCTTTAATTTCATTTTCTACTTCTCTTCCCCTTACCGATTTCATTCCAGACTAACTAACCTCTTTGATCTTTCTCAAACATGTCCTGCACTCTGCACTATTCCCTCTTCCTGTAATTATCTGTTCTCTCTTGGTATTTGTGTAGTTTGCTTCAAATATTCTCTTTCTGAATGTGGCCTTCTTTCACCACATTATTCAAAATAGCACTTCCTCCATATTCATCTTCTCGCTTTATTTTTCTCCATAGCATTTATCACCATCTAACCTACTATGCTTTGCATTTATTTATGTCTGCTTTGCTCCAATTAGAATGCAAGATCTATTAGGGAGAAAGTTTCCCTCTTTTGTTGACTGTTATATCCCCAATACCTAGTAAAGTATCTGACACAAGGAAACACTAAATAAATATGGATTGTCAATTAAGTAAATACTGCCTTGGGTGCCTGGGTGGTTCAGTTGGTTAAGCGACTGCCTTCAGCTCATCAGGTCATGATCCTGCAGTCCCAGGATCGAGTCCCACATCGGGCTCCCTGCTCAGCGGGGAGTCTGCTTCTCCCTCGGACCCTCCCCCATCTCATGCTCTCTCTCTCACTCTCTTTCTCTCTCCCTCAAATAAATAAATAAAATCTTTAAAAAAAAAAGTAAATACTGCCTTACATTACTGCTTAAAGGGTTTCAGTGAGAAACCCTTCCAAGGTTTTAGCAGACAATTATGTCAAAGTGTCCATTCTTATTAGATCTCTTTTTTTTGAGAGTGTGAGCACGCACAAACAAGCATGTGGGACAAGAGGGAGAGGGAGAGAGAGAATCCCAAGCAGGCTCCACACCCAGTGCAGAGATGGACATAGGGCTTGATCTCATGACCCTGAAATCATGATCTGAGCCGAAATCAAGAGTTGGACACTCAATGGACTAAGCCACCCAGGTGCCCAATTCTTATCAGATCTTTAACAAATATTTATGGAACCTGAATTGTCTACTAGATTATAAATTCTTTGAGCTCTTAAAGGAATTATTACGTTTAGAGAAACCTTTAACTTAAGTTTCAACATGTCCATTAACTGCACCTTTTACTTACCAGCAGCACATACAGGAAGAGAATCTGGGTTATAATCTCGACTATTCTGAAATAAGTTTCTTGACACTCTTTTTCTGCTAAAACATAAATCATCATTTACTGGCATTCCTTGAGAGGACTTTAATTTTGGAGATGGGATGAAATCATATGCTGAAAACTATAAGAAGAGAATAAAAAATTAGCAAATTTATGTTACATCTACTTGGTAATAAAGATGACAGGATAATTTAGACTTGATTATGAAATTCAGATTAAAAAATATTAAATTTATCAAATATACAATGATACAAATAAACATCCACATATCGTATGGTACACTAACAGTATTTTTCAATCCATGATAGAAATGCTACATTTTTGTCTCTTTCTTATTATTTTACCCCAAACCTTTTCTGTACCTTACCTTCCTGAAGTACCCCTCTGGCAGCTAGGAAGGAAAGAATGTAAATGACAGAAAGAGTTAAAAGACAACTTGAATAGAGCAAAGAACATTTCCGATTCAGCAGTGTAGACTCTCACACTATGCCATCCTTGAGTATTACATAGTAAATGCCAACTGAAGGTCATTGAACCAGTAAGCACCCCACTCTACTAGTCTTACTGTGGCAAATTTACTATCCATATTCTGTAGCCCAAATAAAAATGTATACGTGGTAACCTATGTCATAGTTCCCTTAGGAGATTTTCTTAGATTTTTTAGTTAAAACCAAGTGCCTGATACTTTATATATGTCTAGTACTTTATAGTATCCAATTTTTTTTTCACATGCTCCTTTTGATTCTTAAGGTACAAAAGTGCCAGGATAGAATTCTGAAGTTAAAGAACAATCATAGTTTAAAGAACTAAATGAGAGCATGATTCACGTGTTCAGAATTCTTCACCAATGATGACCTCAATTGTTCTGGATCACCTCACATTCAATATGGCCATAGCATATTTAAAAATTGAGTGAACAGCGGTGCCTGGTTGGCTGAGTCAGAACAGCATGCGACTCTTGACCTCAAGGTTGTGAGTTCGAGTCCCATGTTGGGTATAGAAATTATTTAAAAATAAATAAATAAATAAATAAACTTAAAAACTAAAAAAAAAAGTTGAGTGAACAGAAATTATACTTACTGGCTATATATTTATGTGGAGCTTACAGACACAATCAAATCTAGACATGTGGTGAACCGTAAGCTTTCTCAGTATGCTTCTTTGCAAACTTTGGAATAACAGTGAAAAACAATAAAATTAAAAATATGTCTACTTGAAAACTTCTTAGCTACTTGACTATTACAAGATAAGACTATGAACTACCAAATCCTCAAATAACTTGTTATTCCTCAACAAATTTTGTGAAAAACCACTTAATATCTTCAAAAATTAACGCAGAAAATACCAAAGAAAAATAAATAATGCCTCCAATGAAAAATACCTGACTTTACTTTCTAAAAGTATATTACAATTTCTATGACTGATTATATAGCAATTTATATTAAATGGGATAAAAATGAAACCAATTACAGTCAACTTTTGATTAGAAACATTAAAAGAAGAAACACTAACCCAGTTAAAATAGTGACTAATCTAGAAATAAATCCACAGTAGGGATTACATTTTTTTTTTCTTCAGGTGGGCTCCATATGCCCAGCGTGGAGTCCAACAGAGGACCTGAACTCATGCCTCTGAGATCAAGATCTGAGCTGAGATCAAGAGTCAGACACTTAACTGACTGAGCCACCCAGGCATCCCTGGGATACATTTTATATTAGATTTACTCTGTCATTGATTTCTGCTTAAGGGAATACGGAGGGCAGAGGTAGTGATGGAAAATATGTGTGAGTGGGGAATTTTCAAGGATGCAGGAGGCAGGGATTAATAAATTTTGCTATAGAAAAATCTGAAAATATTTCGGGCATTGGGGTGGCTCTGTTGGATAAGTGCCCGACTCATGATTTCGGCTCAGGTCATGATCTCAGGGTTGTGAAATTGAGCCTTGTGTTGGGCTCCATGCTGGCCATGGAGACCGCTTAAGATTCTCTCTCTCCCTCTGCCCCTCCCCCTGCCCCCCTTGCTCACTTGGTCATGCACTCGCTCTAAAAAAAAAAAAAAAAAAGTTTATTCTGATTATCTAAAGTCTCCTCCTGAAACATCTTTGTGTTTTTCAAATCACTTTTTACACACACTTGAAGAAAACATGGTTGTGTTACTAGATATGAAGTTTTATATCCCACTTTTGCACTTAACATTATCATAAAAGTACTTCCCATGTTGTTTAAACCTCTTATAAGTGCTATAAACTTCAATTACAAAAGTAGTAAACTGCTTTTTGTAAAAAAAATGCAAAAAATATAGAAGTAAATAAGATATAAAATTTTTCTTTGGTACCTCTTTCATTAGAATTCTGTTGATAAACTCTGTTAACAGGTCTCTTCCAAAAACTATTTTTTAAAAAGATTTATCCATACATTTTAGAGAGAGAGAGTACACACACATGGGGTGGGGTGCGCGCAGAGGAAGAGGGAGAGAATCTCCAGCAGACTCCCTGCTCAGTGTGGAGTCAGACAAGGGGCTTGGTCTTACAACCCTGAGATCATGACCTGAGCTAAAATCAAGAGTCAAGGTTTAATCAAGGGAGCCACCCAGCACCCCTCAATAACCTATTCTTAAGAAACAAAAATAGATCACATAATACTCTGGCACACAGTAAGTGCTCATCATATTGCAGACATCCTTCCGTGTTAATCCATACATATCTGCTTATTCTTTCTAATGGCTGCCCAGTATTTCACATTATTGTCGAATTCATAGTTCCCTACTGATGGACATTTTCTTTGTCACAACTTTTCACTATTATAATCTTGCAGTGAACATTGTTATGCACATATTCTTGTACATTTTTAAAGGCTGCATAATATTCTATTGAATAGATATGCCATTCTATTATGGAACATTTCAGTGCTTCCAAAAAAATTTTTTTAATGATAAGGAAGAAATTTGAATGAGGGAAATGGTGCATATCTGGTTTAAGGAAGCAGTGCTGACTGAAGGGGACTGGCAGACCTTAGAAATGTTACCACATATTACACAGCTAAAGTATCTTTTTAAAACAACTAAAATGATTTATTTGATATCCTTAGGCTTCCTACACAAAGGCAGAATACCCAAACTGAACTTTTTGTAGCTGTCAGCTAACCAGTTTACCCACAAAATATGCAAACAAGACTATTTCTGGTTTTTCCTTTATTTAGCCAATTAGCGGGGCGCCTGGGTGGCTCAGTTGTTAAGCGTCTGCCTTCGACTCAGGTCATGATCCCAGTGTCCTGGGATTGAGCCCCGCATCGGGCTTCCTACTCAGCGGGAAGCCTGCTTCTCCCTCTCCCTCTCCCACTCCCCCTGCTTGTGTTGCCTCTCTTGCTGTGTCTCTGTCAAAAAAATAAATAAAATCTTAAAAAGAAAAATATTTAGCCAATTAACTGACTCTCTTACATGTAAGAACACAAATCGCATTGCAAAATCACAAACTAAATATTTCTGACTCCTTGTTTGATGTTTATTTCTGGAAATTTCACTAAGATGCTGCCTTTCTGGGTCCAAAATGAGACTCAAACACATGGCCTGAAAGCGTACCTTTTCTGAGACCTGGGCCCTTGAGTCCTCAGTTAACCTTTCCTCATATAACTGACTGAGCAATATGGCTCTTGCACAGTGAATCTGATTCTTGGTAAAGCCTCTTTCTGGTTCTGACTTTAATTGGACACATGGACAATAGTTTCCACACAGATGGCAGCAGTGGTAGTAATGGGTTTTGATTTTATGATCTGACTATTATGTGATTTCTGCTGGATGACAGTATCTTGGGTAGGTGGCAGCTAATAGGGAATCTGCAATCTCGTTTGGGTATGTTCTGTTTATGTTTATTTTTAAATGTACTGATATGAACTCCTTTACTCTAATAACCAGAGCTCTTTTTCCCCATCCAAAACTTAAGGTTTTTTTCATGTTTACTTAGAATGGGCCCAATATCTACCTGTCAATATCTACAAAAATCAAATTCCTATACCAAGAATGAAAGGAAACAAAATCTATAACATTCAATGGTCAGCTTTCTTCAATTTCTCTACATAACTAAGTAATTGTAAACTAATATTACTTTAGAACTCTGAAGCTAAAGAAAGGACAGTAAAGAAGTTTAATTATAAATTCGACATATTCAGAGAAATGCTGATTTCCAAAAGCCAAACAAAACAGTATTTCATAGTTTTCTAAACCTTAAGCAAGTTTAGCTTTTTTAAAAACTAAGAAAATTCAATACCATTTCTGTACAAGATATGGATATTGGGAAAAAAATAATGTCTCTCCAAATCCTCGGGAATCACAATTCTCAGTCTATTAGTTATCTACTGCTAAATAACGCATTATCCCAAAGTATAGTAGCTTAAAACAATGAATATTTATTATCTTTTTTTCTGTGGATCATGAATTTACAAGTGGCTTAACTGGATGGTTCATATATCTTGGGAGGCTGCAATCAAGATACTGGCTAGGCTGCTGTCAATGGAAGGCTTGACTAAGAGTGGAGGATCATTGAACTTCACTCAGTGGCTACTGGCAGGAGGCCTCAGTTCCCTGCCATCTGGGTCTCTCCAGAGGGCTGTTCATGATCTGGCAGCTGGCTTCCTCCAGAGCAAGCGATCCAAGAAAGACAGCAACCAAGATGGAAGCTGCAGTGCCTTTTTATAACCTAGTTTCTAAAGTCACACACCATTATTTCTACTTTATTTGTTAGAAATGAGTCATTAAGTCCAGACACATGCAGGGGCGCCTGGGTGGCTCAGTCAGTTAAGCATCTGCCTTCGGCTCAGGTCATGATCCCAGGGGCCTGGGATCGAGTCCTGCATGGGGCTCCTTGCTCGGCAGGGAGCCTGCTTCTTCCTCTGCCTGCAGCTCTCCCTGCTTGTGTTCTCACACTCTCACACTCTCTCTCTCCCTCTCTCTGACAAATAAATAAATAAAATCTTAAAAAAAAAAAAAGTCCAGACACATGCAAGTAGAGAGGAACTGGACTGCAACTATTCAAGGAAATAATCTCAACAAATTTATGGTAGATATATCATTTACAACCAACATTGTCAACAATGATGAATCTAATGGTGATTAAGTGTTTTTATTTCTTTAGCTGGTCAACATCAATATACTGGCACCTGCTTCTACCTTAAATTTTGCTGCTTTATCATAATTAGATCCTTTAAGTTATTCAGAAGGTAAAATTTTTCCATTTTATGAATATAAAATATTTTTGAGCAAACAGACTGATACATCGTCTATCTATAGATTGTATTAATCAGAATAAAATCAATTGAAACAAAATGTTTGTTTTGATTCAACAAGATTTAGTATGTTTTGATTCAAAAAGATTTAGTATGGGAAGAAAAGACCAAGCAAGATAGTTACTAAAATCTTTTAAGAGGGTAAGTGCTTATATCACATTAAACTAAATAAAACACAAGACTTCTAAGATTTCTTTACTTATGATTTGAATGTTTTGTTTATTTAAGGAAAACAATGGTCTTGCCACAAGCTGTACATTCAAGGGAAAACACAGACTAGCTGTGAGTTCAATTAATGACCTTGGTTAACCAAGAAAAAAAAAATGTTCTTAGTTTAAACTTTAAAGTTTTAATATCTGGTATATAATTGTATAGGAAAAGTTCATATAAAATCCTTTTAAACATAGCACTTTGGACAAATAAAACTCATTTAAAAATAGCTATCACCATATAAAATAACATTAGTATGATACAATTGTTTGTGCAAACTTGAACTTATTTTCTCAGGAAAAGCCCAGTAATACTAGTATGATATAATTGTGTAAACATGAACTTATCTTCTCAGGAAAAGCCTAACCAACTCAAATTTCTTAAATTTCCTCCACTGGCTTCACAGGTTGGATATGTTAGTATCACTCCTTTTCAAAATAAAAATTGTAAAATCATGAGTTCAATTAAATTTTATAATAGGTATCTTTATTAAAAGGGATCAATCCCTATAATGCCACAAATCCTATAATGATTGACATATTAGCTTGTGTTGATTTTCAAACCCTTAGTTAACTTTAAGATTTTAGACTAATATAAAATTGAATTAATGAAAAATCTTTAGATCCTGAACTTATAATTAAGATAAAAATGCAAATCAGTGGTCACCAAATATATTTTTAATTTATCCTTGTCGCTTATATATTATTGAGTAACTATCAATTAAACAGATTAAAGGATATATAAATACCTTTGAATGATGTTAAATACACATTTATTATTCCCACATTCTTCAGATCCCTAACCCTTAAATCACTGTACAAGAATATGAATATGTACTCATAGAGAGAATGAAAGATAATTCTCGGTTACATGACTTTTAGTTTTTTTCTGCATCTATGAGGAAAGAAAGTTGGTTTCTTTGAGTAAGGTTGTATTTAATATATACAGCTGACATGGTCCTAGGTAAAAAAGTTACAGGGAAATAAAAATAGGTATACAAGGTAATGGATATGCGCTGTCCATTTATCAAGGGCATTGTTACAGTTTTTTTTAAGATGGAAAAATACATATAAATATACAGTCTTATTTAATAGGTTTTTAAGGTTTATTTTTAAAAATTTATTTTAAAATTATTTTTAAGGTTTTTTTTTTTTAAGATTTTATTTATTTATTTGCGAGAGAGAATGAGATAGAGAGAGAGCATGAGAGGGGAGAGGGTCAGAGGGAGAAGCAGACTCCCTGCTGAGCAGGAAGCCCGATGTGGGACTCGATCCCGGGACTCCAGGATCATGACCTGAGCCGAAGGCAGTCGCTTAACCAACTGAGCCACCCAGGCGCCCTATTTTTAAGGTTTTAAAGAGATAAACTACACAGAACAGATATGCTTTTGGGTTGTTCAGGATTTTTATAAGCATTAAAACTAAAAGTTTTTCAAATTCTTTAGAAACCCCAGTAAAATTTAAGAAAGAAAATCAGGGGTGCCTGGCTGGTTCAGTCACCAGAGTGTGTGACACTTGACATTACTTAATAAAAAATTTAAAAAGGAAAAAAAGAAAAAAGAAAAGCAATGACTATTTATTGAAAACAATCTAATATCTGTAATGACCTTAGATATGATTTTCAGGGCTGTTCATGATTTTGAGATGCTTAAACTAAGAGTTTTTCTTTTTCAGATATTCCAATCATATTTTGAAAAGAAAATCAAAGACTACTTATTAGAAACAACTGAATGACCAAGAAAAATCTCACGTTTTAAGATTAATTCACACCAAATACATTAGTGCAGATGAGTAATTTTGACCTTAAAAATTGGTCATATTAAGTCTTTTTAAAAATTTTTATTTATTTATTTACTCATAGCGAGCAAGGTGGACAGAGGGAGAACCTCAAGGAGACTCCTCGCTGAGCATGGAGCTCAACTCAGGGCTCGATCCACGACTCTGAGATCATGACCTGAGTTGAAATCAAGAGTCAGACACTTAACTGAGCCACCCAGATGCCCCTGCCATATTAAGTATTCTAAATCTTTCCCACATTCTTCAGATCCCTAACCCTTTATTTTCCATTTTCAGCTTGCCTCTTAGTCTACCAGAATATGGAAGCTTAATATTATTTGAGCCCTGCTCTCAACTTGTGGTTCACAAATCAGAGCATCAGCAACACCTAGGAGCTTATTAGACATGTACTCTCAGAACCTGTTCCAGACAAATTGAATCAGAATCTGTATTTTAACAAGATCCCAAGTCAATTCATATGCAAATTAAAGTTTAATAAGCACCGTTCTAGAGCCCTTATCTTCCTTTCTTTTGACTTAAAAATAAAACACACCCTCCCTGCTATCTCAGAATTTTTCTGTATCCTAAGTTACCTTCCTTTTGTTCTTCCTTCAGTTCCAGAGGAAAAGACTTCCTCCTCTGTTCCACAGCTAAGCTCCCTATATACACCTGTGTCCTTGACTCATTCACAGTCCTGATTTAGGAACATTAATTCCTTGCCGCTCTCTCTCTCAAATATGCTTACAGGGACCAAATCTTATGTATTTTGCATATCTAACATCTATCACAGTACACGACACAGAGTAGGCATGTTGAAATCATAGGTGGCTCCTTTTTCTGCCTCTTTCAAATCAAGTGTTTCGTATTTGAAAATAAAACACAGTAATAACTCACCCTGCTATATCTTCCTTGGTCTTTTCTTTCACTGTCAAACCCTTAGATGTTTTCTCGCTTAACAGATATTTATTGATACTAATTGTGGATACAACACTATGATGAGTACTATTGCAAAAAACCAAAACCAAAAGAAACAGTCCCTATCATCCCAGTGCTTACCATCATTGAGGAGAAAGAGGGCACAGCTCAAGTGTGCTAAATAACAAAAGAGGAAAAAATGCTAGGCAGTGCTTTAAAGAGTACGCTATAAGCTCGTACTTGGCTTACACATAGTGGATGATCAAAAAGATGTTGAATAAATGCTTACTGCCTCTACTTCCTTATCAACTCACTTCATAAACCTTTAAATTTGGTCTCTATAACCTTCTTCTAAGACCACTTCTTTCCATGTCCCAACGACCTTCCAATAACCAAATCCTCCATCCTGAAAAAGCTACAGACCTAGTAACTACATACACATGAAGCAAGCAAGCTCCTTATTTTTCAGTCTAGGTTACTAACTACTGACTCTCACTACATTGTAGAAAAATCTGTTAGGAAAAATATAGCTAATATGGCAGCCAGCTACTAAACCTGATACTTGACCCAACCAACTCATTAAAACACTCATAAAAACAAAAAAGGAGATGAAAAGTTAGAATATCACAGGAACTTGGTTATCAGTGATTTGATTTGTCAGGGCACAAAAATAATCATTTAAATGGTGGAAACAAAAACAGAATTAAAAAGTCTAAATATTCAAAAGTAAGAGAGCAGTTAAATAGACCATGATATTATGATATAATATTAAATAGGCATTAAAGATCCTTCTCAGATTATTTGATGTTAAAGAAAAAAATGTTCATGGTAAAGTAAGTGAATAATGAAAGGAGGGACCTCCATGTATTGAAAAAAGAATCAGGCAACAAAACACTCAGAGCATACCTCTCTCAGTAGTGAGATTACTGAAAAATCTAAATTTCTTCTTTGTTCTTTTTTATATTTTCCAAATTTTCTTTTCTTTTTTTTTTTTTTTTTAAAGATTTTATTTTTATTTACTTGAGAGAGAGAGAGAGAGAATATGGGAGAAAGCACGAGAGGGAAGAGGGTCAGAGGGAGAAGCAGACTCCCCGCTGAGCAGGGAGCCCGATGCGGGACTCGATCCCGGGACTCCAGGATCATGACCTGAGCCGAAGGCAGTCGCCTAACCAACTGAGCCACCCAGGCGCCCTCCAAATTTTCTATAATGAATAATTATAACTTTTTTATAATCAGAAAAATTATTAAGAGGAAATTCAGAAAGATAAAATTAGGAGAAAAGTACCTTCAAAAATTATTTTACAAGTAGCACCCTGACTATATAGGAACACGTCATGTTTCAGTCTTCCTTCTCCTTAACCTCTCCTGCATTTAATGGTACAGATAGATGTACTTCCTGAAACTTTCTGCTTCACTTCTAACACTTTGTTTTTTCTTGGTGTTCTTCCAACACCACTTAGGCACCTGTCTCTTTGCCTTGTTTGGTTCTATCTCCTATTGCCATTCCCTAAATGGGACTGTATGCCAAGACCTTGTTAGCAAGCTGTTCTTGCTCTATTTATTAGACGCCCTTTACTGGAGAGCCTATCTATTCTCAGTCTCAGCAATTACTTCTCAGCACACGACTTCCAAGATTTACATCTCTAGTTCTTTCTTGTGTCTTTAATAGTATTCTTCAAACTCAACTGGCATATTCTATCTTCTTCTACCTGAAATTCATTTTCCTCTAAATTAATTTCCTTGTTTGAGGCCTTCCTATGTGTATTCACGGATCTATTATGCACTGGTCACCTCATTTAAATCTGTTATCCCTCTTTCTCTCCCTCTCGTCCAACGCTTGGTACTAAGTATTTTGAAATGTCTCTCACATCCATTATTTTCTTTCTAGTCTAATCCTGAAACCCTGCTAATCCTCATAGATCTCAACACCTCACACCAAGTAGTCCAATAAGTGTAAATCTAATTAATCTTCTAAGTCTCCCGTCTCTGGCTTCTCCAAAAAAAAGAAACAAAAGAAACAAAACAAAACACAACCTATACATTGCTGCTGTTGTGATGAATTTTCCTAAAACATGGCTTAAAAAAAATGGAAAAAAAACACAAAAAACAAACAAACAAAAAACCACAACCCAACTACAGTCTCAAATTACTGTCAAAATTACAAGCTAAATTCTTCGGTCTCCAATGTAGCCTCTGCTTCCCTCTTGTAAATTTATTTCCTAACACAACACTACAAAAATCATCTTTCTAAACAAACTAGTCTAACTTCAAAATGAGCTCCAGGAGTATGTAATGTAAAACATTCATGAGTTTTTCTGGAAGTTTTCCTGTTTAATGTTACCAACCAATGCTATATGTGGACAAGACAGAAATAACAGATTAACAGTAGACTGGAAATGTTAAAGCAGAACTTGGTCAAGAGCCAACCAACACAAATCAGACCAGGGGCCATGACATTCTGGAAAAAGCAAAACTATAGAGACAGTGGGGTTGCTGAGAGGGAGAGAAGGAGGGATGAAGAGGCAGAGCACAGATTTTCGGGGCAGTGAAACTATTCTGTATTGACTACAACGGTCAATACTGGGAATGGATTATGGCCTTTGGGTGATAATAATATGTCAATGTACATCAACAGCAATAAATGTACCACTGTGGTGCCAGTCCAGGAGGCTGTGCATGTGTGGGGGCAGAAGAGATAAGGAAAATCTCTGTACTCTCTAATTTTGCTTCGAACCTGAAACTGCTCTAAAAAATATTTATTAAAATATATATATATACTTCGGGGAGCTTGGGTGGCTCAGTTGGTTAAGCATCTGCCTTTGGTTTAGGTTGTGATCCTGGGGTCCTGGGCTCCCTGTTCAACGGGGAGTCTGCTTCTCCCTCTCTCTCTGCCCCTCCCCCTCCTCATGCTCGCTCACTCTCTCTCTCAAATAATAAAATCTTTCAAAAAATAAAATAAAAATATATATACTTCAAAAACAGCATACTTACAAACATTTAAATATTTAATCCCTGTCCTCAAGATAAATTTCAGTGTAGTTCTTCTACAAACCATTTATGAGCAAGAAAGTAGAACTTAATTTCTGGGATTAAGTTCCATCTTTTAAAAGCAACACACGTCTATACTGGAATTTAAAAAATGCACTTATTTTCAGATTCTTGGTACTTTGGCTAGCACCAGAATCATCATACACTAACATTTTATATTTGACACAGAACAAGCAGTGTTAAGATCAACGCTTACAGAAAACCATTCACTGCCAGGTAATGTTTGCAATACACAAGAATAACCATATAACTAAATTATGTATCTAGTATCATCTTCTGCTACCTTCCATCAGTTTCAGCTGTGCAGAAACTCCCCATTTCTTATTAATTTGCTAAGTCCTTTCATAAGGCAGTCTCTATTTTTTTTTAGGATTTTATTTATTTATTTGAGAGAGAGAGAGAGAGCATGAGTGGAGGGGGCAGGGCAGAAGGAGAGGGAAAAACAGAGCCCCTCCTCGCTTAGCAGGGAGCCTGATGTGGGGCTCAGTCCCAGGACACTAGGATCATGACCTGAGCCAAAGGCAGAGGCTTAACCAACTGAGCCACCCAGGTGCCCCTCCTAGTGAATAAAGATAGTCCCTCCATCTGAAATTCACAAGGATCCATCCACACCTAGCAAAACTCCTATTGATCTTTTATCACACCATTTAAATCATAATCACCCAGAAAACAATTATTTTAGGAGTTTGGAAATAAAACTCTGTGGGATGATTCTAAGCAGAAAACTGCAAAGAAATCTTGACCTTTAGTAGGTAGTTAGTTGCTATGCTATTGGTGTAGTAATTATTTTTCTGTGTATTATAGGATACAGCATATGAATATGACAGACACTGGGAACCAGGGTTTTACTGTGGGAGAAGGGAGATATATGTAGTGCTGGATTTGAATTGGAAGTATCAATATGATTAAAAAAAAAAAAGGTACCCCCTGGTTCCAACCACTGAAAGGACCAATCCACAATGGTAAACAATAGCAATGAGTACATTTATACCTAGACTTTGGTTTTTAAATTCTACTCTTAACTAAAAAAGCAGTTTTAGTGCTCTTGAAAAAACGGCTGATTTCAGATCTGGCACAAAAAAGGTACAAGGAAAGCCTGGGATCCTGTATGTAAGGAAGTGTTCAAAGACTAAAGAATCACCTCAAAGGACATTAAGAATCGGCCACTGGTCAACTTTGAGCCAATTTTAGCATCAAAAGGAATATTGATGTATTTAATACAGAACAAAAAAGAATGCCATAACAAATATAGAATGTAAGAATAAAAATAATAGATACCCTTTCTTTGCAGCCCTTGATGTAATAAATGGAATAGGTAAGGATCATTATTGGGTGCTAACGACAGTGGTTGAAAGGTTGTTGGATTATTCATAGGGTCTCAAAGTATCAGCCTGCAGATCATGTGCTAATTATAAAGAGGAAGATAAACCTTACAATAGAGTGATCTGGTTATCGCTACCTTAACCAAGTGGTAAAATTTAGCTCACCAGTAGCGGGACAACCTGATATTACGTCTCCTAATGTGACGTCATATGAAGTTCACAACATGTCCTATGTAAGATTTTTCCTAAAACTGTTTATCTTGAATGTAATCAAAAAGAAACAATCAGATAAATTAAGAAATGTAGAAAATTCTACAAAACTACCCCAAACTCTTCAAATAAGTCAAAATCATGAAGAAAAAACAAAGAAACAAACAAGTAGGCATATTGTTCTAGATAAGAGACATATTAACTACATGAACCTTGATTGGAACCTGGATGATGAAAGTAAAACAAATTCTATAAAACATTTTTTAAGGGACAATTGGAGAAATTTAAATACAGACTATATATTAGATATTACTGAATAATTACTGATTTTCTGAGATGTGTTAATAATGTGATAAAGGAAAAGCAATTCTTAGAAGATAAATGTGGAAATATTTAGGAAGGAAATATCAAGATATCTGCACTTGCCTTCAAATGGTTCAGTAAATACGAAGCATATATGGCAAGATGACATCTGACATCTGGTAAATATAGTAGTAGTAGATGGATATTCATTGTCTAATTCTTTTCAGTCATCTATAGATTTGCAATTTTCAAAATAAAAACTTTGAGGGAAATCAGTTCAGATGTCACACTTCTTAGAAGGCTTTTTAAACTTATCTAGTGAAATTATTTTTTCTTTTTTCATATTCCCACAGACTATATTTCTAATTCAACCCTTAACAAATTTGATAATGTCCATTTACAGGTCTGACCTTCTCCCTAAACATAGAATCAGCCTCATCTTCCTTACTAGAACTTAGCTCTTTATCTGACATGTACTAAATATTCAGAGTTTGTTGTATGGATGAGATAACTGATAAGACAAATTGACAGGCCAAAACTGAAATCCAGTTATTGTTACTATCATATTGTACCTCAAATTCAATGAAATCCATCAAGCAGTAAGCCTATTAAATGTTCCTACATGATCTGTACCATTATAATAGATATCCACATCACCATTCAAATCAAATTAAAAACAAAGCATAACAATCCTAAAGCAGCCTCACCCTTAAGTCATTACAGGCCATTTTCATTTTAAATTATTTCTAGTTTCAATTCAAGGCAATTAGAAAAGATGCATACCTGTTCTACGTCCTTGGAATTGGAGGTCTGGTTTTCTCCAGGCTGCTCATTTTCCCATGGTAATTTATTTTTTCCTTTTCCTGCACTTAATACCCTTCGGGTACAGATAGTTGGACTGTAAGATCCATAAATTTGCATGCTGTCCCTTGTGTGGTCTCCACAGTGACAGTGTGCACTCTGAGTTCTGTTACCAGCCAAGAGCCAGTCTGTATCTGCTCCATGTGCCAGATGGCTTGACCTGCCCTGGGCAGATGATGGCATAAGTATTGCATATTCCACAAATCCCTGTTCTGTTAACCTTGGGAGGGTTTTTCTAGCCAATCTGGCCTGCACAGCACTCATCACTCCATCTCCATTATCTTGCAGTTCAACAGTATCCACAGCTTTGAAAAGGATGCTGGTTTTACCTGAGCCCATGGACGATGCCAACACAGCAAAGGCTTCAAGAGCTGCTTGGCGTACCCTGCGTTTGCTATCTACAAGAGCTGGGGCAAGATTAAAAGACAGTTTGGGTAAGTCAAAATCCTCGCTGGGATAGGTCAGGAGGGAGCAGATGCAAATGTTCACTACCTCCTCTCTCACTCTGGAATGCTTATGTTTGAGATGTTCCAGAAGTAAACAAAGCACCCGTTGAGGACCTACTTCCTTCATTAGCTTGAGGAAAATTTTCATGTATTCTTGTTTGATTACCAATTTGTTGTCTGCCAGCACTTTGACAGAAGATGCTATAACTGGTCCCAAGAACTGTTGTACCTGCTCTCCAAGGCGAATAACCAGTAAATGCAGGACCTGAAGTGTGCCATGAACCACTCTGAAGTTAGAATCATCTAACAGATTATAGAGCAAGCTAATGAAACCGACAAGACTGGAATGAGGGGTAGAACTAGGATTAAATCCTCCCATCACCTGTTTTAATTCCTCAACGGCCTGAGTCCGGTTCTTATAGTCCTCCTGATCTAACAATCTTGAATGCAGCTCTTGAGGAATAATCCCAAATTTAAGATTGCTGTTAGAAAGAGTCACTGCACAGGGGAGGGGATCTTCAGGAAATCCAGAGGCTTCCAGTTCCAAATAATAAGGAACCTGACTTCCAAATTGGGACTCCAGGCGGCGATTGTAGTGTCTCCTCAGGGCAGATGGCAAGCGAGAGATATAGGACTGAAATCTCTCTTGGCCAAGTCGTTCTCCAATTTGCTGAAGTGCAGAGAAAGCAGTCTCAGATTCTTCTTCTACCTCCTGATCGCCAAGCTTTCTGGCTAGGGATATTATTACCTCGGTGAGATCTAGGCTGAACAACAAATCCTCAGGAGTAAGCAAGATAGGGAACAGCAGTGCTGTGGCAGCTCGAAGCCGGGCATCTGTACTTTCCAGCCCTTGTTGTATAAGCGTTCTCAGCACCTGTCCAGAACTACGTTTCAGACATATATGTAGGATCTGTAGTGCATCTTTCCGTAGGGCCGGATTCTCTTCTCGTAAGGAGACAACTAGTTGAGGCAGAAGTGCTAAGCTAAAGGCCTCTTCCAGCTGGCCTGCCTCCCCCTGACCCCGGAGAACGTCCGAGAGGAGATGCAAGCAGAGTCGCTTCTCATCACTACCTCCTTCCACAAGCACTCGGCCCAGGGCCCGATACAAGGCTTCCTTCCGTCGGGGGAAGCCGAGTCGACCGCCCCGCCGCGGCAAAGCAGCCTGCAAAGCCTGGAAGGCCTCGGAAGGATCTGGCGCGGTCCGGAGGAGCTGAAGAAGCCGAGTCTCCTCTTCATCTCCTCCTGACAAACCACCTCCAGACCCAGACCAACTACTTGTGATTGCCTCCGCGGGCATCATGAGGGTCGAGGCCAGAGGCGAAGGTGTCGGCGGGCAGGTACTGTGGTCTCCGGCAGCTCCACGGCAATAGTTTTTCTCGCCTCTCATGGTGCCCCCACCTCGATCATCATCAGTCTCTGGGGCGGAAGGACGATTGCAGCTCTGGAGCCGATAGGCACAGAGGGCTGGAAGTTGCGGCAGCAGGCGCAGCGCAGAGGGCACAGCCGCCATGGAGGGTCGTCAGGTGGCAGAGGCTGAAAGAAACCATCGTCTCTGAAGGGCTCGATGGAGCCCAGCCTTCCAGTTCCTCTCCAAGCCCCAAGCTGCAGAGGAAGAAAAGGAACAGCTTCAGTTAGCTGCCAAGTCGCCCCCGGCAGGCTGCCTTCGGCAAAATGGCCCCTGCCAGAGCCCCAGACCCCACAGCAGCCACCGGGCGTAACCAGGGCACCACGTGACCAAACCGATGGCTTCCATGGTGATCTACCCAGAGCGGACCTCTTGACCCGGAAATCAACCTGTCGTGATGAATGCTGGGTCATGTAGTCCACGTCAAGTTACGAATGGGCTGCAGGCTCCTTGAAAAGGAAGTGAGAACATTACGAAAGTAGAGAACGTATCTAGAGCAGAGAAGGCAAAGAAGGGTGAAGTCACTAGGCGGAAGTGACGTTTCCGCTCCGAGCGGAAGATCTCCGCCCCACCCGAAAGGATTGGGGTTTGACTGGAGACGAGTGAGTATCCTGCCCCGACTCCAGTGGTCCACGACTCCTCCTCCTGTTGTTGCCGGCGTGATTCCTGGGACTCAGGTATTTTCCTTTTGCTGTTCTCCTGCGGCGCAGGCTTTGGCAGAGTTTTGCCGGAGTGACGCTGGTGCTGCAGTAAGAGGTAAAGAAATGAACGGGAGCTAGCAGGGAGAGAGGCGACATCTTCTTGTGCAGGGTTTGTTACCGTTGTAAATGCGTTGCTTTCTACAGCCCTGAGTAAGTGCGATCCTTTCCTCCTGCGGTCCGCGTACCCTGACTGGAGATTCGGACCAAGGCCAAGCTCATAGCTCGCGTACTTTTTTTCAAATTCTGGTCTTTGGGGCCCTTACATTCTCCGCCTCCCCCCCCCCTCCCTTTTCCTACTTCGCTTACCCTCCGGTCGTGGAAGGTTAATCATTTTCTTGCATCTTTCCTTACTTTCATCACTTTAAATTCTCTTTGAAAACGTACTTAATCTATTTTTCCCTGTGTCTCACCACCTCTCCCTTATACGTTCTCAAAGTCTCCGAATGCAGTTCCTCTCTGAGACTTACTCCTTCCCTCCTCCCTCACCCTTTGCCACCCCAACCTCCCTACAGGATCCTTGCGCGTCTCTGCAGCCTTTCAGTCTTCTGGAAACCGAGATTGCAAAGACAGTTTCACTTGCGGTTGAAGTTCTTGGCATCATGGACCTAAGAGAATTCTGCCCTGTATATTTAGGGCTAATAATGGACGTCTCTTTGTTTTAGGCGAAGTGTGAATTGGTGAGCGTCCTCTCCTTTTTGTAAATGAAACTTAAGCGGACACAATTGAAGAGCTGGAGTGCCTGGTGGGAGGCTGAATTCTTTGAAGTGTAGAAGAGGTATTTTTTGAAGGAATAACACAATTACTTTAAAATGACCCACTGAGAAAAGGCAGAGTTATTATTTAAAGTCTCCAATTCATGCAGTTTAAATGCAAGTGAAGTCTAAGGATAATTGAGTTACATATACCAAACCACTTTGTAAATAACGGTGCTGGATAATGCAAGTTCAAACATAATTTCTGTTCGTTGTCTTAAAGCACAATTTGAGTATCATAGGTTTCTTTTTTGTCTTTCGGAAGTAGAGTAAATGTAAATGAGGCTTATGTAAACATCCTTATGTTTTGGTTTCAGTTCTAGGTTCTTTTGATTTTAACTAGTCATTTTGGTGTTTAAATGAATCTGCCTAATTTGGTTTAACTTTATTTCAGTAGACCACTCCCCCCTTTTTTTTCATTTTAAAAAAAATGTAGGGATAGTGTTAAGGGCGGGGGGTGAAAACCAAGAGGTTATTGTAGCAGTCATTAGTAAAAAGGAATGTCTGTCTGGTTCTCATATTTCCAGTGTAAGAAACTCATATTTATATTTTTACTCATATATATATACTCAGGCTTCAGGAACCCAACTCAAACTAAACAAAAGTAAGAGAATGAGGTATGCATTAGAATGTACATATTTAGAATGCCAGTTTATGTTGGAATAGAAGATAACCCTTTCCAGTGATTAGAATTTTCAGGTTGAAAAATCCAGTGCACTCTTTGCTGTATTGAAGAACTTGGGAAGTGGAGGTTTTGTGGTAATCATGAAATCAAAGAAAAGGAACTTGGAAAGTCTTGAATGATATATCATCATCAAAGTTATGGTAGAAGCTTAAGAATTACTCCTTTTCTCCATAGAGAATACTTTTCAAGGGTTGTGGATACTTAAGCCAACCTTTCTCTTAGAACAAAGCAAAATGAGTCTTCATTTTGACCCCTTTTCTCAGGGCTCCGTAGATCACTATGTTAATAAAGATTGCAATTTATTTTGTATCTGTTACATTTAATTTCTTTGATAAAGACTTGTTAGATGCATTATCCCCCATGGTGGTTATTTAGGAAATGGGACCTCATCGACATCATGTATCCTACTAATTATCTTTTAAGGTTATTTTGTGGCAGACATATCTCATTCGTTTAATGTATATTCTATTTATTTCTTTTACAAAGCAAATTTAAAAAAACTTATTCTTGAATTCCAGTAATCCAGGAAATTATAGGAATTGTGTATTGACTAGAAAACCCTTTTATATTTAGCCTTAAGTAGAGATAGGATAAAAATTTTTAAATCAAATTCTAGAATAGTGGAATACACTATGTGTTTAATAGTACACCTTTGAGGGGTGCCTGGATGGCTCAGTTGGTTAAGCGACTGCCTTCCGCTTGGGCCATGATCCCAGGGTCCTGAGATCAAGCCCTGCATCAGGCTCCCTGCTTGGCGGGAAGCCTGCTTCTCCCTCTCCCACTCCCCTTGCCTGTGTTTCCTCTCTTGCTGTGCCTCTCTCTCTGTCAATTAAATAAATAAATAAAATCTTAAAAAAAAAAATAGTACACCTTTGAAAGTTGAAAAGCTGTGATTAAGAATACATTGAAAATACAGATTCAGGTAAAACAAATTAAAATATCAATACTTTTTAAAAAGTTTAGTTAAATTAATTGATTATAGGAATATTTGTGATACATTAATTGTTTGAGCTGGACTTATAAACACAATTGCCCTGACAACATCGTTTATTTCCACAGTCAGAGGTAAGATATTAATTGGCTGGATGAACCACCATAGTTTTTTCTGTGTGTGTGTGTGTGTGTGTGTGTGTGTATGTGTGTGTGTTTAAGATTTTATTTATTTGAGAGAGAGAGAGAGCTCATGAGAGGGGGGAGGGTCAGAGGGAGAAGCAGACTCCCTGCTGAGCAGGGAGCCCGATGTGGGACTCTATCCAGGGATTCCAGGATCATGACCTGAGCCGAAGGCAGTCGCTTAACCAACTGAGACACCCAGGCGCCCTTTTCTGTGTTTTAAGTCAAATTTTACAGACATCCAGGAATATTGGAAATCAGTGTGAATTCTGTAAACTATTAAGACTTTTGTATAGTTTAAGAAGTTACTGTGAAGAAATGCTGTGCAAAGGAAAGGTGCTATTAACAGTTCTTGATAAGACTACCATTTATTGATTATTTGCTGTGTGTCATACAGGGTGGTAAATACTTAATGAATATTGACTTATTGAATTTTCACAACAATTTTTTGAAGTTACATCTATGTTTGTGCTGTGGCACATGTTATGGATGTTTCCATGGAAAGTAATTGGACAGAGAAAGTAAAACAAATTAGTCAGTGTAGCTACTTGGTTAGAGCTTTGGAACAGTTTTGGTGAGGAAGAGCTTTGAAACTATAGGATAAAATTTGATTTTTCCACTATTAATCATTCATCTATTTTATTATATATTTATTTAATTATTATATATTATTTAATTATTTATATTTTAATCTTCCTTTTTGGGTTTCTGTTCTGAAATTTTTTAGTCTCTTACTTGAGCCAAAATATCAATAAGGTTAAGAAATTGTGAGTCTGTTTTTATATATGTGAAATTAAACAGGTTTTCTTGATGTATATCAGAGATACATTTTCATTTATTTAGGTTTATGTTTCAAAGCCACTGTGCATTTCTGAGTCAAAACTATAATTTTAAACAAAGATCCAATTTTTGTTGCATTTCTGGTACTAATCTGTGTAAGTTAACAGGATTTCACTTTCACTGCAACCAGTTTTTCAGTGGACGGATTAATTATGTAACTTAGAGCTTTTGCTGGATGTAAAAAAGGCTTTGAGAACTTTTCTTTTGTATTATTTCTGACTACATGATACAATGATTCATATTATAGCGGGCTTCTAATTTTACTTTTGTTTCTCCAGATATAATGAAAGTCAATCTCAGAAAACAGGAAAATATGCCAACTTGTTCTTAGGCCCACTGATAAAATAGTATGCCATCGTTAATTGAATTCTTCTGTGAGGAGAGTTGAACTGTGGGAAAGAAATTTAAGAAAAGAACTGATCTGATAAAATACTCTTAAGTTTTATAAATCACAGTTTTTACAACAAAGTATAAGTGTGTTTGGATTTTTTTTTAACAATTCTTATTTCTCATCACCATTTATTTGCTCTCATTGTAGCAGATAATTGCCTCCCAACTGATTTCAGCACCACTGTTTTGTAGCTTTGGTGTCAATTAAGTAGTTACTAAACTTAGAGCCTGACCTTTATTAGCTTTGTTTCGGCACCTAAAATTATGAAGCTGCTGTAGACTATGGAAAGTTTGATTTTATCTAATATTGTCTTTATACTGTGCATATTTATGTAACAAGAATGCTGCCATTATATAAGTAACAGAAGGGAATGTTGTTCCATAGATCCCTCTGTATTTCATTTTAAAGCCCTGACATACTTTTGTATCTGATCTACATAATATGTGTATATATTTTATATATGTGTGTGTACTTGTATGTGACCTATTTTTAAGTTTCTGTCCTGCAATTTTTTAGATTCTTGTTAGAGTTAAAACCTTAATAAGGTTAAGAAATTATGAATTTATAAGTGAGGCTTTATAACATAAAGAACTCTGGAGACAGCATTCCGAGGTTTAAATCTTGCCTGGGCCTAATTTCTCTGTGCCTCAGATTACTTTATAAAATAATAATAATAACAACAACGGTACCTATCTCATGGTGTTATTCTGAGGATGAAAAGAGTTAATACATGTACAAAGCCTAGAACAGTAACTGGCCTATTTTGTCATTCAAAGGTCTTCCAAGTAACTCTTTATAGAATAATTTTCTCAGGAGTGGCAACAATTATAAATTGGTTCAGTAAATATTTTTTACAGGTCTGCACTGTTCAGCATTGAAATTTTTTTAATTAATGTATAGAGAACATTGTTCTAAGATTAAGAAAACATTATATTCCCAGTAACATCTCTTACTACTTGTATGATCTTTGTTAATTCATTTAAACTCTCTGAACTTAAGATTCTTCATCTCTAATTCTTATGCCAAGTTTAGTGCCCTATATATACATTATTTTTTTTTCTGTGCAAAATTTCAAAAACATGCAAAAACAATAATATCATAAACCCTCATATACCTGTCACCCAGCTTCAACAGTTAGCAACTCATGACATCATCTACATCTCCACTTACTCATCTCATATTATTTTTTTTAAATATTTTATTTATTTATTTATTTAGAGAGAGAGAGAAAACGTGCTCATGCATGTTGGAGGGGTACAGGGAAAGGGAGAGAGAGAGGATCTCAAGCAGACTCCTCACTGAGAGTGGAGCCCAATGCGGGGCTTAATCTCACAACCCTGAGATCATGTCCTGAGCCGAAATCAAGAGTCGGACACTTAACTGACTAAGCCACCCAAGTGCCCCTCATCCCATATTATTATAAGCAAACCCCTGATATCATATTATTTTACCTACAAATATTTTAGTATATAAAAGATAAAAACTCCTAAAAACATAACTACAGGATCATTTTTTCAGCAATGGTGATTAGTTAATATAATGAATAATCTAGTTAGTTTACAAATTTCCAGTTGTCTCCTAAATGTATGTGTCTGGGTGTGTGTGCATATGTCTGCACACATGCACACACACACACAGTCACAAGTTATATTTGTTTGATATGTCTTTCAAGTTTATTTTGATCTGTATGTTCATTCTCTTTCTTTTAATTTCTTTCGGTTTATTTATGGAAGCATCTAGGTTATTCCATAATGTTTCTCACAGTCAGGATATTTTTGCTGATTGCATCCTTCTGTTACAGTTTAACATGCTTCTTCTGTTCTCTGTATTTTTGTAAATTAATAGTTGGATCTAGATTGTTGACTGCATGTTTGATTTTGGTGTTTGGGGGGGCTGGGGAGTTCAAGAATATCCATAGTTGATGTTATGGTCTTCTATCAAAAGGTCCTGATGTCTAGTTGTCTCTCTTTTTGTGATATTAGTAGCCCTTCATAATCAATATTTTTGATCGATACCTACATTTATTCATTAAGTTTGTGAAATGGTGACACTTTATCATCCCTTCTTTATTAACTGGAGTACTTTTATGAAAAGAAACTTCTCCTTATGTATTTGGTACCCCAGGGGTACAGTTAGTATCAGAAGGACGGGATAAAAGATCGATTCTTTCCCTTTATTTACTAGTTTCAAATAATAAATTGGTTTATTAGCATCCTCCAGTGGTGATGAATTAGGACTTTCTTTAAATTGCCATAATTGTATTATCATTATGGACTCATGGATTTATTTATTTATTTGTTTTTAAGAGTTTATTTATTTATTTGTTGGAGAAAGAGAGCACAAGCACAAGCAGGGGGAGCAGCAGGCAGGCAGAGGGAAAAGCAGGCTCCCTGCTTTGCAAGGAGCCTGATGCAGGACTCCATCCTAGGACCCTGGGATCATGCCCTGAGCCAAAGGCAGACACTTAGCTGAGCCACCCAGGTGTCCCTGGACTCATGGATTTAAGCATGTCTGATATGTCTTAATCAGTTGGAGTTACTGATACTCACTTTGTCCCATCTTTAACTAGTGATAGCCTATTCAGCTTGGCTCCTGTTTTTTATGATCTTAGTTGTCACTCAAAGCTTTCTTACTATCTAGTATGTAAAAATTCCAAATTTATCTTGATATTTTGTGCCCAAGCCTTGAATCAGCCATTTGTACAAGGAGTTCTGGTCCCTTGAGGGGGAATGATATTTAGGGACCACATCTGGATGGTAGAAGTTCTCCTTGCTACTGGGTTGGTCGTAGTTCCTAGCCCTTTTCAGTAAACAGAGCTAGGAAATGTAATTAACTTTTTCCTTAAAATAATGTATATATTTTTATACATTTGTATATCTCATATGTATTTTCTATGTTATATACATAAAGTATATACTAGTACATATAATTAATGTTTCTGTATATAGATTTATTCCCTCTTATACTTTTTATTCAAAATCAGGGTACAAGGTTTATATTTAATATCTTAGTCTTACATCTTTATCTCTTTTCTCTCCTACTGAGAATTACAGATCACAGTGACCCTAGGGATGATATTGGAAATGCCAAGTAATTATGCAATGCACACATAACAGTTTCAGAATACAAATAACACTTTTACCAATAATGTGATTACTGAAAATAGCATAAGGGTTTTTTTGTTTTGTTTTAGGGCATATCCCACTAGTAACAGACTATCAAATTACTGTTTTAAAGTTACTTGGAATGGTATGGTTAGGCCACTAATTAGATAAACATTGGATTCCTTTGCTTTTATTTCCAAGTTTCTTGTGGATTCTGTTTTTAAGATTTAATTTTGTTTTATAATTATGTAAAATACTTTCCTGATTCCTCAGGCAAATCTATAAAATGGGATATATTTGTGATATCTCGCTTCTATCTGTCCCCTCCACTCTGTGCCCTCCTTCCTTCTGTAGATACCCTTTTAAAAAATATTTAATATTTCCTTTGTCTTTTAATATAAGTGAACCCGTATATTTGTAACTTCCCCTTGGATACATGGTGACATACTGTACACATATTTCTCTTCCTTGCTTGGATCAGGGAGATCCCTCTAGAGCTGTATGTACAGAGATTACTCATTCTTTTTCCACAGCTGCATACTACTCCATTTTATGGATATGTCATAGTTTTTTTCATAGTTTTTTTCCTTTCTTTTGTTGCTGGACATTAGAGTTGTTTTAAAATTCTTGGTCAGTTACATCTTAGTCTCTCAAGCATGAAAATAAGCATAATGAGTTATTTTGCTTTTACAAATAGACTTGCAATTATTAGCTTTTTGCAGTTGTCATTATATATTTTTTGCCATTGCGTATCTTGAGTATATTCTTAGAAGTTGGATTGTTGGGTCGAAGGGTAAATGCAGATGTTATTTTGCTAGACTTTCCAGATTTACCTCCAGAGGTCTTATATCATTCAATATTTGCACCGTAGTGTGTGAGAGTGCCTGTTTCTCACAGTAGTACCAACAGAGTGTATTGCCAAGAAAGAACTATTAACTCATTTTAATCTATTTGATCATAAGTGAAGTTGAGTGATTTTTCATATAGTTAAGAACCATTTGCATTTTTTAACTAGCTGTTCATTTTTTTAGCCTATATTTCCCATAGGGCTAGAGTATTTTAGAAATGTTATACATACTCTAATATGTATTTTACATATGTTGCAGATATTTTTCTCAATCTCATATTTCTCCTTTGCTTATGATTTCTTTAGTCAAATTATCGTAGCTAGTCAAAGCTTTGTAAGGTAATCAACTTGATCTGTCTTTTCACTTATGCTTCTGGGTTTTGTATCATAGTTAAGAAATTATTTCTAATCTTGGTTACAGAGGAATTTATCCTGTTATTTTAATAAAATATGTTGTATGATTTCATTTTTTTAGATTTATACCTCTGATGCATTAAGAATTTATCCTGGTATAGATTTGTGAAAGGGATGTAATTTTATCTATCTTTATAAGGCTATTTAGTTATTCTAACATATTTATTTAAAAGCCCTGTTTTCCTCACTGATTTTGAAATACTGCCTTTATCATAAGCTAAATTTGCATATGCTAAATGATCTGTTTCTGTATTTTAATTCTTCTCCATTGGTCTGTTTCTCCAAACCAAACATTCTGTTTAATCCACAACAACAAATTTTACAAAAATGACAAAGTTCAAGTCAAGGATAAGTGATTTGCCCAAAGTATATAGCTATTAAGTAGTCAAATGTAGACTCGAACTCAAATCTCTCTGGTTCTAAAATTCATACTTTTGCTCACTTTTCTTTCCTGTTTTCCATGATACTTGCTTTTCCTTCTGCACAAGGCTGTTACTGAGATGAAATTGTCAATGTGAACTTTCAAAAGTGAGGTTTTAAAATTACCAGTTATTGCTTCTTTGAGTTATTTTTAGCTATTTAAAGGTAAATAGCTGAACCAAATATACTCACAGTTGTAATTCATAATTTTGAAGGAGTTAACAGTATGATGTAGGATAATTTTTTAGCAGTTACACTTGTGCTGGCAATATTTTAACTGGTTCTCAAACGTTAGCATGCATATCAATTGCATGGAGGGCTTAAAATCATATTGCTGCCCCTTCCTGTCTATGTAGTTTCTGATTCTGGGCTCAAGAATTTGCGTTGCTAGCAGGTCCCAGGTGATGTTGATGCTGGTGGTACAAGGATCATATTTTGAGAACCATTGTTTTAAAGCTTCTAAAAAAAGTTAAAGTTTTGTGAGTTTCTCTTAAGTCAGACTTCTTCAGAGAGGAAAGGGGTCAAATTAAAAATTTTAAGAATGACGTTATGACGGACCTCCAGTGTAATTCATTTTAAGTTCCCTATTTTTACCCTGCCCTTTTAAAGTTTTTAGTTTGAGTTGTTTTGGTTAAGCATTAAAAGTATTATCTCTTTATTTAAACTTTATTCTCAATATTTCTTTTTTTATATTTTATTTAAATTCAGTTAATTAACATATAATCTATTATTTGTTTCAGGGGTACAGGTCTGTAATTCATCAGTCTTATATAATACCCAGTGCTCATTATAATACATACCCTCCCCAGTGTCCACACCCAGTTACCCCATCTCTCCACCTCCCCTCCCCTCCAGCAACCCTCAGCTTCTCAATGATTAAGAGGCTCTTACGGTTTGTCTCCCTCTCTGGTTTCGTCTTGTTTCATTTTTTCCTGTCTTCCCCTATGATCCTCTGCCTTGTTTCTTACATTCCACATATCAATAAGAACATATGATAATTCTTTTTCTCTGCTTTGTTTCACTTAGCGTAATACCCTCTAGTTCCATCCATGTTGTTGCAAATGGCAAGATTTCATTTTATGATGGCTACATAATATTCCAGTGTGTGTGTGTGTGTGTGTGTACCACATCTTTATCCGTTCATCTGCCGATGAACATCTGGGCTCTTTCCATAGTTTGGCTATTGTGGACAATGCTGCTATAAACATTGGGGTGCAGGTACCCGTTCAGATCACTACATTTGTGTCTTCAGGGTAAATACCCAGTAGTGCAATTGCTAGGTCATAGGGTAGCTCTATTTTCAACTTTTTGAGGAACCTCCATACTGTTTTCCAGAGTGGCTGCACCAGCTTGCATTCCCACCAACAGTGTGGGAGGGTTCCCCTTTCTCCGCATCCTCACCAACATCTGTCATTTCCTGACTTGTTAATTTTAGCCATTCTGACTGGTGTGAGATGGTATCTCACTGTGGTTTTGATTTGTATTTCCCTGATGCTGAGTGCTGTTGAGCACTTTTTCTTGTGTCTGTTGGCCATTTGGATGTCTTCTTTGCAGAAATGTCTGTTCATGTCTTCTGTCCATTTCTTGATTGGGTTATTCTTTGGGTGTTGAGTTTGATAAGTTCTTTATAGATTTTGGATACTAGCCCTTTATCTGATATGTCATTTGCAAATATCTTCTCCCATTCTGTCCGTTGCCTTTTGGTTTTGTCAACTGTTTCCGTTGTTGTGCAAAGCTTTTTATTTTGATGAAGTCCCGATAGTTCATTTTTGCGTTTGTTTCCCTTGCCCTTGGAGATGTGTCTAGCAAGAAATTCCTGCAGCTGAGGTCAAAGAGAGGTTGCTCCCTGTGTTCTATAGGATTTTGATGGATTCCTATCTCACATTTAGGTCTTTCATCCATTTTGACTCTATTTTTGTGTATTGGTTTAAGGAAATGGTCCAGTTTCAATCTTCCGCATGTGGCTGTCCAATTTTCCTAACACCATTTGTTGAAGAGACTTTTTTCCATTAGATACTCTTTCCTGCTTTGTTGAATAGTTGACCATAGAGTTGAGCGTCCATTTCTGGGTTCTCTATTCTGTCCCACTAATCTATGTGTCTGTTGTTGTGCCAGTACCATACTGTCTTGTTTTGGTTTTCTTTTTCAACATTACTTTGGCTATTTGGCGTCTTTTCTGGTTCCGTACAAATTTTAGAATTATTTGTTCCAGTTCTGTGAAAAAAGTTGATGGTATTTTGATAGGGATTGCATTGAATCTGTAGATTGCACTAGGTAGCATAGACATTTTAACAATATTTGTTCTTCCAATCCTTGAGAATGGAACGTTTTCCATTTCTTTGTGTCTTCCTCAATTTCTTTCATAAGTATCCTATAGTTTTCTGAGTACAGATCCTTTGCCTCTTTGGTTAGATTTATTCCTAGGTATCTTATGGTTTTGGGTGCAATTGTAAATGGGATCGACTCCTTAATTTTTCTTTCTTCTGGCTCATTGTTGATATAGAGAAATGCAGCTGATTTCTGTGCATTGCTTTTTATATCCTGCCACTCTGCTGAATGCCTGTATGAGTTGTAGCAATTTTGGGGTGGAGTCCTTTGGATTTTCCACATAAAGTATCATGTCATCTGCAAAAAGTAAAAGTTTGACTTCTTTGCCAATTCGGATGCCTTTTATTTCTGTTTTCTGATTGCTGAGGCTAGGACTTCTAGTACTATGTTGGATAGCAGTGGTGATAGTGGACATCCCTGCCTTGTTCCTGACCTTAGGGGAAAAGCTCTCAGTTTTTCCCCATTGAGAAGCATATTCGCTGTGAGTTTTTCATAGATGGCTTTTATGATATTGAGGTATGTACCCTCTATCCCTACACTCTGAAGAATTTTAATCAAGAAAGGATGCTGTACTTTGTCAAGACTTTTTCTGAGTCTATTGAGAGTATTATATAGTTCTTGTACTTTCTTTTATTTATGTAGTGTATCACATTGATTGATTTGTGGATGTTGAACCAGCCTTGCAGCCGAGGAATAAATCCCACTTGGTCATGGTGAATAATCCTCTTAATGTACTGTTGGATCCTACTAGCTAATATTTTGATGAGAATTTTTGCATCCATGTTCATCAGGGATATTGGTCTGTAATTCTCCTTTTTGGGTGGGGTCTTTGTCTGGTTTTGGGGATCAAGGTAATGCTGGCCTCATAGAGTTTAGAAGTTTTCCTTCCATTTTGATTTTTTGAAACAGTGTCAGAAGAATAGGTATTAATTCTTCTTTAAATGTTTGGTAGAATTCCCCTGGGAAGCCATGTGGCCCTGAGTCTTATTTGTTGGGGAATTTTTGATTACTGCTTCGATTTCATTGCTGGTTACAATCTGTTCAGGTTTTGTATTTCTTCCTGGTTAAGTGTTCGTAGTTTATACATCTCTAGGAATGCATCCATTTCTTCCAGATTGCCTAATTTGTTGGCATATAGTTGCTCATAATATGTTCTTATAATTGTTTGTATTTCTTCTGTATTGGTTGTGATCTCTCCTCTTTCATTCATGATTTTATTTAGTTGGGTCCTTTCTCTTTTCTTTTGGATAAGTCTGGCCAGGGTTTTATCAGTCTTATTAATTCTTTCAGAGAACCAGCTCCCACTTTCATTGATCTGTTCTACTGTTCTTTTGGTTTCTATTTCATTGACTTTTGCTCTAATCTTTATTATTTCTCTTCTGCTGGGTCTAGGCTTTATTTGCTGTTCTTTCTCTAGCTCCTTTAGGTATAGGGTTAGGTTGTATGTTTGAGACCTTTCTTGTTTCTTGAAAAAGGCTTGTATTGCTATACGCTTCCCTCTTAGGACTGCCTTTGCTGCATCCCAAAGATTTTGAACAATTGTGTTTTCATTTTCATTTGTTTCCATGGATTTTTTTAAATTCTTCTTTAATTTCCTGGTTGACCCATTCATTCTTTAGTAGAATGCTCTTTAGCCTCCATGTATTTCAGTTCTTTCTGACTTTCCTCTTGTGATTGAGTTCTAGTTTCAAAGCATTGTGGTCCAAAACTATGCAGAAAATGATCCCAATCTTTTAGTACCAGTTGAGACCTAATTTGTGACCCAGGATGTGATCTGTTCTGGAGAATGTTCCATGCGCACTTGAGAAGAATGTGTATTCTTTTGCTTGGGGATAGAATGTTCTGTCTGGTCCAGTGTGTCATTCAAAGCCCTTGTTTCCTTTTTGATCTTCTCCTTAAATGACCTATCCATTGCAGGGGTGTGTTAAAGTCCCCTACTATTATTGTATTATTGTCGATGTGTTTCTTTGATTTTGTTATTAATTGGCTTATATAATTGGCTGTTCCCAAGTGAGTAAACAAATATTTACAGTTGTTAGATCTTCTTGTTGGATAGACCTTTCAATTATGATCTAGTATCCTTCCTCATCTCTTATTACAGTCTTTGGTTTGAAATCTAATTTGTCTGATACAAGGATTGCCACCCCAGCTTTCTTTTGATGTCCATCAGCATGATAAATGATTTTCCACCCCTCACTTTAAATCTGGAGGTGTCTTTGGGTCTAAAATGATTCTCTTGCAGATAGCATATCAGTGGGTCTTAGTTTTTTATCCAGTCTGATACCCTTTGTCTTTAATTAGGGCATTTAGCCCATTTACATTCAGAGTAACTATTGAAAGATATGAATTTAGTGCCATTGCATTCCCTGTAAGGTGACTGTTACTTTATATTGTCTCTGTTCCTTTCTGGTTTATGTTACTTTTGGGTTTTCTCTTTGCTTAAAGGACCCCTTTTCTATAAGGTTGGTTTGGTCATCACAAATTATTTTAATTTCTGTTTGTCCTGGAACCTTTTTATCACTCCTTCTCTTTTGAATGACATCCTAGCTGGATAAAGTATTCTTGGCTGCATATTTTTCTCATTTAGTGCTCTGAATATATCATGCCAGTCCTTTCTGCCTGCCACAGCTTCGTGGATAGGTCTGCTGCCAATCTAATGTTTCTACCCTTGTAGGTTACCACCCTCTTGTCCTGAGCTGCTTTCAGGATTTTCTCTTTGTCTCTGAGATTTGTAAGTTTCACTGTTATATGTTGGGGTGTTGACCTATTTTTATTGATTTTGAGGTGAGTTCTCTGTGCCTCCTGGATTTTGATGCCTGTTTCCTTCTCCAGATTAGGGAAGTTCTCTGCTATAATCTGCTCCACTATATCTTCTGCCCCTCTCTCTCTTTCCTATTCTTATTTTAATATTGTTCCACTTAATGGTATCACTTATCTCTCGAATTTTCCTCTTGTGATCCACTTGTTTATCTTTTTCTCAGCTTCTTTATTCTCCATCATTTCGTCTTCTATATCACTAATTCTCTCTTTGCCTCATTTATCATAGCAGTTAGAGCCTCCATTTTTTTATTGCATCTCATTAATAGTCTTTTTGATTTCGACTTAGTTAGGTTTTAGTTCTTTTATTTCTCCAGAAAGGGATTCTCTGGTGTCTTCTCTGCTTTTTTCAAGCCCAGCCCTTTTTTTTTTTTAATTTTATTTATTTATTTGTCAGAGAGACAGCACAAAAGCAGGGGTAGCTGCAGGCAGAGGGAGGAGTAGGCTCCTCTAGGAGCCCCATGTGGGACTTGATCCCAGAACCCTGGGATCATGACCTGGGTGGAAGGCAGACACTTAACCAACTGAGCCACCCAGGCATCCCAGGCCCAGCTAGTATCTTTATAATCGTTGTTCTAAACTCTAGTTCTAACATCTTACTCATGTCCATATTCATTAGGTTCCTGGCAGTCAGTACTGCCTCTTACTCTCTTTTTTGAGGTGAGTTTTTCCATTTTGTCATTCTGTCCAGGGAAAAACGGATGAATGAGAGAACAAAATAGTAAAATGGCAGTAACAACCCCAGAGAAATATACAGTAAACAAATCAGAAGAGATCTGAAACCTGGCAGGGTGGGGGGGCGGGGGGGGGGTGTGGGAGAAAGAAAAGAAAAAAAAAGAATATAATCAGTCAGGTGTGCAGAATAGAGCACTACATTGGATTCTGTGTGTATTTTGGTCTGTTTTTCAGAAAACTAGGTCCCAAAATTGTAAAGAAGGAAAAGCTTATATATGTACAAAAATAAAATTAAATACAATAAAAGAGTAGAATGTAACAAAGATGGAAAATAAAAGACAAGAAAAGCAAAAGCAAAAAACCAAGAACAACAACAAAGGAAGGGATCTAAACAGACAAGTGAACAGAACAGCCATACACTATCTCCTAGGTATATTTTGATCAGTTTTAGAGGAAACTACATCTCAAAATTATAAGGAAAGAAAAACTTCTATATGAAAAAATAAAATTAAATACATTGAAAGGATGAAATGTAACTGTAAAAGTGAAAATTAAAAAAAGATTTAAAAAGGAGTTGATAAAATAAGAAATTGGTTGAAAAAAGGAAGGAACATTTTTTAAAAAATAAAATTTAAAAAATTAAAGTTGAAAGTGTAAAGAATCATGGGAAAAAAGTCATGAGTTCTATGTGCTATGTGGAGTTTTGTAGTTCTCATTGATCAGTAAACTTGGTATTGGCTGGATGTTCTTGCTGATCTGGGAGAGGGGCCTGTTGCCTTGATTCTCAAGTGTCTTTGCCCCAGGCGGAATTGCACCGCCCTGGTCATGGGGCCAAGCTAAGTAATATGCTCTGGTTTGCCGTATGTGGCTTTTGTTCCCTGAAGGCTTTCAGCACAGCCTTAAAGGATGAGAATGAAAATTACGCCTCCCAATCTCTGGCCTCCCAATCTATGGGGCCCGAGAGCCCCACTCCTCAGTGAGCCCTCAGGGAAAAGCAGTCAGTCACTCTTGTCTCCCTGGTCTCCCGCAGCACTCCATGCTCACCCAGCCTGTGACTGAGCGTTTCTGTCTCAGGCACGTGACCCCCTTTCGAGTCTCCAAACCCCTCCTGTGGCGTGCTCCCGTGCCACTCTTCCCCGGGGGTGGAAAGCGGTGTTTCTCCGGTTCTGCTGCTTGTTGGGCCCCTGCTCAGAGAGCAGTCCCCTCTGTGCTATAGTTTGCAGTTTATGGCAACCCTGTGCTGAGAACCCACTCCTGGGTTCACTGATTGCAGCCAGCTTCCACCCCCCCATGCCTGGGAGCCCTGCCACACTCAGGCACCGCAAGTCTTCCTGTGACCCCGAGGATCCTGAGACCACATTGTCCCAGCTAGGGTTTGTCCCGGCTTAGCAGCCTCAGCTACATCCCTCACTAGAACAGACTTGTAAAAGTTCTGTTTTTGTGCTCTGCTGCTAAATCACTTGCCGGTAGCTGGCTGTTGGAGGCTCCCTCCCCCCCTCTCCCCCCCGCGGTCTGTCTCCCCATATACAGCCTTGGATTCACTTCTCCACACCTCCTACCTTGCAGAAAGTGGTTGCTTTTCTATTCATAGAGTTACAGCTATAATTTTCTTCCATCTCTGGTTGAGTTCACATGTGTTCAGAATGATTTGATAGCTATCTAGCTGACTTCCTGGGACCAGAGGAAATTTAGGTCTCTTACTCCTCCGCCATCTTGGACTCCTTCCCTATTCTCAATATTTCTTAAAGGGAGTGAACATTGATTGTGTCATTTGTATCCTGTACAGTGATGTACAGAAGTATGTATGGGTGTTCTTTCACAAACTCATCTTTACTAGTACCCTTTCTTTGAGTTGTTTTTAAAACTTTGATCATTTTTATTATTTGGGGGGATACTAAGAAAGTAGGATAAAGAAGAAATACTATAGAGGATATAAGTGTAGGAAAACAGCTTCATTATGACCTTCATCGTAACCTTGTATATGGCCACATAGGCAAAAGCTTGGATCCTGGGACCACAGCTTATCTGAGCATTGGACACCTTGTGATTCTTCTGAAATGAGAGAAAGCCATCTCCGACTTGACTCTTTATAACCCCCAAGAGTCTGTCATCATGGAACAGCTTCCTTTCAATTCCCTGATTATGATGAGGTGTGGGGCTTTCATGTCCCCCCTACCCCAAAGAATAGAGCTGCAGAATATAAAACTGCCTAGCTGCAGTCTAGTTTGGGTTCTTCACGGCTTGTGTTGCCATCATCTAGCCCCTTTTGTTTTGGTGTTATCCTTTTTGGTGTGTGAGACAAGGATTCAGGAACCTTAGTCTTTGGTTTACTCTTCTTTTCACTATAACTAATAAAGTGGCTTGTCGTATCTTTTCTGGTCAAATTAGCCAGGCTTTGATTATGTTAGTTCACTTGATAGTAAGTAAGCTTTGTTTCTATTTTAGTAACCATGAAAGGAAGTCACATGGGTTAGCTAGCAAAAAACAAGCCTTTCTAAGGATGATAATGATAATAGTAAATACCCTCTAACAGTTATTGAGTTATGTGTACTGTTTTATCTGTGTTTTACACATGAGAAAACTGAGACTTTAAGATCACTTTCCCAAGGTCACATAGCTAGTAAATACTAAAGACAATGTTGTCACCCTAGGACCCTGATTCCTGAGCCCAGTCTCTTAAAATCATACTGTTCTGCATATATGGATATTTGAGATCTACACATACACGCACACACACACGTGTGTGTGTGTTTTGTGTGTACATATGTGTGTGAGTATTTTTACAAATCAGTATTGTATCATGCTTTCATATCATATGTTAATGGTAATTTATCGGTCTTGAATATACAAAACTTAGTTTAATATAAGGATCTGTCATTATATGATTCCTATTTATATAAAAACAAATCGAATCAATAACTCATTAACTTGATTTACAAATCAACGATTCTGCAATAGTTTGTGGGGCACAGGATGTCAGTGGTACAGGGTGGATTTCTTACCTAGCAGTGAGAGATGATGCAACACAGAAAGCAGAATACCTCTTAAGTAAACAACTTCAGAAATTCACTAGTAATAAAATAACTTGGTGATAAAATAATATTTATCAAGAGCTTACTTAGTGATGAGCGCTATTCTAATAGCACTTTATATGTATAAATTTATTTAATCCTCCAAACAGCCCTATGTTATTATATTATTATTATTGAATAACTTTTAGGTTTTTTACATGATAACCCTCTCAGATTTCCTTCTCTTTAGACTCAACATCCTCCGTTCCATTACCCAAAAGACATGATTTGAATTTCTTTTTTTCATCATGTGTTATACTTTGTTCAGCTCCCTTTTAAAAGATGGTACCTAAAATCTGTACTCCAGAATGTGGTGTGACATTCCCAGAGCAAAGTGAGAATATCTCCTCTAGTTCTGCATATTATAGTTACATTATTGCAACTTTGGACAAATGTATAATGACACATATCTGCCATTATAGTATCATACAGAGTAATTTCACTGCCCTAAAAAAATCCTGTGTGCTTCACCTGTTTATCCCTCCCTTTCTTCTAATCCCTAGCAACCACTGATCTTTTTATTGTCTCCATAGTTTTGCCTTTTCCAGAATGTCATATAAGTGGAATCATATAGTATGTAGCCTTTTCAGATTGGCTTCTTTTACTTGGCAATATGCATTTAAGTTTTCTCCATGTTTTTTCATGGCTTGATATGAGGCATTTCTTTTTGGCACTGAATAATATCCCATTGTTTTGATGTACCACAGTTTACCCATTCACCTAATGAAGGACATCTTGGTCGCTTCCAAGTGTTAGCACTTATGAATAAAGCTGCCGTAAGTACCCATGTGCAGTTTTTGTGTGGACGTAAGTTCTCACTTCATTTCGATAAACACCAGAGGGCAGTTGCTGGATTATATGGTAAGAGTATGTTTAGTACAAGAAACCATCGAAGTGTCTTCTAAAGTAGCTGTACCATTTTGCATTCCCTCAAGCCATGATGAGAGTTCCTATTGCCCCATATTCTCTCCAGGACTTGGCTATCCCCAGTGTTACGGATTTTGACCATTCTAATAGGTGTGAAGTAGTATCTCATTCTTGTTTTAATATGCAGTTCCCTAATAACATATGACCTTGAATATCTTTTCTTATGCTTTCTTGCCACCTGTATGTATATCTTCTCTGATTAGATGTCTGTTAAGGTTTTTTATTCATTTTTTAATCATGTTGTTCATTTTTATATTGTTGAATTTTTTTTTAAATTTTTTTTATTGTTATGTTAATCACCATATTATATTGTTGAATTTTAAGAGTTCTTTTTTCTGAATAACAGTTCTTTTTTTAAAATTCTTTATTTAAATTCAATTTAGTTAACATATACTGTAGTATTAGTTTCAGGGGCTGAATTTAGTGATTCATTAGTTGCATATAACACCCAGTGCTCATTACATCAAGTGCCCTCCTTAATGCTCATCACCCAGTTACCTCTGCCCCTCAGCCAGCTCCCCTCCAGCAACCCTCAGTTTGTTAACTAGAGTTCAGCATCTCTTATGGTTTGCCTCCTTCTCTATTTTCATCTTAATTTATATTTCCTTCCCTTCCCCTATGTTCATCTGTTTTGTTTCTTAAATTCCACATATGAATGAAGTCATATGGTATTTGTCTTTCTCTGACTGACTTATTTTGCTTAGCATAATACCCTCTAGTTCCATCCACAGCATTGCAGAGGGCAAAATTTCATTCTTTTTGATGGCTGAGTACTATTCCATTGGGGGTGTGTGTGTGTGTGTGTGTGTGTGTGTGTGTGTGTGTGTGTATATATATATCTTTATCATCTTTATCAGATGTTTCTCTTGAAAATATTTTCTCTCAAGGTATGTTTTGTCTTCTTGTTCTCTTGACATTGTCTTTCTCAGAGCAGAAGTTTTTTATTTTAATGACATCCAGATTATCAATTCCTTCTTTAATGAATGGAGCCTTTGGTGTCATATCTAAAAAGTCATTGCCATACCCATGTTATCTAGATTTTTCTCCTATGTTATCTTCTAGGCGTTTTATAGGTTTGCATTTTACATTTAGGTCTATGATACATTTGTGTTAATTTTTCTTAAAGGATGTAAGCTCCATGTCTAGATTCATTTTTTTTTAGAAGCTGTATGATTTTTTTTAAAGATTTTATTTATTTATTTGAGAGAGAGAGAATGAGAGATAGAGAGCACGAGAGGGAAGAGGGTCAGAGGGAGAAGCAGACTCCCTGCCGAGCAGGGAGCCCGATGTGGGACTCGATCCCGGGACTCCAGGATCATGACCTGAGCTGAAGGCAGTCGCCTAACCAACTGAGCCACTCAGGCGCCCTAGATTCATTTTTTAACATCCAGTTGTTCTAGTGCTGTTTGTTGGAAAGATATCTTTTCTCCATTGTATTGCCTTTGCTGCTTTGATAAAGATCAGTTGACTATATTTATGCGGTTCTATATCTGGGCTCTCTATTCTGTTTCATCAGTCTATTCTTTCACTAGTGCTACCCTGTCTTGATTACTATAGTTTTATAATAATTCTTGAAATTCAGTAATGTCAGTTCTTCAGTTTTGTTCTTCTTTTTCAATATTGACTTGGCTATTCTGCACCTTCAGCTCCCATATCAGCTTTAGAATCAGTTTGCCAGAGCCACAAAATAACGTGCTGGAATTTTGATAGGGATTGCACTGAATCTGTAGGTCCAGTCAGGAAGAATTGACATCTTGATAATATTGAATCTTCCTACCCATGAACATGGAATATCCATTTATTTAGTTCTTTGGTTTCTTTCATTAGAATTTTATAGTTTTTCTCATATAACTTGTGTACATTTTGTTAGATTTGTATCTAAGTGTTTCATTTTTTGTAGGTGTTAATGTCAACGATAATGTGTTTTTAATTTCAAATTTCGCTTGTTTATTGCTGATATATAGGAAAGTGACTTGTATGTTAGCCGTGTATCTTCTGCCTTACTATATAATTGCTTATTAGTTCCAAAAGGGTTTATGTTGATTGTTCCAGACTTTCTGCACAGTCATGGCACATGCCAACAAAGACGGTTCTATTTCTTCCTTTCCAATTTGCCTTTTATTTCCTTGTCTTGTTTCATTAGCTATAGCTCCGTTTTCAGTCCCTCCTCTTATTTTCTGTATCCATTCACCTTTCCTGTTTATTCTGTACTATTCAGTCTGAATAATATTCTTGATAAATCAGACAAGTGAGAGTTGAGAGAGTTGAGAGTCTCAGACAATGAGAGAGTTGTTTTGTTATACAAAAGAGCACATATAGTTAATTGCATGTAAAGGAGTTGGGCGCTTAAATGTTTACAGACTTATAGATAGAGTTAATTTTGACCCAGCCTTTTTTGAGAATTTGAATTGGATGAAAAGAAGATTAGAGGAGAAAGGTTAAGAAAAACATCTGGCATATGGTAAGAAAATACTTGTATAGAGCTATAATAGTTACATGAGCTATATTGGAGTGAAAGGTCATTGTGGAAAGATGGGAATTAGTGAAAGTGAAGATATGGGAAGAGGCAACTTAATAAAATGGCACTTAAGTGCTGTATTTATAGCACATCAAGTTGTGTGGAACTTTACATTTTAAAAAATAATTTTCATGTAACCTTCTGAGAGGGAGGTATTCTTACTTTATGAATAAAAAATACTTAGATTAAGAAATGTACCAATTCCATATAACAATAGTATGTGACCCAGTTAGGACCAAACATTATCTTATATTTCCAAGGTCCCTGTGCTTTCCTGATACTGTTACACCTCTGTTGCCTCACCGCAATACGCTATACTTGAAACTCTTACAGTTTATTGTTTTTTCATGTGCAGTATCTAATTTGGACTCTCAAAAGCCTTGTGAGGTATATAGCTCAGGTATAATGATCTCATTTTACAGATAAGAAAAATAAAGATGAGAGAAGTTAACTAGAGGTAAAGCAGCTGGGACTGCTTTCTTAATCTTATCATTTATTTTCTCTATCTAGTTTCCATTCCTGTTGTTCATTTTTCACTTTTTTTTTTAAAGATTTATTTATTTATTTTGAGAGAGTGAGAATGAGAGAGAGAGAGAGCACATGAGAGGGGGGAGGGCCAGAGGGAGAAGCAGACTCCCCGCTGAGCAGGGAGCCCGATGCGGGACTCGATCCCGGGACTCCAGGATCATGACCTGAGCCGAAGGCAGTCGCTTAACCAACTGAGCTACCCAGGCGCCCCATTTTTCACTTTTTAGTCAAGATATTTTTCCATTAAACTGAGACTAAAGGGAGTTAAACAGATTAAAACATCAATACTATAGTAAGTAAAAGTACAGATCCAGATTTAAACTTATGCCTATAGTTGCTGTCTTCTTGACAGTTGTCTGTTCTGGAGTAAAGAACCTACTGGAAGACCCAGAATTTTTTTTTTTTTTTTTCAGAAATTTCTTGAGACTTGTTCATACCATGATTGAGAATTATTCTGTTAGTTGTGTGTGGAATTATTTGGAGAGATCAGAAGTGGAGGTTGGTGATATCAGCTGCTAGGTGGCCATGATTAACATAATTTGTTAATAGATTTAAAATTCATTTGAAACAGGTGTGAAATGATGAAGTTCTCGATGAAGATAAAAGTTTCAATATATGGATGTTTCCACTTAAAAATGCACAGGAGTAAAGTACTACACTCTCTCAGTCCTACCAGTATTGATATTACTTAATAGTGTTTGGAATGTTTTGATTTATTTGATAATTTAAAAATTGGAATCAAATCTTTTTTATTACCCCAATAACTTATGTTTGAGGTAGGAAGGAAACAATATTTCTCAGCAGCTGCTAAGATCCATTCTGAAGTATCGATGTATTAATTTCTTCTGGTTGCTGTAACAAATCGCAACAGATATTTATTCTTTCACAGTCTGAAATTAGTTATCACTGGGCTGAAATTAAGGTGTTGGCTATGGTCTTTCTGGAGGTTCAGGGAAGAATCTGTTCCTTGTGTCTTCCAGCCTCTGGTGGCTGCCAGTATTAACTTGGTTTGTGGGTGCATCATTCTAATCTCTGCCTCTGTGGTCACATTACCTTCTTTTCTTTTTTCCATGTCAAATCTCCTACTGTCTTCTTATAAGGTACATGTGGTTGCATTTAGGGCCCACCTGGATAATCCAGTAGATAATGTCTCCATCTCAAAATCCTTAATTATAACTGTAGTGTCTTTTTTGCCATACAGTAACACTGAAAGGTTCCAGAGGTTAGAATGTGGATGTCTTTTTTGGGGAGCCATTATTCAGCCTACCACTGTTCCTGTTGCTTCTTTTTCTTCTTTTTCCTCTCATTCCTTTTCTTTTCTCCTATTTTTTATTCTTTTTCATCTTCCAGAAGTACAAAGTGGCAGAAAGATTGGTTGAATATGATCTAAAGTTATGTTGAAGAGTTGAGTACATAAGGTCTAGATGAGTAAGTGAGCCTAATTGCCTTCATTATAGAGCATCAGATTGTGTTCACATTAATTTTTTGTTATTGAATTAGTTGATAGTAATACTTTTGTTATATTCAGCACCCTTGGGGCACCTGGGTGGCTCAGTCGTTAAGTGTCTGCCTTCAGCTCAGGTCATGAACACGGGGTACTGGGATTGAGCCTCGCATCAGGCTCCCTGCTCCACAGGAAGCCTGCTTCTCCCTCTCCCACTCCCCCTGCTTGTTTTCCCTCTCTCACTGTGTCTCTCTCTGTCAAATAAATAAATAAAATCTTTAAAAAAATAAATTCGGCACCCTTTATTAAAGTAATTACTAAGTCTTTGGGTTAAGTGTGTGAGTTAACATGAAATTACTTTCCAAGTAAAGCATCTTTTGATTAGATTGGCAGGCATTGATATTATTATTGAGAAAATAGCCAAAAAATTATTAACATTGTGTCAAAACTCATTTTCCTTTGGGCAGTTTTTTTTCCCCACATTTGCATTTTGTTTCAGTGGTAACTCAGGCTGGAATTTAATGAAGGGAAACAGAAGAGTTGGCAGAGTTCCAATCCAAAAGTCCATTGTCAAGAGACCTTTGTGGTTTGGGGTGTATCACATAACCTTTGGGCCTTTGTTTCCTAGTATCTATAATAGGAATTGAATTATGTGATTGTTAATTATATGATTGCTAAAAGCTTCGGTCTGGTATTTAGTATAAAGTATTTAAAAACCAACAAACAGGCCAATAAACAACAAATTTCATTTATTTTGTAGTATTTGAAAAGGGAATCATACAGGCAAGATTATTTTGAAATAACTGTTCATGCTTTTTGTTTTTCTGCAGATGGACCACACGTCCCCAACCTACATGCTTGCTAACTTAACCCACTTACATTCAGAACAACTTCTGCAGGGCTTGAATCTTCTTCGTCAACATCACGAACTCTGTGACATCATTCTTCGAGTTGGTGATGTTAAAATCCATGCTCACAAAGTGGTACTTGCCAGCATCAGCCCATATTTCAAAGCTATGTTCACTGGAAACCTTTCTGAAAAAGAGAACAGTGAGGTTGAGTTTCAGTGCATTGATGAAGCTGCTCTCCAGGCCATCGTGGAGTATGCCTATACAGGAACTGTTTTTATTTCACAGGACACAGTTGAATCTCTCCTTCCAGCAGCAAACCTACTCCAGATAAAACTTGTCCTGAAGGAATGTTGTGCATTTCTTGAAAGCCAGCTTGATCCTGGTAATTGTATTGGAATTTCTCGTTTTGCAGAGACATATGGTTGTCATGACCTTTATTTGGCAGCTACTAAATACATATGCCAGAATTTTGAAGCTGTTTGCCAGACTGAAGAGTTTTTTGAGCTTACACATGCTGATTTGGATGAAATTGTTTCCAATGACTGTTTGAATGTAGCTACCGAAGAGACTGTTTTTTATGCCCTTGAGTCTTGGATCAAGTATGATGTACAAGAACGTCAGAAATACTTAGCACAGCTACTTAATAGTGTGAGATTACCATTGCTGAGTGTTAAGTTTCTCACTAGACTATATGAAGCAAATCATCTTATTCGTGATGATCGCACTTGTAAACATCTTTTGAATGAAGCCCTAAAATACCACTTTATGCCTGAACATAGACTGTCTCATCAGACTGTCCTGATGACACGACCTCGCTGTGCTCCCAAAGTACTTTGTGCCGTAGGAGGAAAATCTGGACTATTTGCCTGTTTGGATAGGTAAATAGAAGACTTTCTTAAAGGATAGATGCTAAAAGATTTTATACTTCTTAAGTGTGCTAATTTCCTTTATTTTTTAAATAGTTTTATTTTACTATTTACTTTATTTGCTTTTTTTTTTTTTGGTTTGTTTCTTTTATTCTTCCTAAAACACTTATCTGGTTGTTTTAATCACATTGTCATCCATTCCTTTCAACATTCTCAGTTATTAACAACCTCCCCCCAGCTTCCCCATGCCCAAACTTTATGAATTTTGGTTACTTTTCTACCATTTTATGTCTTTTTTTCTTTTAATTTATGAAACTGTTTACATTATTATTTGACCAGGTCAGTAGGGACTTATTGCTAACTATAACAGAAGATGCTAAAGAGGAGAGCTAGAAATCTTTGATGAGGTCAGCCTGGGGATAAGAGTGAGTTTGAATGAATACCATCAAGTAGATGAATCACCAAAGAAATAAGAAAAAGTAGGATGCTGAATACAAATCATGGACATACTGATTTTCTTCAGTATATATATTTTTTAATGACAGCAGTAAAAAGTGCTTTCTTTTCTAATAATCTACAGTAGGAGTTGTCAGACTTTTTCTGTATAGAGCCAGATAGTAAATATTTTAGACTTTGTGGCCATATGATCTCTTATGACTACTCAGCTCTGCTACTGTAGTGTGAGAGCAGTGATAGACAATATTTAAACAAATGAGATGACTGTGTTCCAACAAAACTTTATTTACAAAAGTCTCTGGTGGGCTGGATTTGGCCCTTAGCCATAGTTTGCCAGTCCCTGATTTGGATCATTACACAAGTAATTTTATACATTGAAAATACAGGGGCGCCTGGGTGGCTCAGTCATTAAGCGTCTGCCTTCGGCTCAGGTCATGATCCTGGGGTCCTGGGATGGAGCCCCGCATCAGTTTCCCTGCTCGGCGGGAAGCCTGCTTCTCCCTCTCCCACTCCCCCTGCTTGTGTTCCCTCTCTCGCTGTGTCTCTCTCTGTCAAATAAATAAATAAATAAATCTTAAAAAAAATTTAAAAAGAAAATGTAGTTGGATGTTACCTTTGCTTTACCCTTAAATGGGAATGCTTCATGAAAACTTTCATGTTTGATAAGTTTATTTAATACTGTGATTTCTTTCTGGCCATTTTCAAAAATTTAGTAGATTGCTTTTTCCCCCCTCCAATGGTAGGAAACTGTTGATGTTTTAGCAGTGTCAACTGATATATCTGTATCTTTTAGAAAGTCTCAGTTGCATTTTAATTGTCTAGATTAAACTAATTGCGGGGCACCTGGGTGGCTCAGTTGTTAAGCGTCTGCCTTCCTTTCGGCTCAGATCATGATCCCAGGGTCCTGGGATCGAGTCCTGTATCGGGCTCCCTTCTTGGCAGGAAGCCTGCTTCTCCTTCTCCCACTCCCCCTGCTTGTGTTCCCGCTCTCGCTGTGTCTCTCTCTGTCAAATAAATAAAATCTTTAAAAAAAAATAAACTAATTGCATAGTCTAAACCTAGTATCATTAAAATTGGTCTGTAGGTAGAATATTAGTTATGGTGACTACAAAAATTATTTCCTCTTATTTTTAAAGGCACTAATTATTGGCATAAAGTGAACTATACTAGTAAAATGTCATGACAAAAAATTCCAAATGTGTATTTACATGGTAAAAATTCTTGACCAGTTGCCTCTTGGTCTCTCAAGTATTAAAAATAACATACATAAATTATTAAAAAGCTATAAGAACTGTTCATATGTTTAGAGCCAGTAATCTTTCATCTTACATCTGTTATAAGAAAATAAAATTTTTTTTTTATTTATTTATCCACGCTGGACGTGGAGCCTAACGCAGGGCTTGAACTTAAGACCCTGATATCAAGACCTGAGCTGGGATCAAGAGTCAGATACTTAACCAATTGAACCACCCAGGCATCCCAGAAAAAAAAACAAATTTCAATGTCATTTGCACAAAGCCATTTATTGCAGTATTATTTATAACTATGGAAAAATGTGAATCAATCTAAAAAAATTAATTTAATTCTACAAAAAATATTTAACACCTGTGCATCAGACACACTATGCTGGATAATGGATCTTTAACAAGTTTATAATTTAGTTAAGGAGACAGATATTTAAATAGATAATTATAATATGTAGTGTTAATGTAGTGATAAAGATAATACCATGGAAGTATTAAGGAAAGGCATTTATCCCATTTGGGGGATTTAAGGAAGATATTGTGGAGAAGTTAACATCCAAGCTGAGTGTTGAAGTTGCTAAGCAAGACCCAAGCAAAAGGTCACAGGAAGTACACAAAGACACAGTGGAATGATAGAGTATAGAATGTGCAGAAGATTAAAAACTGTTTGATATTCCAGAGTATAAAATTGAAAGATCAAGGGCCCCTGGCTGGCTCAGTTGGTGGAGCATGCGACTCTTGATCTCAGGGTCATAAGTTCGAGCCCCACGTTGGGTGTAGAGATTACTTAAAATAAAATCTTAGGGGAAAAAATGCAAATTAAAAATAAAGTTCAGAGATCTAGACAGTAAGGGTTAGGCAGTTGTCAGTATGGACCAAGTCAAAGGAGGTATCCTGTGCCATGATGAAGAGGATTTTTCTTATGTGGGTCAAGAAACAATTTTAAGGAGGGTAGTGAAATGATCAGATTCATATATTAGATCATCCTTGGCTGCCTTATGGAGAAAGATTGAGGAGCCAGAATTAGTATCCGAGTCATTAGGAAAGAGACTATTATTATAAAAATACAGGCAAGGGATTATGAGGTCCAAAGTGGAAGTAGCAAAGATAGAGAAGGGGGCATTAATTTAAGAAATGTTTAAAGAGAAAATTGACAGGATTTAGTGAATGGATATGGGCAGATGGTGAGAGGGAAGAATCAAAGATGAGTTAGATTTCTTGGTTAGATATTGGGTGAATCTTAGATACCACAAGAGAGAATATAGGAAGAGGAGCCATTTTAGAGGGGAAGGTAATGTGTTCAGTTTTGGACATAATGAGTTTGAAGTGCCTATTAAATATCCAAGTGAAGGATGTCCCACTAGCTGGAAATGATTGCAAAGCTCAACGAAGAGATCAAAGCTGGATATTTGGAAGGTTTTGGCATGTAATATCATTTGGAGGTATAAATTAAAACCATGAAGTCTTCTGGACTTCTTGACTGGTTTAAATGTCCCTTCTTTCTACCCACTGAGAACATATAGAAAGGGAAAAAAGATTGGTTCATAAATGAACCTCTGGAGAACATTGATATTCTAGATGAAGTCCACAAGAACAATATTTTTTATTATGTTAATCACCATACATTACATCATTAGTTTCTGATGTGTTCCATGATTCATTGTTTGTGTATAACACCCAGTGTTCCATGCAATACGTGCCCTCTTTAATACCCATCACCAGGCTAACCCATCCCCCCCACCCCCCTCCCCTCTAGAACCTTCAGTTTGTGTCTCAGAGTCCATCGTCTCTCATGGTTCGTTACATCATTAGTTTTTGATGTAGTGTTCCATGATTCATGTTTGCATATAACACCCAGTGCTCCATGCGGAACGTGCCCTCTTTAATAAGGCCACAGGAACAATCTTAGAGGTAGGAGAATCAAGAGAGAATAATATCATGAAAGCCAAGGAATTTAAATGTGTCAAGAGGGAAGAAGTGTGATTAACAGTGTAAAATGCTTAAGGAATGTTCCAGACAGATAAAGATAGAAAAGTGGCTCTTGAAGTTGGCTATGTGGAGATCATTAATGACTTTTGGTGGAGTGATTTCAGCAGAATTGTAGGAAGGCTGTGGATATATTATAGCAGATTCAGATGTGTATAAAAAAATAAGGAAATAAACTGTGAAGACTTTTAAGAATCTTGGCTGAGATGAGGAGAGAGGTAAGGCAAAATGATAGGTCAGAGGAAGTTTTTGTTTATTTTGTTCTTGAAGAGAGAGAGACATGAGTATGTTTATTATCAGATGCCAGTAAAGAGGGATAAGGTAAAGATACAGGATAGAGGAATGGTCATTGATAAAGCAAGATTTTAGAGGAAATTGGAAGGGGTTGGTATCAAAAGCAAAGGTAGAAGGTTTTTGTTTTTATTTTTAAAGATTTTATTTATTTGTCAGAGCACAAGCAGGGGGAGCAGCAAGCAGAGGGAGAAGTAGGCTCCCCATTGAGCAAGGAGCCCAATGCAGGACTCGATCCCAGGAGCCTGGGATCATGACCTGAGCTGAAGGCAGATGCTTAACTGACTGAGCCACCCAGGTGCCTCAAAGGTAGAAGGTTTTAAATATGAGGAAGAGGGACTCTATGTCCCATAACCAGAATATGAGGATAGGTTTGCTGGAGTGAGGAGAGGTGGGTGAAGGAGTTTAAGATAGGTACTATCCAATAGCCTCAGTTTTTCTCTTTAACTAGAAAAGGAAGGAGGTATGCAAAAGAGGGAAGTGGGGATTGGGTAGGTGGCTTAAGGAATCTCAGGAAGCTCTGAGTATTGTTTCTACTTACACATAGGGAGTCGTAAGGATGGCAGTACATTAGAAGTGATTTTGAGTAATTGTGCAAATAGGTTAAATGGACTTTGAGCCACACCACTCATGACACCACTCACCTCAGTGCTCTAAGTTACAAGTCAGATTCCAGGAAAGAAGCTCTCATTACAACTAATTATTCATTTGCCCTCAAAAACCATAAGGACTAAAACCTTTATGTCTTGTATCTCGGTTTACCTAAATCACTTCTGAAAATCCATCATCATAGCTGAACTCATATTATCATTGAGAGGTTTTTTTCTCACACCAATCAATTCTCCAGTTCTCCAACACTAAATGCATGTCCAATAATTCTGACACTATCCAGAGTTAGCTCAGACTCCACTGCTTAAGGGCTTAGTCCCAGAAGACTGTCCCCACTTAAGATGCTAGCCACAAATGGGGTGCCCATGCTACCCGCATTTCTGCCTGGATGACTGAAAGTTCAGGAGTTCCCACAATACCCCCCACCCCAAGTTTGCCAGAATGACCCATAGAACTCAGGAAAGTGCTTTACTTACCAGTTTATTACAAAGAATACAACTGAGGAACAACCAAATGGAAGAGACACATCGAGCAGGGTATGGGGAGGAGGGGGACAGAGCTTCCGTGCCCTCTCTGGGCATGCCACCCACCCCTAGCATCTCAGTGGTCACCAGCCTAGAAGCTCTCCAAACCCCACTGTTTAGGGAGTTTTATGGAGATTTCATTATGAGGGTAAGATTGATTAAATCATTGGCCATTGCTGATTGAGCTCAGCTTCCAGACTGTTAATCACATGGTTGGTACCTCTGGCTTCTCCCCCTCATGCTGAAGCTATCTAGGTGTCCTCTTGTAGTCACCTCAGTAGCATAAACTCAGGTGTGATTGAAAAGGGCTCATTATAAATAACAAAAGACATTCCTATCACTCAGAAAATTACAAGTTTAGGAGCTCTGCGATATAACCCAAATATGTTGTTTTTTATTACACCATTATTGTATGGTCCTATATATCATCTAATTTAACTTAATCACCCAGCCTGTTTCTTTTTTTATTTTATTTTTTTAAAGATTTTATTTATTTGAGAGAGAGAATGGGAGAGAGAGAGTGCGCACACGAGAGGGGGGAGGGTCAGAGGGAAAAGCAGACTCCCTGCTGAGCAGGGAGCCTGATGCAGGACTTGATCCCAAGACTCCAGGATCATGACCTGAGCTGAAGGCAGTCGCCTGACCAACTAAGCCACCCAGGCACGCCAGCCCTTTTCTTTTTGATTCCTCAAATCTGTCTGTCATATCCTGTAGAATTCATATTCAATCATAAGAAAAATCCCCTTTATTTTCAACTTCTTGTTCTAATGAAATATGACTGATGCTTAAGGATACTGTTTTTTCCAAAGCCCTCTCAAACCTGTTTTGTTTTGTTTTGTTTCCCCATACCTCATGTATCACAGGTCCTAAAGGTTGGGTAAGTGTTCTCTTTGTTCCTCATATCCACTTCCCAAATTTTTCATCTCCCCTCTCTCCAAAATCTCAACTCATTCCAAGCATTTGCCATCAGACTATATCATTTGATACACCTTCTTGGTGCCAACATCTGCTATCTCTTTAGTAACTTCATTTATTGAAGATTTTTATAGCTGGCTTACTTTCTCATCATTCTATATAAACAGTCATTCTTGCTGATTTCAACATCCCCATAGTATGATCCACAGTTACACAACAACTTTGCCTCTGTCCTTGATCTCACTTCTAACAGTCTTTTCTGCCTTTACCTTAGGCACTGTTCTCATGATTATACTTCAACTTCATCATTACCAGTGACTTTAAACTTTCAAAATCTTGGTTTCATGCATTCCGTTCTCTGACTGCCACCTCCTTTCTTACTAGCTTATTTATTTTAGTACTGTACTGCAGTCATTCTTTGTTCCCTTCAAGACTTTTAATCCTTTGGCCCTATAATCAGAAAACTTACTGCTGCTCACTGATGACTACACGTCCTCAGCTTAGATTCCAGGAACATTGCTGTTGTCATTCCTTTGAATACTCTCATGGCTCCCTTGCCCTTCTTCCATCGTACTCTTCTAGAGTTAGACTCAATTCTCCACTTACGCCATGGCTGCACCTGAGCAGCAATATGTGGCTAGAGAAACACACATACCTATCTTAAGTGGTCTCACTTAAGACACTTAGCAGTGTCAGCAACCCCTTTACTTTCCCTAAGTGATTTATTCTTCCACTTCCTTGGAGGACTGTTTTGTACCTCTTCTCTCCATAAAAACATCCAAACCCCCCCCAACCCTCACCATTCCAACTCTCACCTGATGACTTTTTCTCTTACTCTACTAAGAAGATAGAAACTATCAGAAGAATACTAACTCATCTGATCTCCAAATCCACTAAGTTATTTCTATCTAAGACCAGTCCCTCCATTTCTCTACTTACTAGTTTCCATTCCCTCTTCTGTGCACAAGGGCTCTGCTCTTGCATTTATCCCATACCTCTCTTACATCTCCTTCCTCCACTGTACTACATCATTGCCATCAGCATGCAAACATGTTCTGGTTTAAGCGCCCAGATTAAACCACTCGTCCCTGGATGCCATGGTCTTTTCTCTGCTTATCCTTATATCTGTCTCATCTGTTTTACTCTTTTTAGAAAAGTCCTTGGAAAAGTTGATATCCACTGTTTTTCCTTCATCTCCCTTTCTCTCTTGAACCACTCCAGTCAAGATTTGTCCCCATCACGTCACTGAAACTGCTCTCATTAAGGTCAAATAATTCCCTGGTGTATCGTTTTCATTGGAACAAATTCACATTTTTAAAACAAGCAATATAACAAAACTATATAGGCACTCAATAACTGTTGAATGAATGAATGTTCTTTAATCATACGGGATAGAGAATATATATTTTTATGCTATTGCACAGAGTTTGGAGACATTGAAATGAAATATGTATACTTGCAAGAGACCATATGTAATTTGCATGCGAAGTATAAAGAAAAAAATCTAAGTACCAGCTTAAGAAATAGACTATTAACAATACCTTTAAATTCCCTTGTGTCCCTCCTTGATGCATCTCCTTTCCTCCCCTAGAAGTAACCACTATTTTGAATTTTCTGCATATTATTTCTTTGCTTTTCATTGTAATTTTGCCACATATTTATGTGCCTCAATATAGCATTAGGTTTTACACATTTTTATGTAAGTAGAGTAATGCTACATATATTCTTCAGGGATGTGTTTTCTTACTGAACAATAAGTTTATGAAATTCATCTGTGAGATTGCATGAAGCAATAGTTCACTTAGTTTCATTGGTGTATGGTATTACAGTATATGGGTATAACACAATATTTTCTTTTTACAATGAACATATTAATAAGAATTAAAGTGTTACACACATACAGAAGAATGCACAAATCCCAAGTGTACAGGTCAGTGAATTATCACAAAGTGCATGTTACAAACCAGTTCAAGAAAGTATGTGACCAACACCCGGAAACCACTCTGGGGTTCCCTCCCTACCCTCCCCAAAGGTAACCACTATCCTCATTTCTAATCTAGAGATTAGAAATGTTTTTGAACTTGGTATAAGTGATACTATACAGAATGTATTCTTTTGATTTGAGCTTCTTTCCCTTGGCATTATATGTATAAGATTCACTTCTGTTAAAAGAAAAAAAAGATTAATTCTTGTTACATGGTAGCTGTGATTTATTTTCATTGCTGTATTCTCTGATATGCCACAATTTATTTTTCTGTTTTATGGTTGATGAACATTTGAACTGTTTCCAGTTTTTGACTGTTACAAATAATGCTGCTGTGAACATCAAACATACACATGTGTGCATTTCTTTTGGGTACATATGTAGGAGTAGAATTGCTCAGTCTAGGGTGGATATACTACATGGTACTTACCATTCTCCTTTTGATGGGTGATTGTGCTGTGCTGCTGTGAACATTTCTGTATGTATGTCCTGGTGGAAAACTGACTATAACAGGCATTCAGTAGTACAGATACACATGAATGAAATTGCTGAGTCAGAACATTTGTGTACCTTCAGTTTTACTAGATAATGCAAAATTGTTTTCCAGCATAGTTTGTACCAGTTTACGCTCTCACCTACAGAGTATGCATTTCTTGCTCACATTCTTGCCAACAGTTATTTCTGACTTTAAATTTTTGCCAGTCTGGAAAGTGTGTCATGGTTTGTTGTGGTTTTAATTGGCATATCCCTGATTACTAAAGAAATTAAACATTTTTATTTGTTTTGGGGCCATTTTGATTTTTAAAATTTAATTTTTTCTGCTTATTCTTTAGTGTGGAGATGTACTTTCCTCAGAATGACTCTTGGATTGGTTTGGCACCCCTAAACATTCCTCGCTATGAATTTGGAATATGTGTTTTAGACCAAAAAGTGTATGTTATAGGTGGTATTGAAACGAACGTGCGTCCTGGCATCACTATCAGAAAACATGAAAATTCAGTAGAATGCTGGAATCCTGATACAAATACCTGGACTTCTCTTGAGAGAATGAACGAGAGCCGCAGTACCCTTGGAGTAGTAGTACTTGCAGGAGAACTTTATGCCTTAGGTGGTTATGATGGACAATCTTATTTACAATCTGTAGAGAAGTACATTCCTAAAATAAGAAAATGGCAACCTGTGGCACCAATGACAACAACAAGAAGCTGTTTTGCTGCAGCCGTGTTGGATGGAATGATATATGCCATTGGTGGGTATGGTCCTGCCCACATGAACAGGTATTTAACTTAATGAAGTTGTATATACTTGTGGATTTTTAAAGTCTCATTAACAATGATTCATACACAACTTGTGTGTGTGAATGAACTTCCCTTTTTAATTTTGAAAGTAATATTGTTAGGCATTTGGGAAATTTAATCTGCTCTATGAGTATAAGTGTAATTGTTTTACATGAGGATTTAATACAAACCTAAAAATGAAATCCCTCTTACAAAATTTTAAATTCATTCATTTAATATAATTGGACTAGATTTTAAAATTCAGAGATCTGAATATAAAATGAAGTTAGACAACTTTAGATTTTGGGTGGTGAATGTATATAAATATGGGTGGGTGTGTGTGTATAAATGATCTGTTACCACATTGCTTAGCAGAATAAAAAGTGAAAAATGTAATTCCTATATGCTTATATATTATGCATCATAAACATAAAGCCTTATTTAAATATTCCTTTTTGGATTCTTATTCTATAATCATGCATGTATCATTGTGTACCTGAGTTCTGCTGGAGTCTGAATTTGAGATTTCTGTATTTTGTAGTATTCTCTGAATAAAGGAGAAAAATATATGAGAAAAATAAAAGCATAAAGTGACTTGCTTATATGGAAAATTAATCATAATTCTGAATTGTTGTTGAAAATTGCTGTTCCAAAGATTTTCTCTGATAGTAACTAGAGTGGTGTGTGTTTTGTTGGATTGTGAGCATTTAATGCAAGAGTATATTGTGGTTTGTTAACTGAGAAAGCAAGAGCACAACAGCATTTAATCTATAAATTTTTATTTCTCTGTAAGCCAAAATATTCCTCCTTTTTATTGCTCCCTCAGTTGAAGGAAGAGTATTTGGGGCATAGATATGCATTTTTATTCTTTGAAAATGTGCTGGCAGAAATGTATAAGATAAATGGTTGAGTATTTCTTTTGGGAGCTAATGCTCTTGAAGTTTAAGTTCTTGCTATAGTTTATCAACTCTTCTTGTCCAGTAATTGAGCTCTAATGGCTTTTATCCCAATGTCCTGTCAGAAATATTTATGGTTTAGTCTATGTTCTAGTCTAGTCTACAGTCTAGTCTCTGTTCTGAACTCCAGAATTATGCTACTGACTCTCAAATGCTTCAGGCTTTTTTGAGAAGTTAGGTTAGGACCAGAACAAGCTCAACAAGCCTGCCTTTGTGCTCACTTGTGTCAAAATAAGAGATTTAAAGTCCTTCCGGGATTTTCTAGGAAAGCTTTTTAAATTCTGATTTGCTTTGGATATCCATAATGCAGCTTGGAAATGCCAAATGTTCTCTGGAATGCAGACTTGATTTAAACCCCTGAATTCTCCTAAATCACTTTGAGATTATTATGATTGGCCAGTTTATGTTATGTAATCTGCAGTGTTTGCTTTGCAGTAAACCACCACGACTTCTATAAGGCAAAAAATTCCTCTCCTTTCCTTTTTTTCATCTTCCCTTTTCCTTAACTGTGTAGAAGATCCTTAGTGTCCTTAGAAAACATGTATATTTAATTTGTGATTTTCAAAGCGCTTTCAGAACATGCATACTCATTTGGCTTTACTCTTACATAAGTCCTTTGAGGTTAGGTTATCCCTATTTTTTCAGGTGGAGGAAAGGGCTTATCCAGGATTACACATACCCATTAGGGATAGGGTTCATTCAGCTCTAAGTATACAGCATTAATACTTGAACCCAGGTTTCCTGACTCCAGAAGCATTATGCCCTTAATATACCCTGCTGCTTGTATGACATAAGGGAATAGCCTATGGGTATTCTTGCTCCCAGTTCACAAGGTAAGCTTTTATCCTTGCAATTTTATCAGCAAAATGTAAACATCTGGGACAGACTACTCTTGTTTTATATCTGTCTGTTGGAACTTCTAAAACTATGGTAGGTTTTAATTTTGCTTTGGTAGGAAGAGTGGTACAAGGAATATGCAAATTAATTCTTTCTTTTGTGAATATTTGCAGTGTGGAACGTTATGATCCAAGTAAGGACTCCTGGGAGATGGTTGCATCTATGGCAGATAAAAGGATTCACTTTGGTGTGGGTGTCATGCTAGGCTTTATTTTTGTGGTGGGTGGACATAATGGTGTCTCACATTTGTCAAGCATTGAAAGATATGACCCTCATCAAAATCAGTGGACTGTGTGTAGACCAATGAAAGAACCCAGAACAGGTAATAATAACTAACTAATATCTAAACATAGAGGATGATATTTTTTATACTTGATATTCTTGGAATAGTAGTTCCTTGGAATATAATAGTAAGAGTATTACTTGTCCAGTAAAAAAAAAAACAAAACTTTATTGTGCTAAACTTGAGAGACTACTGATTTGACAAAACTACATAGATTTCTATACTGTGATTTTTTTTTTTTAAAGATTTTATTTATTCATTTGAGACAGAGAGAGCATGAGCAGGGGAAGAGGCAGAGGGAGAGGGAGAAGCAGGCTCCCTGTTGAGCCAGGAGCCCTATGTGGGCCTCCATCCCAGGACCCTGGGATCATGACCTGAGCCGAAGGCAGACTCTTAACCCTTTGAGCCACCCAGGCGCCCTATATTGTGTTTTAATATGCCAATGTGCATATTATCATTTCTTAAAGTTGGGACAACACATTTTTAGAAATGGTGGGAATAGAATGTATCTTACAGAAGCTCTTCTGTCCATATAACAAATGTCATCTTTTTATATGTTAAACACACACACACAGAATCTTTGGATTGTTCTGTTTTTTTTATTGTACATCAGCAGTCTGTATGTTAACTTTCAAATGTTCTCACGTACACAGGGTTTTCGGAAATCTAGGAAAGGCTGGATTTCAGGGTTCCCAGAGAAAAACAAAAACATCTTTGAAGAATAGAAGAAATTACCTTTGAACCCAAACTCAAATCACATTATTTTAAGGGGAAGGTTTTAAGTTGCTGAAGAAAATGCTTTAGGGATATTTCTTGCGTAAGAGGGAAAGTCATAAAATAACAAGAATGAAAAAACAGGTAGTTTTGTTCCCTTTAGAACTGTGTATAACTGTATATACAGTAGAATTTTTAAAGCATAGGTTGTGTAGTTCAAGATATGTTTCAAATATTTCAGCATATTTAAAAACCTGATAAAGATGAATGATTTGTTGAAAAATATGTAAATATAAACGAAAGCATACGGAAAGATGTATACTACATTCTTTGTATTTTTCTGTGGTGGAATAGAGGGAGAGTAGGATTGGGGAAGAGAGGTGAAGGAAGACTTCAACTCTTGCTTTCATGTTAAGGGATTTTTTTTCCCCAGTAAGTACATATGGCAATGGTGCTTGTATAATTAACAATAGATTATTGAAATGTATTTTAAGAAAACATTAAAATACAAATTTATTTTTAGTGAGAAGTCAACTTCATGGTTAACATATTTGTTCCCTATTTTTACCCACTTTTCCTAGGGGTTGGTGCTGCAGTAATTGATAACTACCTTTATGTAGTTGGTGGTCACTCAGGGTCTTCCTATCTGAATACCGTGCAGAAATACGACCCTATATCAGATACGTGGCTGGATTCAGCTGGCATGATATACTGTCGCTGCAACTTCGGGTTAACAGCACTTTGACAAGTGTGGACTGGTGGAAGTCGTGTGGTAACGAACCTTGGGCCACATGAACAGATGCCCCACTTTCTGAAATCCAAAAGCTTAACATTACTTTCTTTGTAACTTGAAGTGGCATGACAACTCAAAGTTCTGTTGGGTACTTTGACAAGTAGCTTTGGTTGCTCTTGATTACACAGTGAATCAATAATCAAAAAAAAAAAAAATCTTGCCAATTTAATTGTGCACTTTTTTTTTTCCCCTAATACTGGGATAGTTTTATGTTCATAAGTGTACATGTGGAGAAAATATTGCTGCTTTAAAAAAAAAATTTCAGCTCTCCTTCTTCCTTAATATATGCACCATGATTTACTGGGATGAGAGATGCTTAGATGTTGGGAGTGTATTGAATGACTAGACAGAGTGCTGATACTGTCTGTTGGGTATAAATTCATGTGCTTCATATTTTAAACAAATAAAGGGCTGCTTTTTTGAGGGGGGTACTTTAAGGGTTGTAAATTATATACCATAGTGAGTTACCTGGATATTCTTCCTACTAAATGGCTTTAGGGCTGGGGATGTAGTAAGTTTGCAAAACAAATGCTTTTACTATCATGATTTTGGGGGCTTATTTTAAGAAGTCAGATATTTACTGTTTATGCCTTTTTTATAGGGCAGGTTAATGCTGGATGAATTTAGTTACCCACCTGTGCTATGCTAAGCATGGATAGAAAGTTAATAAGCATATCACTTTCAGTTTTATTTTCTCATAGTATGGCAGGCTTCCCAGTGTTGATGTAAATATTTGACAAATGTTTGGTACCAACCTTAGGACATACTGATTTTTTTCACATATCCTTATATTAATTTTAGTTTTTTAAGATCTTTGGTTGCTTTTTACAGTGTTCAGATATAAAAATGGTGCTAACTGTAGGATCTATAAAAAGGCTATAATAATGTTCTTTTGGATGTTCAGTATGAGATATGCATGATATGTTTTAATAGTATTTTTTCATTTTTACTGGCGTGGTTCATTTGTGCTTATTAAAAATGTTAGCGATTATGCTAATGTTAACATCCAAAAATCATCTAAATGGCCCATGTTATGCTTTTCATGGTTCCCGAGTAGTGATTTAAAAAAAGATGCATTTTTTATCTTCTTGTGCTAGATATATGTCCTTTATAAAAACAAATATATGCATTAAAAATAAAGCACTAGGCAGTTATGCATTACTTTGTACACTTTTTAGGTAATTGAATATTTTAAAATTACTGAGGAAAACTGGAACTCGATGTTTACTTGAGTAATGGTTCTAAATTTGGTTCTACTTTGACTAAAGAGACAAGCAAGACTGTTTGCTATAGCCAGTGACAGCTTATTTAAAATAAGTGGTCAGCTCATTTTGTTTTAGCATGTTTAGAAAATATCTGTTAGTCTTGAACATATTACTTTGCATTTTATTAGGATGTTGGTACTTGTATTTTTGGTACTATAGTTGTTTTCTTTTCTTTTCCTTGATTTTTTTTAACCTATTATCTCTTTATAGTCTCTGCAAAACCAGTGTACATTTGTTTCCTGAGAAAAAATTCATACTGCATTCTTAAGTGCCATAATATTCCAAACTATTGTTAAGAAGCCATTTGTAATTAATAAAACATAGGTTTGTTCATTAGCATCTATGTTATAAACTATTTATAGCCTGGCAGTTTGCAGTTTTTCTTGTTCTTCCATAAACTGCCAGTATAGATTTAAATATATAGTATAAAACTCTGTAGTCATCTTTAATCATGTAAGTAGTATGCTTTATGAATATTTGCACAGATTATAAACCTTGCAAGTGATTTTTAGTCTCTTCCAATTAAAAACTCAACAGGAGCTACTAATAAAATTGACAGGCTGAGTATTTTCTATGTTGCTTGTTTGAATAACAATGATATATAGCAATAACTTTTTAATTGATTTGAATAAACCTATTGAATAGAAACAAGGTGCACTATTGTGATTGGCCTAGACTTTATTTAAAGAAAAGCAATTTAAAATAGATTTCATTACATGCTTAATTTTAAGTCCTCAACTCAGTATTTTTTGTTTATATCAAATTGTTAAATGCATTCTATTAATAAACTATTTTTAATCTTCTATCCCCCAAAGATAAAGGAATTTGAAAAACTATAAAAATCTATTTTAATTGTAAACAGACCTATACTATACATTTTAACAATGTTTTACTCATGTATCATCATCCCCACTATCAAATTGTTATAAAACATATAATCACTTGGTAAGTTAGACCAAAGGCATGTATTGATCATTGTTTTGGAAAAATCTAAACTTTATCCTGCTAAAGACTAAATGTGAAGCATCTTGGGCAATAGTAGGAACCATATACCAGAGAATAAATTACAAAAACTTGTAAAAAGAAGAGAAGAAACACCAAACTGTAAAAATAATAATTTTGGGTTTACTAAACCTACGGTACTATTCCTAACAACCAGAGGTATTGTAACCTGACAACTGATAACTCTACAGTAGACCTTCTCATACAGATTTGTGAGAAGTTTCATCATGAATATTTTGCTGACAAATTGTGTATTTAAAGTCACATGTTTCTTATGTTAAAAAGCATCAAAATGTTTGATTATAAATTCCCACAGTTAAAGATACTAGAATAATTTTATATACTCAGGCAAGGGGGAGAAAGCTATTTAAGATTGTCCAGAAATATTTTGGAAAAAGGGTGACAGTGGAAATAGAAATTAATTTTATCACTTGGAAGTTACTTGCCTTCCATAATTATGAAGACTTAATCTGGTAGGAATGTTTGGCTATTTAATGTTTGTTAAATACAGTAATAGAACTTAAGTGATTTTTAATGTAGCCCAAAGGATATTTATGTAAGTTCCATAGGTTATTGCTAATATTGTTTCAAATATGAATGAATATTAAACTATAGGAAGTGGTATCTAATGATAGGAAAATGGCATTAGGTTTTGAAAAATTATTTTAATAGCTTGACAAATTATGGAGGGTCTACTATGTGTACGTGATATCGTGCCAGATTCTGTCAGGGCTAGAAATATTACAAATAATAAGATACAAGTCTTTTCAAAGAGTAAAGTATGGTGAGGGAGACCTGTACCCAAAATAACTCTTATGGTAAAGTGTGAATTTAATTCCTTATAGCCAATATCATCAGAAGTGATTAGAAACCTAATTTATGTGTAGACATTTGTGTCTTTTAGTGTCCAGTTAGGTTTTACAGACATGAAAAAGAGTTGTAGAAAACTTAATATTTGTAGAACTCCAAACTTCCTGGAATTGGATAATATATTTTCTATTAGAAAAAATAAAAGTATAGAAATTCTAAGAAATTAATTACTATATTATCAAGGCTCTGGCTAACATTGAAGGAAATATATGTACATATAATGCTGTGTTTATTTTCAGTTTTGGTGTTGGATTTCTGGTATTGTCACCTAAGTGCTCATTTTCAGGAAAATCAGATTCTACAATAAATATACTGCTTAAAAGTTCAATAAACTTGTGATAACCTCTATAACCTCTGTAGTCTGAAAGCTAAGAAATTGTAAGATGTCACATGTCAAGTTAACATCCAGTTCTACTTCTTAACCTTTCTTTTTTCCTTTGTAAAACAGCACTTTAATTAGACATGATTTAATTAGATACATTTATTCTGTGGCTGGGTACATATTGGGTTTTCACTTACAGTATATTGATTCAGTGTTGATACCCATTTAAAAGAGTGCAAAATACAGTAAGTTTAAATACTATAGGTTTACAAGCTTTCTTACTGGTGTGAATATGGAGTCAATAAAAATCCAGTTTACATCTCTGTAGAGAGAAAAATTGTTATCCATATGTCTTTTATATTATGCATATTTAACTAGAGATAATTTATTGTTAATTTTGTCAAGTTATCATGTGTAAGTCCCGTTTATTTTAAAATACTAAGCAAAAAGTTCCAAGTTTGCCTTAAAATACAAGTGAAATTAAAGAACTGGATGATAATGCCTCTATTTTTGCCTTATGAATTGTGCTGTATCATAAACCAGAGATGGTTTTGATTTTAACAGGATTCTGAAATTTTGTAGATGTAGAGTACTAATATTTGTACTCTCTTGCAAAGAATGTGATCTAGTGGATTATGTTAATGTTTAAGTGTTTTGTAAATGTATTTTACCTCTGAATATGTATCTTTTTAGCATCAGGGTTTTATTTTTTGTTTACATGGTAAAGTGGCATTTAACTTGTTGAAGGTTGTATTCTTTTGTATTTTATTTTAAAAGTTCCTTGTGTGTACTATTGTGGTGATGCTCTGTAATGACTATGGTTAAATTTCATTTAATGTGAAATGTTTAAAATAAATTTGAGAAACATGACTTTGTATGTGTCAGTTGTTGTGAACTGACCCAAACTAACTTTGTCATTTTCAACTCTTAGATGCTTTTTGGTAGATAAGTAGTGGTCACAAATGTTGAGGTGGGGTGTGGGATAGCCAGTCTTTTACATCCTCATTACCAGGTTATAATGAAACATGTGTTAGGCTAAATTCTGCCACATGTTCAGACACTTATTAAAGAAACATTCTTCAGCAAAGCCAGCGCAAAAGAGTTCAGTTGGTAAGTTCAGTGCAGTCCCATTCTTTAACTTGCCTTGTAAGAGGGGTTTACTTGAGGCAGACAAGGCAGCGTTCGAGTATTCTGTTATGTTTATGCCCAGTATCAGATGCCCAGTATCAGATAACCAGCAGTCCTAAAGTAAAGAGTGTAAACAGGGATTAAGCCCCAGGTGCAGTCTTTAAAGATGTTGTAAACTATAGGCCTGCATGGATTCAGATAACCTGTCCATGCAAGGATTGGAAATATATTTAGACAATCTGTATATCTTGAAACTCTTAATTTCACCAATAAGAGCAACTTTTTGATTCATGTTAGTCTGTGAGCCACTATTGCCCAATAATGTCCCTGACATTTAATATACTAAAGAGCAAAACGGGGCACCTGGGTGTCTCAGTTGGTTAAGCGACTGCCTTCGGCTCAGGTCATGATCCTGGAGTCCTGGGATCAAGTCCCGCATCGGGTTCCCTGCTCAGCAGGGAGTCTGCTTCTCCCTCTGACCCTCCCCCCTCTCATGCTCTATCTCATTCTCTCAAATAAATAAATAAAATCTTTAAAAAAAATAAAAATAATAAAGAGCAAAACATTGGATACTGATCAAATTATGGATAACGTGTTTGTAGCTGCCTTGAGTATGGATTTCCTGGTTAAAATACAGCTAACCATTCTTCAACTCCATTCTTAACAGGGCAACTCCTAGAGTTTAGGTAGAAACTTAACAGATACATGCCGAAGTATATTATAGATGGCAAAATATGCAATACCCATTTTAAGAGTACCTATTAAAATATTGAAATTAAGATTTCTTGACTGAGTGGATGCATTTGAAGTTATGCCTGTGATTTCTAAGACATGCACAGATAGCTCTCATGTTACCCAGAAGTCATTGTAAAATCTGTCAGCAGAGAGTTGTTAAGAGCTTAGTATGTGTAAGATGTGATGCAAGGTGCAAAAGAGTAGTAACAAGCCATATTCTACAATCTGCTTGAGGAATAAAAAATACACCTAATATTTTCCCCCCCAGGGAGGGAGAATAGAAGAAAGAGTGCTACCCAGGCAGAGGTCTAGCTGTGCCTCTTGGTTCTTTCATAAAATTAGTTGATGGTTCTCTTGTCTGGGGCCAGTGCAGTAATGAGGGTGAAAGTTTCAACTTTAGTTTGGAAGACAGTGTGGTAAGTGGATTGTACAATAGACTCATAATGAATGGAAAGCAAAAAGCTATTCTGATGAAGAGTCCAAACTCTTAAGGCTAGTCATAAAATTCAGTTCTGTGATTAGATAGAATAGCTCAAATAGGTTTTGATACGTTTTCCAGGCTTTTTTTCCCCTTCCTTTTTAATAGTAATGTACCCATCACCCAGCTTCAAAAATTAATTATTAGCAATTTTGCTAATCCTTCATCTATTCACCCTTTTTTTCCCTGAAATATTTTTAGAGAGAATCCCAGACAAGCAAAATAATATGGTAAATAATTGAGACTATATCTCTAAATGATAAGGACACTTAAATTTTTCATTCTATAAACCACATTGATAATAATCTCACTTAAAAATTTAATACTTCTATGATACTTAGTACACAATCTATATTCAAATTTCCCTGATTGTCCCAATTTTTTTGTCGTTATTGTTGATTGAGGCAAGATCTATAAAAAGTTTGTACCTTGCATCTGACTGTTGCGTCTCTGAGTCCCTTTCAGTCCCTACCAGTCACTGCATCCCTCTCCTTTATCATGCCATTTACCTACGAACAAATGAGATCATTTGTCTAGTAGATTGTCCCACGTTCTAGATTTGGCTACTTGATTTTTGTGGTATTTAGTTTATTGTCCTTCAAATTTTCTGATAGTTGGCTATAGAGTCTTGATTAAATTCAGGTCTTTTTTTCTTTTTCTTTCCTTTTTTTTTTCTTCTTTTTGGCAAGTGTAGTGGATGCTGTGTATTCTGGGAAATGGTATTGAGAGATCCCAGGGTTTTGCTAGTGGTGCTTTGTGCACTCAGTTGTTATTGCTTATAGGCTATTCAATAAGTAAAGTCAGGAAATTCTTCCTTTTTTGTATTTTAAAAGAAAAGGGATTTTACTTAAATTCTTGGATTTTAATGCTTTTATCTTAGCCTGAAAATCGGTTTCTATCAACATTTGCATAATTGCCTATTTGATTTATCTTAAACATACTTACAATAGCTTCAAAATAACAATGGTGATACAAATAGGACCAATGAATGCAATTAAGAGTCCTTGTGGTTCTCTTTTGTTCTTAGAATATATTTCACAAGGATAAATATTAAAAGCACTGCTTTTAAGGTTGCCTGGCTGGCTCTGTCAGTCATGCCATGCATGACTCAAGAGTCATGACTTCAAGCCCCGTGTGGACCTGGAGCTTACTTAAAAAAAGGAAAAAAAAACAAAACTGTTTTTAGAGTCAAATGATACAGTATTTTTATTTGATTAAAGTATGATTGATTAATGTATAGTTAGATTACTTTAATTAAAGTTTTAATATTTAGGGATATCTTTTTTGATGTAATTTTATTTTCTAATTACATAAAAATGTACTGGACCCTGAAGTTGAACTATAGGAGATGATGCATTCACTGAAGTTTTGTCTGCATTTCCATCTCTTCCACTCTGTTCATTTGTATTCCTCTATAGGTAATCATTTTTATTAGATGTTGGTTTCATTGAAAATATAAGTATACCCCCTTCCCCATTTCCTTACAAAAAAGATAGCATGGGGGGCCTGGATGGCTCAATCAGTTGAGTGGCCAACTCTTGGTTTTTGCTCGGGTCAGGATCTCAGGGTCCTGGGATCAATCAGGCTCAGCGGGGACTGTGCTTCAGGATTCGTTCTCTCCCTCTGCCCCTCCTCCCACTCATGCATGCTCTCTCTGTCTCAAATAAATCTTAAAAAAAAAAAAAAGATAGCATATTTTCAAATTTTTTTCCTTTTTGCTTAATATATTCTAGAGATTATTCCATACCAATGTGTAGAGGTAATTCCTAATCTTTTTTACAGTTGCATAGTACCTTACTGTGTGGCTATACCACCGATCTTTTAAGGCTTCTCCTGCTGAAGGGCACTTGGGTTGTTTCCAGACGTTTGCACTTAAAAATCATGTCACAGTGAAAATAGCCTTGTTCATCTTTGTGCATTTGCCAATTTGTGTTTTGGGCATAGACTTTTAGAAGTGAAATCACTGGGCCAAAGTGTAGATGATATGTAATTTTGCAGGATCTCACCTGCTTTTGTTAGTTCAGGCTGCTATAACAAAAATGCCATAGACTGGGTGACTTATAAATAACAGAACCTTATTTCTCACAGTTCTGGAGGTGAGAAGTCTAAGACCAGGTCCCAGCATGGTCGGGTTCTGCTGAGACCCTCTTCAGCATTACAATCTGCCCACTTCTCCTTGTATCCTCACATGGCCGGGAGTAGCTCTCTTATGACGCTTGTTAAAGACACTAATCCCATTCATGAGGGCTCCATTTTAATGACTTCATGATTTCATCTAATCCTAATTACTCCCAAAGGCCCCACCTGATAATACCATCACAAGGAGGAGGGTAGGGTTTCAGTATATGAATGTTGGGGAGACACAAATATTCAGTCCATAACATTTCTCAATTCTCCCAAGAGATTGCTTTTTGCGTTCCCATCAACAATAGACAAGAGTATCTCATAGGCTGTTTTTATTAATTTACCTACTCAGGGCCTTATTAGAAGGTAACACTTAGGGTGCCTGGGTGGCTCAGTCATTAAGCGTCTGCCTTCGGCTCAGGTCGTGATCCCAGGGTCCTGGGATCGAGTCGCACATCGGGCTCCTTGCTCCGCGGGAAGCCTGCTTCTCCCTCTCCCACTCCCCCTGCTTGTGTGCCCTCTCTGGCTGTGTCTCTCTCTGTCAAATAAAAAAAAATTAAAAAAAAAAGAAGGTAACACTTGGCCTCCTGTTCTTTTTGGCTCAAATTATGTATAACATTAAAATACAATGAAAGGAAGCTTATTTTTCATGTATATGAAAATCTTTAAATCCCTTACTGAGTAAGGTAGGGTCTAAATAAGGATGGACCAATCACTTCTGTCATCCTGATCAAGAAGAAAGTCTTTTAAAGGATATTCTTGTGTGTGCCCTGAGGAGAGTAAATAGTTTGAGACTAACATGCTGCCGCCTACTGTGCTAAGGAGGCCAATTAGAGTTAAAATAAGCAGGGGTCCTAGAATTTAAGAGAGTAGGTGATTCCCAATGAATAGAGGACTGTGTCTCAAAAAGTTTTAGAGCCAAATGGTAGATAAGCTATTTGGGACAGTATCTGGTGGATAAATGATTTTGAGCAGGAACAAGATGTGGTATTTCATTATTATTGAGTATCTAGGAAAATTTAAGCTATTTCCTCCAAAACTTTTGCTTTTTCTTCTGACATTTGTACTTTTCCTTTGTTTCTGCATTTCAAACTAATTCATGAATTTAATACTATTTTGCTGTTAATACTATAATTTGTTCTGAACTTAATTGCCACAGAATTTAGTTCATTTTCTGCAGCAGCACTATTTACCTACTAATTTCATTTCTTAATACAATATTGAAAGAGGAATAAAAAATAACGGTAGATAACACTTTCATGATGCTTCCTATCTGCCAGGCACTAAGTTCTATACATAATTGTTAAATCCTCATCGCAACCTTATGAGATATATTCTATTATCATCTCCATCTTACAGTTAGGAAACCGGGGAACGGAGGAGTCAAGTTATAGGTCCAAAGCCACACAACCAGAGTCCAAGTTTGAACCCAGGAAATTGGCCTCAGGGTCTAGGTGTTTAGCAGCCATACTCTTGCCTCTCTTTGACAGCATGAAAAATTAATAGTTGAGAACTGATAATAATAGAGATAATCCAGTGGTAATGTGATCATATGTGATTCACCTGAAAGTCTGCAATTCCATGATGTTTTCCTTGGGTGAGAAATGTCAATTCTAAATCAGGTTTTCTGGCATTTCTGTAAGCTCTTTAGGGACAGGAATTCCTAACTCTTTTCAAAAGAAGAGGTCAAGAAAGTGGAGAGGAGTCCAGAAACTATGAGGGTCGAGGAAATAGATGAAAAAACCCAGGAGTCAATTTACAAATATTATTTGAGCTGGGGTGTTTTTGGCAGAGAGCATAACCGACCTCATCAATGATGTCACCACTATATGTTATCCTCAAGCTATGAATGTGTACAGTGACATAGAACAGAAGGAGAACTGGATTTGCTTAGCCTAAATTATAAAGTAGGTTAATACTTTAAGGCCAAAAAGTTCAGGTGTGGTTCTTTCTCCTTCCCGCGCCCCCCGCCCCATTCCATACTGAGGAGCTTCTGCCACCTAGTGTTCATATAGAAAACTGCAGGAGTTGGGAATTCCCTGTAGCTGTCCCGCCGCAAGTCCAGTTGAAAACTCATTCACCAAGTATTTAAACGGACCTAGTGGTCCTCTCACATTCCCCTCAAGTCTCTTCCCTTCTGTCAGAAATAGAAAAGATTTGACATTATTAATCCTTGTGGAATATTTTAGCTACAGTAAATTCCTTTTTAAATTTGAATGTGTTTGAAATTTGCTTTATCTTTATTTTGGGATTTATAGCTTTCTATTGGAAATTAAAGGTGGTTAAGATTTGGGGGTAGAGGTAGAGGAAATAGGACCTTACAATTACCCTGGAGAGCACAAGTTAGGCAATTTGTAGTCTCTTTCCTCTACAAACCTCCGCCAGAGATGCTAGACAGGCAACCGGCCGTTTCAACAAAGACCTCACAGCAGTTGTCTGCCGAGCTGCCCTCTTCTGTACTCGCAAAGCCTGAGGTGCTAACCCTGCCATAGCACTTCCTTCTATACAGTCATCATTGATTCATCTTTCCCCTTTTCTAGACATGTGCTCGCCTTCAGGGCATAAATAATATCTAATTCACCTAGCAAATAGTAGTATGTATTAAATAAATACTGTAGAGAACGTCTGCTCTCAACTTGTTCTAGCTTGTAGCCCCCAAATCAAGCTTCTTAGCCTGCCCGGGTAAAGATTCCCCTAGCCAGCCAGTTATTTCCTTCAAGGCTTAACCTGATGTCTCCTTGACCTGAGCACAATTCAGCTTTTCTGTTTCCTGTTGCTTGCTTTCCTCTTCTTTTTTTCCGACCTAAAAGTCCCATGTGTTGAACTATTTATTATGTCTGCTTTTCACAATCTCCCTCAGTAAACTTTTTTTCCCTACTCTACCCTTAAAGCAAGCCAATTATGCTCAGTCTATTTTAATCTTTCTTTGTTATACTCTGTTAGGTTAACAGAGAAACAGAAAATCTATTTGGTTGTATCTGCTTTGGGACAATTTATGTCATCAGGGCCTTGCTTCCCAACTCTGGCACCTGGATACTAGTTTTGAGGTAGAGGAATGTAAAGGAATGATGTCATTCGTAAAATAAGTTCTTGAAGGTTTGAGAAGATGAAGGCTTCTAAAGACAAGTGTCCACGTAGAAAGAAATGTGTGAATAGATGACCACAGCAGTTTTCTTCAGTCTCACTTTCCTATTGAAGTTTCTCTACATTGAGAGCTTGTATCACCACGATACTGGCCCCCAGGAGTATACACTTCCTCAAAGCCCTGATTCCTTGGCTCTTGGTGCTCTTCAGTACTATGAAGCCATGTTGGACTTTCCGAAAAGGCTTTCTAGTATGAATTAATTATCACTGGGTGCAGAAATCGTGGTTGATCATTTTCTTATTTACACTTTTTTTGGATTTACTCTTTTTTATTGATTTATGTATTATTTTTATAATCATATTAAAAATGGGACTTTACAAAATTCAAAGGGAAAACAAGCAAGTAATGAAACTATAAATAAGCATATAAACAGATGGCTAATTTTACCATGGCTAACTTGTTTACACAGCTCATTTGCTCTCTAAGCTGCTGTTCCATTCCACACCATTTTTGAGGGTCCTTTTGGGGTAGCTCACTTTTCCGTTTTCAAATGATATTCCTCTTTTTTTAAAAATGATTTTATTTATTTATTTGTCAGAGAGAGAGAGAGTGTGTACAAGCAGGGGGAGTGGCAGGCAGAGGGAGAAACAGGCTCCCCACTGAGCAAGGAGCCGGACTGGGGACTTGATCTCAGGACTCTGGGGTCATGACCTGAGCTGAAAGCAGACACTTAACTGACTGAGCCACCCAGGCGTCCCCAAATGATATTCCTCTTGATACCTTCCAGCAGACCTCACTGAGAAAACAATAGATAGACTATGGAACTGACTGGTCACTCAGTATAAATAACACACATCCTCACGTAGAAATCAGCATATAAAGAAATCATCTAGCTCCAGAGGGCTCCCCACTAACTTCCTCTTCAACTTAAGACAGAGTGAAAGGCGGGGCGTCTGGGTGGCTCAGTTGGTTAAGCAACTGCCTTCAGCTCAGGTCATGATCCCGAGGTCCTGGGATTGAGCCCCGCATCAGGCTCCTTGCTCAGCCAGAAGGTTGCTTCTCCCTCTCCCACTCCCCCTGCTTGTGTTCCCTCTCATGCTGTCTCTCTATTAAATAAATAAATAAATAAATAAAATCTTAAAAAAAAAAAAAAAGACAGAGTCAAAGGTTATGCTTTCCCTGGGATCATATTAAATTTGAGGCTAAAGGCTGTTTAGGTGACCAGATAGTGAATCCTGGGCTAGTTGAGTGCGTAGGAACCTGTTAGTAAGGCAACAAGCCATTGAGATGAACTTCAAAATCTGTCTTCATTGTAGCTTTTATTTATTTTTTAAAGATTTTATTTATTTATTTGACAGAGACACAGTGAGAGAGGGAACACAAGCAGGGGGAGTGGGGGAGGGAGAAGCAGGCTTCCCGCTGAGCAGGGAGCCGGATGAGGGGCCGATCCCAGGACCCTGGGGTCATGACCTGAGCCGAAGGCAGATGCTTAACGAATGAGCCACCCAGGCGCCCTTCATTGTAGCTTTTAAAGCAGAAGAATTTGGTGCTGATTTTAAATGTTAAGAGCATTGACAAAGGAAGATGAAAATATAAATGTTTGCTTTGGCTATAGTTCAGCAGCAATAATTGAAGTCACTTTTGCATGAACTGCTTACCCTTTATGCCTATAGCACAACTATTTTTCAAATAACTAAATATTATTAAATCATTTAATTATAATACTAAACTCTTGATATGCTCAACGTGTACAGCTTTTTGTGTATGCGTCCTAGAAGTCATCTGCTTATATAGCTTAGTTGTTTACTCATACTCTAAAAATGACATAGAACATGGGAGTCACCCTAGCAAACATGCCTATGGTGTTTTCTTTCTTTTTAATTGGATCAGATCCAGTGACAACGCCTCAGATATTAAATCAACTATAATAATAATGAAAAGCTACTTTGAAGGATAAATCTAAGTAATATTATTTGCTAAATAGGAGGCAAAAGGTTTCTTTTGCTGCAAAGTTGGACATTCCTTTTTAAACTTGCTTTATTTGTCCTTTATGCCCCTCTGATTGAAGCCAGGGTTTTAAAATCATTTTTGCTCTCCCCGATAGAGTTTAGTTATGGTTTTTGGCATTTTTATTAAAAATGGATTCTGAGGGCACCTGGGTATCTCAGTCAGTTAAGTGTCTACCTTCGGCTCAGGTCATGATCCTGGGGTCCTGGGATTGAGCCCCACATCGGACTCCCTGCTTCTCCCTCTCCCTCTGCTCCTCCTCTGGCTTGTGCTCTCTTTCTCTCTCAAATAAATAAAAATCTAAAAAAAATTTTTTTTATTATTTTGTCACATCTTTCACTGCTTCCCCCCTCCCCCTCCCCAGTATTCCAATTTTTATAAGGGTGTTTAAGGTTGTAAAGAATTTTCCATACCCTCATCTTCACATCCTGCAAATAATCTATTTTTCACTCCTTTTCTACCTACTATTTGGTCAGCAGGGGAAATTGCTTCTATCTACCAACAACCACTACTGTAACAATAAACTACCTATTATCCTTAAAATCCAACCATCTTGGGGTCCAGAAGGCATACTTAGATTCTATTATACATTAAGTCCATTACTGATAGGAGCAACTGCCCAAATACATAATTTAAAAGAAAAGATCTAAAAAGTTTATTAGTAACAGAGAATCTGGGAGACTTGCCTATATATGAAAGAGGTAGAAAAAAATATATTTTTTATTAGCACGTTCAAGGTAGTCAAGATTTTAACAAACATCTTAATCCTCACAACAACCCTGTGAGGTAGGTAAGTCATTGTTTTGTGATAAACTAGTATTATTCCAAATAAAGTGCAATTCTTAAAAGAATAATCTGCATTAGGAATAATTATGCTAATGAACCACTTATATATATGCTAATAGTTGTGTTTTTGTATACTTTGATTCATGCAATAAGGTGTCCACATAAAAATTCACTGTAAATCAAATCCTATGTAAATACATGTGGGGGACTATTTAAATAAACTCTGGGGTAATTTTTTTGTAAAATAAATCACTATTTTTTATCTTATGCAAGGTGCAATTTTCACAGTATTCACTCTAAGTGAGGCATTCTCAGCAATGTTATACTCACATTTATTCATTCTTTTGTAAGTTATTTCAACATGGCACCAAGCCAATGTAAGATTTAATTTACTGAATTAAATCTTACCAATTTGGTATATGGCAGTGAACTGTGTTGTCACACAGAAATCTCCAAGTATACTGCACGCAGTCCCAACCCAAAACCTAAGATGGACTGTTTACTGAAATTAAACAATAAAGTGAATGTTGGCAAATTGCAAAAAGTATTTTCCCTTGAGGAGATTACTTAATTTTTTTCCTTGAAATTGCAAAAGGAACAAAAATCTTAGGGTTTTGAAAACAAACATAATTTCTGATAACTATAAAATTCTAGTGATTTATATTGCAAAACAAACCCTCATGCTATCAGTTTACTACTTACAAGGAAGCCAGCAGTTTGTTACTCCAAAAATTTAGGTACTTCTTTGTTCTCTGTGCCAATATGACTTAAGAGGAAACAAATATTCCAGGTACCATTTTCTCTTAAATATATATTTAAAGTACATTTCTATTGTTAATCCAGCATTAGTAAGCATCCAGTTGCTGATATTTATTTATAGTTGTCTTATCTTCAGAATAGATTTTTATTAGAAAATTTCCATTACATTTAATTATGTTAGATTAGTTATATAATTTATTTGTAACAATAACTTTAATTAAGCTTGCAAGTTAACACTTAAAATCTGCTGGCAGGTTTATAATACTTTAGAGCAAGTGGTTAAAGTAATTTGCCATTATAAAGAAATAATTCAAGGTCAGAAAATCATTCTCACCAAAGTATTTTTAAAAACCGCTGCAGGGAAATTAGGCAAATCAACAAGTAAAAAAGATTAAGCCATCTATAAGTTCTACATTCAAATCCATACTAGATCCAACAGTGCACTTTGGATTTTAGTGAGGTAGGGCAAAAAATATAGTCAGATACATTTTGAACTGTTAAATTTATATAAACTGAAATACTGACTTGTACACCGGTTTTATTTGAATACCCAAAAAGAAAAACTGAGAATTCAAATGATGAAGTATTTTCTTGGTTTCAAGGACAGAACTGTAAAATCTTTTGAGTACATATAAATAAAAAATACAAAGGCTACAAGATGTATTTTATTTCAACATAAAGTATGCTTATATAAAAATAACCCAGGACATAGAAAAAAGAAATACAAATATTTTTGCATAGATTGTCTATATATAATATTTACCTGGGGCTAAACACTGGAAAATACACCTCTGAAACTAGTATAGTTCAACTATTTCCTTGGATACCAAGTATATACAAAATAAAAGCCCTTCATCTGGGGGAGCATGGGCAGGAGGGAAAACAATTTAATTTAGCATCAGTCTATATTTATTTCTCTGTTGCTCGAATATAAACCAATGATGACAAGAGGAGAAACTCTGGGGGTTTATTTAACAAAATTAAATTCACATTTCTGAGGCCATCGTAGTGCATCCAATGTCCATCAATTTGGAAAGCTGCAGAATAATGATGTTCCTCTTTGTTAAATAATGTGGCACCTTCCAACAAATACCTGCAAATTAAATGACAAAGTGTAGCAAAAAAGACAAAACATTATATTTAAACATTCCTGAAGTTGTTGTTGTTTTAAGTAGGCTTCAATTCCAGCGTGGAGCCCAACACGGGGCTTGAACTAACAACCCTGAGGATCAAGACCTGAGCTGAGATTAAGAGTTGAATGCTTAACCAACTGAACCACCCAGATGCCCCTTAAATTTTTATTTAAGGAATAAAAATATTGATATTGTTTGCATTGTAGTACCTAAAAAAAGATATCTGCCTGTAAAAAGCACATACTATAACTGATAATTTGGAGTAAAATATTTAAGAATTTAAAAAAATTGACATAATTTAAGTATTCTGAAAAACATTTTAACAGGTTAACTCATAATTTGTATCATTCTATTAAATAAGAGAAAACCTTTTAAAGGCAAAAAGTTAAAAGACCCTGTATGTCCTAACTTGTATGCATACATTTTTATCTATAATGCTGAAAGTAACATTTTTTGTTTAAACGATAACCTTCTACTATACACTACTTTGACTTGACATACAAGTAATAGCCAGTCATTACTATTTACTACGTGTCAGGTACTAGACTAAACACTTTACATGTGTTATCTCATCAAATCTCACAATAATGTACCAGATAGGTACTGTCATCTCAGTTTCATAGAATAAGAAACTGATGTGTAAGCTGGTTAAGTTAGGGCCCAACGTTACATTGCTTGTAAAAGGTGGGTCTGGGATTTGAATTCAATTCTGTCTATTCCATAGTCCAACTACCATGCACATTGCCAATGACTAACCCCCTGTAGTAGATTCTAATCTTATTCAGGATATACAGAATTACAGATAACTATGATATTTTCAACAATATTTCCTTAAGGGCTAGTCACAGTCATGATAGAATAGCAGAAAAATAGAAAATAAATTTACTTTTTATTAGTTTTATAAAACACACAAAAAAACACCTACTTGTGATCAGATAAATCCAAGTAATATGGTACATATGCCAGATCTTCAGATTTCCAATGCTGCATATTTAAGACAACAAAAGGGGGTGCCCCATGGCAGAAAACTCGCTGGGAAAATTCTCTTAAGCCACCACACCTAAAATTGAAAATAGGCATGAACTTTATTACACTTGAAACAAAATTGCCTTTTATCACTTCTGGGTTGTCTTTATTACTTAATTTCATAGTAAGTATAATTATCTATTTTAGGTGTGGGTAATGCTGTGGCTATATTAGTATTTTATATATCTATGCCTAGAAGTTTATAGGCTGTGAGATTCTATACAAGAAATAATACTTGCGAAACTCCAGGAAAAGCTAGCTATTTTTTTCTAAGCTTATAAAATATGTAGTTTTTTGAACTGACATAAAAGCTTTTATATGTCCATACATTTTTTTTTCCCTCTCTCAGCTGGTTTCAAAGGATAATACTGGCAGAGAGGTAAATAGTAGGACTCTTCCAGTCCTCTTTATATTGCATAAAATTCCCTAATTGCATCTTTTTGCCACTAGGATGAAACAAATTCTGTTTTCTTAGTAGTCTCACATATTAAGCATATGGATCAGAATACCACAAATCAGAATACCACAAATACAGTAAAATCTCGATTAACCGGAATACTCAGGGCACAGTATTTTGGTTCACAAACGTTACTGACTAAAGTATTAACCAGAAAACCATTTTGTTTCAGTATTTGCTGTTAAAATACATTAGTTCACTTTCTGGATTTAAGTACAATTAACTGAATGTATTTTATTCTTCCCTTCTTCTGTGATTAATTAGCTGTAAGATCATCCTTCTAAATCTTAATTCTCATTGTACAATACTGTAGATATATAAATTGTTAAGAGACTGGGATGAATATGTTCTGCCCCTTTTGAATTTTTTTAAACTATGTTATATTTTTTGGTTGCCATTTACCTCTTTCTCCTAAATGAGGAATGCAGAAAAAAATCCAGTTAACTGAGAGTCCGATTAGCTGGGTTCCGGTTAACCAAGGTTTTATTGTACCTACTCAGCAGTGGGGAAAAAAAGAAAAGGCATTTGCTTTGTATTCATCAATTAAATGTAGTATATTCTATATAGTGAAATTTTATAATGACAACACAGCATAAGATGGCATAGTAAACTATCGTAGGTATTAAGATTCTAAAAACATTAGGCTTCCTAAATATATGTGAATTGCTATATCCTGAAGTATTAATATCAAAGAACATATCTGTTCAGGTTTCTTTATAAAAAACAGAAATACTTTCATCTTAAATGTCTATCAATATACTCACCCACTCTCTTCACACAGTTCAATCCTGGAACAGAATAACTCATCCACAGCCAGTCGTATCAAGTTTCCATGAGGAATTTCTTGGGGAGGACTACAACAAATACAAAATGTATGTAAGAATTGCTTTGGAATTTTACATGTTAAATACATTATTAGGATAACCAATTTTACAGGTCAATTCATTATTAGCAAACCAAGTATAAAAGTATAACCTCTTTTTTTTTTAATATTTTATTTATTTGACAGAGAGAGAGACACAGCGAGAGCAGAACACAAGCAGGGGGAGTGGGAGAGGGAGAAGCAGGCTTCCCGCTGAGCAGGGAGCCCAACGTGGGGCTCAATCCCAGGACCCCGGGATCATGACCTGAGCCGAAGGCAGACGCTTAACGACTGAGCCACCCAGGTGCCCCTAACCTCTGTTTTTCATCTTTGTATTTGTTATAATTATAGAAACCTCTTTTTCATCTTTGTATTCGTTATAATTACAGAAATCAGTTGAACTTAATAAACATTAATACATGAAGTTTTCCAAGAAACATTAAATCTTTCTGGAAACTGATCCTGAAATATGCAGTTGTTACTTTAAAAAATTTTTGAGAGGTTTCAGTAGAGGGGATTGTGGTTTTGGGGGAAGAAAGGAGGACCCAGTTAGGATAGCTGCCAATTAGTTACATGACTAAATGCAAGTTACAGCCATTGTTGGCTTCTGTTACCTGATTTGTTAAAAAATTTCTTCCTACATGCTTCAGAGATTATTTTTTTTTTAAGATTTTATTTATTTATTTGACACAGAGAGAGAGAGCGAGAGCAAGAACACAAGCAGGGAGAGTGGGAGAGGGAGAAGCAGGCTTCCCACGGAGCAGGGAGCCTGATGTGGGGCTCGATCCGAGGACCCTGGGATCATGACCTGAGCCGAAGGCAGATGCTTAATGACTGAGCCACCCAGGCGCCCTTCAGAGATTGTTTTAAACATAGGATTAAAATATAGGCAAAAGCCTTAAAAAGTTATAGAGAATACAGATACATACTATACATATAGTATGATGAGAAATATTTCATTGAGAAGCTTAAAATATTAGTATTAATATAGGATTATAAATATTTTTATTTCAGAACATACACAAATTGATACTTGTTTTGAAAAAACAGATTTCTAAAATGCTTTTTAGTCCATTACAATTTAGAGTAATGAAACTTTTTTCCCTGACAGATTTCAAACTCCACATCATCATATCAGCAATACAGGGAAATGGACAAAGTGTATTTCAGAAACAAGAAAGACATTAATTGGCAGATTCTTAAAAAGAATAAAAGATCTTCAGCTTTCCGTAAGTAGCATGATGTTTCAATATTAAACTAAATACGCTATAAACAAATGTGAATTCAGTTAAGTCAGGGTATGTGATGTACATTCCAAAAAGGGAGTATCTATTAGGCTGCTTCTCTGGACAGGGCCAAATACACTCTGAGACACAATGTGTTTGGGTTTGTTTTTTGGTCCTGTTTTTCCACTGGCAGTTATCTTCTTTCCATCTCATGTCCCCTGGGGCTTTGATGTTTCCCAACACTCCACTAGGGCTTGCCAGTTTGGCCTTCCTCCCTATCATCATTTATCAGCCTGGAGGTCTGCCTTCTCTCTCAAAGCCAAAATTACACAGCAGGCTATAAACACCTCTCCTAGTCAGTGAAAAAGCTCCTCATATCCATATCCTCTCCACGTATGAAGAGTCCAAGTTTGGGGTTTCTGTCTATAATTATGCCCTGGCCATGACATGAAAGAATACTTTCAATCGTGTTCATGTAGAAATAGCCAACCCAACATAAATCCATTCAAGAGGTGACACATTCTAATATAGTATTAAATGTTCTTTAAGAGGTTACGTTTATGACACAAAACTTATCTACACATTCATATTAGCAATTCAAAGCAAGAATAAAACATTTTGCATACTGACTAATTCATTACTTTTCAAGTGAAATAGTTATCAGTTGGTTTTACAAAGTCAATTCCAAGATATTTGGATTTAATAAACAGTAACACTTTTGTCATGGGACTTACTATAGCCCTGCATTTGTGGGGTTGCTATGTGTAAGTAATTACACAGGGTCTGTACTTTAGGAAATACTTTACCTATATTTATTTATTTATAGCAACATTCATCTAAAAAGTATATTATCTTTGCTAAAAGTGTCAGACTTCAAAGGAACTTACTTTATATTAATTGTGCGTTGCTGATCTTCCTGCACTCGAGTTGGGCATCGCCAGTTGGAACAATAACTCTCTTGCGTGGTAGACATGAGATTTTCGAGATTTTTTGTAAAATTATCGTGCTCATTCCCAAATAGATCAATGATTAATGAAGCCTTATGAACTTCAGATTTGTATTGCTGTTTTTCCATCTTGTCCCAAATCCAAAGTAGCTTCACAGTTGTGAAACTGTAGGTGTCCATTAAATAAAGGAAACAGTCTACAAACTCTCTACCTAAATGAAGAGAGAGTTCCCTAGGGAAATTTTCATTTTCATTAAGAATGACATATAATAACATCAAGAATCCATCTATGGTGCAGGTGTTTTTCAGTCTTATTTCAACGTACAGTGGTGTACAGGACACTGCTTTGCGGCCAGCTTTGATAGTAAAAACACCTCCCCAAGGAAGAACAGGCCTCCAAAATGAGCGGTCTTGGTTATAGTTATTTTTAATTGATGCTTTGATCTCTTCATACAGTGTCTTCATCCTGCATTTTAAAAGTTTAAGATAGGACATGTAAATTTGTGATTTCATATGTTAAATGCACGAAACATGTTTAAATGAAAACAAAGCTATCTAAAGCTTCAAATTAGGGGCGCCTGGCTGACTCAGCTGGTAGAGAATGTGACTCTTGATCTCCTGATTTTAAGTTCGAGCCCCACATGGGGTATAGAGATTACTTTAAAATCTTAAAAAAAGATTTAAATTAAATTTGGTTAGAAGGCCTACCAATATAAGGAAAAAACTTAAAACAATTCAAGCTGAGCCATTTTTTGAAATATGCATGGCCTCTGGAAAGACCATTATTAGTACAATCTTTTTTGGGGTACAGGATGAGCATTTGATAGACTTCTATACTAATTATATTGCAGATTTTATCTTTGATATAAGAAGACCCTGAAATAAAAAATTCTAAATGCAAACAGAGCTATTTGAAGATGCAATCTAAATTTGGTTGGGTGCATTCCTAATGTAAACCTCTTTCTCCCTTCAAAATACAAGCTGTACTTCATTTCCTTTTTAATATGCATAATTCCACTTATGAAATTGCTATAATGGAATTCTTAGTTGGGCTACAGAATAATGGCCAATTATCTTTGAAAGACCACATATGAAAAGTAATCCAGAGTACTTAACTGAATAGTGGCACAGCTGATATAAAAATCATTTCTATGCACTTTGGGATTTTCACTTGCAATTTAGGACCATGCTGGATATTCTATAGTTCTAACTACAGAGGCATGCTGTGAAGATCTGACTCAGAACTTGGTAAGTAATCTGATTCCCATCTTTGAATGTTTTGGGAATGAACTGGGTGTCCTCTTTATTTAAACTGTTATTTATCCTCCTAACTTTGAGGTTAGCTAAATGATTTGTTTTTAGTCATTGATAGTATTATAACAAACATGTTCGTGTCATGTGTGTTATATAAAGCAACATTTTAAAAAAGTTAAAGAATACTGAATTGAAAACACTGCTTTACTTGGCACAATAAATGTCTAAACTAAAAACATCACAGGGTTTCTCAATGTTACTTCTATGGAAAAGTATATTTTCATGAAAAAGGAAAGCAAAGCATCTGAGGAAGAGGAAGTGAGAAGTCAGTGACTCAGGTGTCTTATTTTGACAATCTTTTCAAAGTGCCACACACATCCTCCCAAGCACAACATAAATCCAATACTCAATACCGCAGACCTATGTGTTTTATTTCTGTGAGAAATAAAGTTCACATGGCATATAGAGTTGTTGAATCACTATGTTGTACGCCTGAAACTAATGTAACATTGTGTCAACTATACTTCAGTTAAAAAAAAACTGTTTTACACTTTAAAGAAATTAAATTCAAACTGATTTTACAATACTAGCAGACTAAAAATTCAGTTCTACAATATATTAAACGCGGGCGCGCGCACAGTATTTTCGTCTTGAGGCAAGACTGAGGGCTCTAAAATATTCAACACTATATTTAGTCTTAAGTGTAGATGTTTATTCATAGTCGGTAACATGTTGTTGGCTCTAGTCAACCATTTAGGAATCAGAGGGCGTGGTAAATCTGGAGCCTCAGGCAAACACAAACTGTTTCTTCTTAATGTTTCTGGAGCAGATTTTTAAAAATTCATATAGCATTCAAATACTTTTAAAAATGAAAATAACTTTCTTCATGGTTTTACTTATTTCTATTTAATTTTTAAAAACTTTGTAGCAAGGTCACAAGCCTGAGCTCAGATTCCCAAAAGTTGCATTGGGAAGGAGCCGTAAATCTCTGCACTATTTTTCTTCAAATTATCTTTTAGACATGACCAAATAAGGAGTAGCTACAGCAACAGTTATACTTAAGAGAAACAAACTACAATTTTATATATACTTATATATACATAAAATGAAACTAACTTCTTCAGCCTTTCTCTGGGGGAAGGGAAAGGACAGGGGAGGGAGGACTGAAGAATAGAGGACACTTAATCGTTTCAGTATTAAGGTGGTGATGTTATAAAGTAAATTACCACAAAAATAAGTAAAAAAGGTGGTGAGATGGCTGCAAAGAGCTTTACTTCAAACTGTCTTAAGATTTCACCACATCGTCGAAAAGACTGTTTCGTTAGGCACTGTATTACAAGCCCTGGAGGATGTAGCCTGCTGGCATTATTGTCCTGATTCAACAGGCCCTCCAGTTTAAATAAACCTGGAAAACTCTCCAACCTCTATTTCCTTGGCAAAACGACGCCTTTCTCTTGCGGTCATTTTCAAGGGTGACCATCTGTACTCCACGCTGGTCGTGAGGACCAGACCATTCGCCCTAGGCACTGGATGCCAGACTCCCTAAGAGCTCGGCGGTCCTAAGGGTTCCCTCTCGAATCAGCACCCCGAAATAATCTGAAAAACGGCCACGCGCTCCCCCTTGAAGCAGCGCGGGGCTTCGGGGCAGGGACCTGCTGGGCGCGCGATGGGCGCCCGCCTCTGTCCCCCGCGCTCCGGCCACGCCTACCCCGCCCCCGGCCCTCTGCGCCCGCTAAGGCCTGGCACCGAGGGTTGGCCCAGCACGGCTGGCAGGTCCCCGAGCCTGGAGCAGGTGAAACGGCTGGACAGCCCGGCCCGCGTCCAGGTAGTGTTCCCCTAGGCGCCTGGGACTGCGGGCGCTGGGCGGGAGGGCCGGGCCGCGAAAGGCGTTCCCACACCGACCAGTCTCCGTCCACCAGGAAGCCGACTTCTCGTACCTCCCCGGGGACCGAAAACCGTCGGTGCCGCCGCACCGGTCGCCGCCGCCGCTTGCTCATGGAGAGCCCCGGCTGCCGCCGCCGCCGCCGCTTCATCTACTAGCACCGTCCGCTGTCTGGGCCTCCCCGGCGTGAGTGCTGGGTTCTGGCACCGCCTCCATCGCACCCGCCGCGGCGGGAGCCACAGCAGCTCCAGCGCCCAGGCCCGATCCGACCCGACCCACGGAGCCAGGACCGCAGGATGCGTAGCTTCTTATTACGGAGAAAGATTCGGCCTGACCTCCGCCCCCCTCCCCCCAGTCCCTAGTACCCAGCCGCTTGACGGTGCTGCTGCGCAGGCGCGAAGACGCCCCTGCCAAACCTGCGTGTGTCGGGTGTGTACACAGCATCCAGATTCGCCCAATGGGAGCCAAGATCAGGTGCGGGGGGCGGGACCTTGCAGAGAGGGGCGGTGTTCCAGTGTTAGAGGGTGGGTGGGGCAGCCGGAAGTGGGCAGGGCTTGCATGGAGGCGGAGCTTTGTTGGCAAACCTGCCTGGCTTTTTGAGGTTTGTATCCTTTTTAGGACCTTGATTTTCGTTTGTTTCTAGGTCTTGTCTTCTTAAATTCTTAACTCAGAAGGGGAAAGGTTTGTTTTCCGAGCAAATTTTAATTATGCAAGCTTTTAAGTATATAGTTAAGAAAAGGTGAATTAGTGGGTTAACTGCTCTCTTTAGTTTTCAAGGTAATCATTGGTCAGGGTGCTGTAATTTACAATATAAGGTAATAACATTTATTGTCATTAGATAGTTCTAGTCCCACTGTAGAGATGAAAAAAAAAAAAATGAGTTTCAGAAATGTTGAAGTACCACACATTAAGTGACTGCTGGGAATTGAAGCCAGAGCCGCTTAATGCTACAGTCAGTGGGCTCAACCATTATTCCTATTACGTAAGACCTAGTTCTTGTATCCTTCCTTAAAGAGTCGGAGCTCATATGGTTAGCTCCCGGAGAACACAGGCCACCCTGGAAAACTACCTTCCCCGCCATTACAAATGCGGATATTGTTGGGATATTCCCCATCCAACTGTACAGCAAATAATGATTGTCTGGAAGGTGAAACCCAACCTCCAGAACATGCAATACAGAGAGCTCAAGGCTAGTCCAACACATTAGTTGTTGTCCTCAGTCACAGCTGAATCTGGTGGATCCCTTCTTGACTAGCGATCGTCAGTCAGGACTATGGCGGGAATCTTCCTCATCGACCTCCCTCAAAGGGTCTGGTGATAGAGGAATGGAGCGTCGGAGAGAAGGTTGACTTACTCAAAATAATTACTGCAGATGGTGATGGGAAGAAAGGGACATCTCTCAGAACAGAGGGAGAGGAAAGAGGCTCTGGCCAAAAAGGAAGAATTGATAATTCTGGCACAGTCTGCTCTTTTCAGTTTCCCTGTTTTTCTTATTTTGTATGGCATTTCACAGATGAAGAAACCGAGGTTCCCAGAGATTAAATAACTAGTGTGTCTGTATTGGGATTTACATGCAAAAGGTTTACTCTCAATATTAAAACTATCCTGCAAGTAGAACACTCGTGAAAAATGTTTATAAATGTGGATTATATGATCAATTGACAATCTCCCACAAGACACGGAATTAATTTTATACTGATTGGGTTATTCTCTTCCTGAAAACAGAACCCAGTAGTGGTGGTTGTCACCATTGCTGGAGAATAGCAGAGAGATGGCTCATTGTGCTGAAGCTTAGCTAGGCGACAGAAACATGGATTCTTTGCATACTTGGATAATTCACAAACCTCACTGAGGCCTTTAACTGAGATTTCCATTCTGCTTCCTCTCTGCACCTCAAAATCTGCCAGCTGAGATAGAGGTGTTTTTTTTTTTTTTTGGTTTTTGTTTTAGACAGCTCTATTGAGGTATAATTGACATGTACTATGTGGAGCATATTTAAGGTATGTAATTTGTGAAGTTTTGATGTATATATACCCCATCATCTAGTCAAGTGAATATATCCATCATCCTCAAGTTTCCTGAAGCCCTGTTGTAATTTCTTCCTTGCATCCCTCCCTGCCTCCCACACCTAAGCAACCACTGATCTACTTTCTGTCATTATAGACTCATTTGCATTTTCTAAAGATTTATGTAAGTAGAATCAGACAGTTTGTATTTCTTTTTCTTTGGTCTGGTATTTTTTACTCCGTATCACTCTCTAGACATTTGTTCAAATTGTTCTGTGTACCAATAGTTCATTCCTTTTTATTGCTGAGTGTATTCCATTATATGGATGTACTGCAACTTATCCACTCATCTGTTGGTGGACATTTGGGTTGTGTTTAGTTTGGGGCTATTACCAATAAAGCTGCTATGAACATTTGTGTACAAGTCTGTGTGGACATATATTTCCTTTTTTCTCGGGTAAAAATCTAGAAGTGGAATGGTTGTGTCATATGGTAGATGTATGTTTAGGTTTAAAAAAAACTGCTAAATGGTTCTCCAGGGTGGTTGAACCATTTTACATTCCCATCAAGACTGTAGTCAGAGTTCTATTTCCCGCACATCCTCAACAATATTTGGTATGATCAGTCATTTTTAATTTTAGCCATTCTAATAGGTGTGCAGTGGTTTTAATATGTTTTTAATATGTTTTTTAAATATGTTAAATTTTTTAATATGTTTTTTCCTAATGACTAATGATGTTGAACATCTTTCTGTGTGATTATTTGCTATCCGTGTATCTTTTTTGGTGAAGTGTCTGTTTAGATCTTTGTCCCATTAAAAAAAATTGGGTGGTTGTTTTTGTAAGTCTTGAGAGTTCTTTATATGTTCTGGATACAAGTTCTTTATCAGATACATGCTTTGCAAAGATTTTATTGCGGTCTGTGGCTTGTCTTTTCATTCTCAACAAGAATTTTTTCTTTTTTTTAAGATTTTTATTTATTTATTTGACAGAGAGAGACACAGTGAGAGAGGGGACACAAGCAGGGGGAGTGGGAGAGGGAGAAGCAGGTTTCCAGCTGAGCAGGGAGCTTGATGTGAGGCTCGATCCCAGGACCCTGGGATCATGACCTGAGCCGAACGCAGATGCTTAACGACTGAGCCATCCAGGCGCCCTCAACGAGAATTCTGAAGAGCAAAAGTTTTAAATTTTAATAAACTCCAATATGTTCTTTTATGGATTGTGCTTTTAGTGTCATTTCTAAGAAATCTTTGCTTACTCTTAAGTTCACAAAGACCTTTTACTCTGTTTTGTTCTAGAAGTTTTACAGTTTAGGCTGTATATTTAGGTCTATGATGCATTTTGAGTTACTTTTTTTTATGGTTTAAGGCATGGATTCAAGTTCACATATTGTTGTTCCAGCAATATTTATTCAAAGGCTATTTTTTTTCCACTATGCTGTTTTTCTGCTTTTGTCAGAAATCATTTTATAAACATTTTATTTCATATTTATTCGTCATCAACTATATGGCCGTGTGCTAGCATGGAGATATGTACCAGTAAGTGTTCTTTGGTTGCAGAAACTAGAGATCAAATATTATCAATTTAAATAAAATAGAAATTTATTAGAAGGATGTGAAGAATAATAGAATTAAGGGAAAAGTTGAGCAATTAGGTCTCAGATAACCTGGTTGATCAGAAGGCAGGTAGTTCTCCCCAGGACAGTAAGATCCTACTAACAAAAGAAGAGGGAATGGTGGTGGGCAGATATCTCCTATAGCAGTGCTTCCCAACTTTTTTTACAGCCATACATGATAAATAATTAGATTTGGGCAGTGTATGAGGGTAAACTGGTGGAGATTAGGAGGTGTCTAAATTGGGCGTGGTAAAAAAAATCCATCGCATTTTCTTTATATCATGTAATTGTAAGGAAAACACAAGTATTAGGGAGATATGAAACATTGAATTTATATAAAACTTCTCAATAAAATCTATTTAAAAATTTGATGAGAAATTTGAGCTTGTTTCCATGATATGATTTTTATTTCAAACCTTTATTCAAACTTAATTACAATAATACATAGGGAAAAGTGTACCTATCATAATTACATAGCTTGATGAATTTTTACAAAGTGAGCACACCTGTTGTGTGTTCCAGTTACATATACTCGCCTAACAAATTACCCCTAAACCTGGTGGCTTAAGATAGCAATATTTATTTTGCTTATGAATTTGCAATTTGGGCAAGGCTTGGTAGGTTAAATTAAAGGCTGGGGGCTGGAATCATCTGCAGGCTCCTTCACTTATATGTTTGGCTGTTGATACTCCCCTATTGGCTCGGACTATAGCTATGTCTGTGACCAGAACACCTCCACAGGGCCTTTCCACGTGATTCCTCGGTTTTTTCATAGCATGGTGGCTGGGTACCCAGGGTGAGCATCCCAAGAAAGAGGGCCAGGTAGAAGCTACAGTGCCTTTTCTAACCAGCACTGGAAATCATGCAGTGTCAGTTCCTGTGTATTGTTTGTTGGGCGCAAGTCACTAAGACCAGCCCATATAAAAGGGGAGGGAATTGGACTTCACCTTCCCATGGAAGGGGTCTCAAGGATCTGTGGATATGTTTTTAAACTCCCACACTTACCTAACCAGCGCCCTGATCAAGAAGCAGAACAATACCAGTGCTCCAACCTTGCCTTCCTGTCATTACCTGCTGCCCCAAAGGTAAACACCATCCTGACTTCTAATAGCATAGAATAGTGTGGCCTATTTTTGTAATTTATATAAATAGAACCATACAATATGTACTCTTTTGTGTCTAGCTTCTTTCAGCATTGTGAGATTCATTCATGTTGTTCTATGTAGATTGTTATTATTACTGCTTAGGATTCTTTTGTAAATAGCACATAATTTATTTATCCAATTTATTGTCAATAAGTATTTGGGTAGTTTCCAGTTTTGGCTAATCTGAGAGGTTCTGTCTGGTTTGAAATTCTAGTACATGTCTTTTGGGACTTGTATATGTAATATACACATACATTCCTGTTGAAAATACATGCAGGAGTGAAATGACTGGATTTATGGTATGCATATGTTCAGTCAACTTTGATAGGCACTGCTAAACACTTTTCCAAACTCGGACACCTGCAGTGAGTAATCATGATCATGATTTATTAATACTGGAGTTTATGCTTGAAATGACTATACACATCTCATTTCAAGACCTATTAATAATGATATTCTCAGGTTCTTGATGGTTACCATTGGCAGAAGGCTGGGCTCAGCTGGCTCTGTTGAGCAGTATTGTGGCTTCTCCAGCATGTTGTCTTCTCACACGATGGCTCAGGGCTGTAAGAGCAAGTGTTTCAGTAAACAACACAGACCCTACATGGCCTTTTATGACCTAACCTCAGAAGTATACCCAGTTTTTGTACACATAAGGAGGTGATGACAAATAGCAGAAGATGATTTATTTTTTTCACTTGACAAAACATCTTTTATTTGTCATCAATCAGAAATCAGATATTCTTTTTTTTTAAGATTTTTATTTATTTGACAGAGAGAGAGATAGTGAGAGAGGGAACAAAAGCAGGGAGAGTGGGAGAGGGAGAAGCAGGCTCTCCGTCGAGCAGGGAGCCCGATGCGGGGCTTGATCCCAGGACCCTGGGATCATGACCCGAGCTGAAGGCAGACGCTTAAGGACTGAGCCACCCAGGTGCCCCAGAAATTAGATATTCTGATCCTTTAAAATTGTAATCTAATCATTCTTCGGCTGACAAGTGTAAGGTTGAAATTCCTTATGGTAATGACAATGGATTTACAGTCCGTTCAAATTTTTTATATCAAGTACCTCAAAATAATGATGATGTTTTTCCCTAAAAATATACAGATGTTGATTTACTCATCTTAATAAGCATTATTTGGGATTCTAATTATTAGTAGTGAACTATTTTTAATATCACTTTTCCAAAGGGTGAATTTTTGTTTTGAATCTATAAACTTTGTTAGTAGATGTTAAAGTAGGTCTAGAGGGATAATGAAGTGTGTATCCGGGATAGTAAAAGTGCCTGAAAAGATGAGAGAGAGGACGACTGATATTTGAACTTGGAGACAGAGAGCCTTTCTGAAGAAGTCCTCGTGCAGACACAGCCAGCCCATGGTGACATCTCAAGGAGAGATGTAGTGGAATAAAATACCCTGATATCATTTTTCTACCCCCTCTGATATTGTGACATGTTGTCAATGCTTTTATTATTGTATTCTTTGAGAGTGGCACCTTTTCTATCTCCCTTGCTTCATTGATTGACAATATTGATAATTTCCATGTTGGTTGACAAAAATGAGTTGATTCTGCAATTGCCTAAGGTCAGATCCATTTTACTTCTGTCTTTTGTGTTGTGGTCGTCATATATTTTTTACTGCTACATGGGAACTTAAGAAATAAGAAAAAAAAAGCCCTTTTTATTTACCTACATGTTTGCCATTTCTGGTGCTTTTCATTCTTTTCTGTAGCTCTAAGTTTCCATCTGGTATCATTTCATGGCAGCCTTAAGAACTTCCTTTAATATTTTCTGTATTGCATATCTGCTATGTTCGCTTTTAAAAATGGCTGTGCATTCTTTGACACTTTTTCCACAAAGATACTGAGTCTTTATCTCCTCATCTTGAATCTGGGAAGGCTAGTGATTTCTTTGACCTGTGCAGAACAGCAGAAATGAAACACTATGACTTCTGAGGCTAGGTCATGAAAGACTGTGAAGTTCCTGCTTTATTTATTTGAAAACTTGCTCTTAGAGCCTTGAGCCACCATGTGAGAAGACTGCCATGCTGGAGAGGCCACATTCTGGTCAACAGAGCCAGCCAAGCCCAGTGGTCTAGTCATCCCTGCCATGGTGCCAGAGATGTGAGTGAAGTTGTTTTTTATATATATATATATATATATATTAATTTTATTATGTTATGTTAGTCACCATACAATACATCATTAGTTTTTGATGTAGTGATCCACGATCCATTGTTTTCATATAACACCCAGTGCTCCATGCAGTATGCGCCCTCCTTAATACCCATCATCGGGCTAACCCCTCCCCCCCCAAAACCCTGTTTGTTTCTCAGAGTCCATAGTCTCTCATGGTTCATCTCTCCCTCCGATTTCCCCCCCTTCATTTTTCCCTTCCTTCTCCTAATGTCCTCCATGCTGTTCCTTATGTTCCACAAATAAGTGAAACCATATGATAATTGACTTTCTCTGCTTGACTTATTTCACGTAGCATAATCCCCTCCAGTCCCATCCATGTTGATGCAAAAGTTGGGTATTCATCCTTTCTGATGGCTGAGTCATATTCCATTGTATATATGGACCACATCTTCTTTATCCATTCATCTGTTGAAGGGCATCTCGGCTCCTTCCACAGTTTGGCTATTGTGGACATTGCTGCTCTGAACATTGCGGTGCAGGTGCCCCTTCTTTTCACTACATCTGTGTCTTTGGGGTAAATACCAAGTAGTGCAATTGCTGGGTCATAGGGTAGCTCTATTTTTAAATTTTTGAGGAACCTCCACGCTGTTTTCCAAAGTGGCTGTACCAAATTGCATTCCCACCAACAGTGGAAGAGGGTTCCCCTTTCTCCACAACCTCTCCAACATTTGTTGTTTCTTTCCCTGTCAATTTTTGCCATTCTAACTGGTGTAAGGTGGTATCTCAATGTGGTTTTGATTTGAATTTCCCTGATGGCTAATGATGATGAACATTTTTTCATGTGTCTGTTAGTCATTTGTATGTCTTCTTCAGAGAAGTGTCTTTTCATATCTTCTGCCCACTTTTTGACTTGATTATTTGTTTTTTGGGTGTTGAGTTTGAGAAGTTCTTTATAGATCTTGGATACCAGCCCTTTATCTGTAGTGTCATTTGCAAATATCTTCTCCCATTCTGTGGGTTGCCTCTTTGTTTTGTTGACTGTTTCCTTTGCTGTGCAGAAGTTTTTATCTTGTTGAAGTCCCAAAAGTTCATTTTTGTTTTTGTTTCACTAGCTTTTGGAGATGTATCTTGAAAGAAGTTGCTGTGGGCGATGTCAAAGAGGTTACTGCCTATGTTCTCCTCTAGGGTTTTGATGGATTCCTGTCTCACATTGAGGTCTTTCATCCACTGTGAGTTTATCTTTGTGAATGGTGTTAGAGAATGGTCGAGTTTCATTCTTCTGTATGTGGCTGTCCAATTTCCCAGCACCATTTATTGATGAGACTGTCTTTTTTCCATTGCATA